>NC_138987.1:91206443-91708943 GCF_964341445.2 Mesoplodon mirus | reverse complement strand
TGTATCATTTTACTTTGGCAGAATTACAATAAACCCATACAAATGTCTTTGTTCAGGTCCCAGCAGCAGTGATGTGTCTCCTTCGGTGGCGTTATCTGATGCCACAACTGTACAGTCCCTAGAGGAACTAAGGTTTTGTGTGTGTCTGCATCTTAACTACAAACATCAAATGTCAGATCACACGTCAAGCACCATGTCATACTGTTGTCCCTTCGTCCGCCTGCCACAGTTTTTGATGAGAACCACAGACAGTGTCAAAAACATGACCCAACAGCATGCACAGAGCAACGTTCCCACAGTTAAAACTGTCTGTTTGGATTCTGAGAATGGCTGTTCAGATTCCTTATAAATGGTGAAAATCACACCACCCAGGAGGATTGTATACCAAACTGATACTGGAATGAGTCCTATGAAATGAACAATCCTTCCAGATGGGCCCCACCCAGCTTTGCTTATCCTTGCAACTGCAAGCATCTTGGTGGGAAGTAAACTTGACGTGTATAACATTGAGTAGAGAGACATGAAGACCATGATGATATTTCCTCTAAGGCAGGTGGCAGAAGATGATTTTATGAGACCCACTAACTGGCCAGTTAACAAGAAAAGGACGATGTTCCAAATTTTACTCCTGTAGAAGAGCTGGATTACTGTGGCAATGAGAAAGAAAGGGAAGAACCCAGTGATGACTGCTTCACAGGTCATCTGCTAGTGATGTTTATGAAACCACATTGCATTGTGCAGCCACTCTCGGACGCAGGACTTGCTCCAACAGGTCTGCTGGTTTAACCATCTGAGATCTCCCTTAGGTGTTTCAGTAAGGCATTTGGATCAAGCTGTGTATTTTGTTGCATAGTCCAGGCTCAGCACTCGGTTTGTTAGATGCCTGTCATCTCCAAAACTACAATGGCTGCCCATAAATTTTTTAAAAAAATATTTATTTGTTTATTATTTATTTTTGGCTCGCGCCATGTCTTTAGTTGCGGCATGTGGGATCCTTAGTTGCAGATACATGTGGGATCTAGTTCCCCAACCAGAGACAGAACCCGGGCCCCGTGCACTGGGAGCACAGAGTCCTACCCACTGGACCACCGGGAAGTCCCCTGCCCATAAATTTTTGATTGTACCAGTCTTCCACAAATTCATGCAGTAAGGAGATTCTGTGCATTCCCAGAGGTCCACTGATGCAGTGGACACATCCAAAATAAGACTGACAGGCCCTTTCTATGTTAAAAGCCATCCAGTATCTCACACTGCTGAGGAAGGAGATCCAGGAATCATACCTGTTTAAAATCTGGACATCTCCCCCGACACCTCCAACCATGGGATCTTCTTCTAAAACTTTTACTGTCTCCACTGATGAGGCAGGGTCAAGCACGGTGTCTGAATCACAAACCTGTACATAATCCACACTTCGTCCTAGTGCTCTGAAAGCCGTGTACATGACTTCTCTTTTTCCACCCCATTTTTGCATGATGCAAATACTCTTGTTGGATAAGACCAACTGGGTGACATGTTGTGAGCTTTCTGTATGTGACTCATCTGTCTCACCAGGACCCTTCATGTGGAAGTTGTTCTTCCAGATATAAGTGGCTGATTTGTCCCTGCCCATGACTGCACTGAAGATGTCCATCATGTAAAGGTCATCTTCTGAATTTCCATCTATGACCATGACAACTTTAATTCCAGGGTAGGTTGTTGGCCTTTTCACAGATTGCAAACATTTCCATAAGTAGTCTGGATCTTCTTGATATACAGCAATGCAAAGAGCAACAGTTTTGTTCAACTTAGTGGGGGCTTCTAGAGATTTTTTCATTTTTCGGTGCTCCAAAAAGGCAAACAGGCTTTGGATGAGGAGGTGTGATGCTAAAAAGGCACCATATAGTCCAAAAGAGAAATAGTAATTATCTGTTTGGATAAATTGGTAGCCAAAAATATAAGTAGTTGTGATTCCAAGGAGGAGAGAAACTCCAAAAAGTGTGGTTCCAATTATTCTCAGGATACATAGAAACCTCTTACAATACATCTTGTTCAGCTCTTGGTCAAAAAGTTGTGTTCAGCCTGTCTGTGTTGCCCCAGAGTGTCAGTGGCGGGCAGTTTCCAAAGCTGAGGTAATAGGAGATCAGATGAATTTGAGACAACTGGCCAAAAAAAATTTTTTTTTAAGGATGGGGGAGTCTTAAATATTTAGGTCTCCTCCACTTTAAAAAAATCACTAGTATTTTTTAATATTTCCATTGCACTTCAACTACTAACTCTTAAAAGAAAATGTTATCTGTGCTTTGAAAATAAATTAACTTTATTTTATGCTCTAGTTCCCCTCCCCTAATATCGGAAAGTCTCTTCTCTTTTTTTTTTTTTTTGTGGTACACAGGCCTCTCACTGCTGTGGCCTCTCCCGTTGCAGAGCACAGGCTCCAGACGCGCAGGCCCAGCAGCCATGGCTCACGGGCCCAGCCGCTCCGCGGCATGTGGGATCTTCCTGGACCGGGGCACGAAACCGTGTCCCTGCATCGGCAGGCGGACTCTCAACCACTGCACCACCAGGGAAGCCCTCTTCTCTTTTTTGTATAAAAAACAAACAAACAAAAAAAGCCCTGGTGAAAACTTAGCAGAACCCAGGAAGCGTAGAATTGGGAGAAAGTCTTTGGCTGGGGCTGGTTCAAGTCCCTGGTTCCATGGGCTGCTGGAAGCCAGGACTGGGTAATTCTTCCCAGATGGCTTGACTTCTCCTTCTTCATGGTTGTTGCCTTTCTGCCTCCTCCAGCTTAAGGGGGGTCTCTTGCTTACTTCTTCACAAATGACATTAGATTCTTATTTTGCAGAAAAGATAGAAACTATCATCCGTGAATTCCTCAAATTCTTGATAATTTTGTGAACTGATCCTCACAACTCCTGTGTCCATCTCTCCCTTCTTGGTCTCCTCAATCCCTCTACCCGTGCTCTGGATCCCACCACTTTCCTTAGGTGGATCTCTCACTTTTATTAGGAACTTTGTTCCATCCTCTATCTTCTTGCTCCTGTACCCTAAAACTCTCTCTCTGCAGTGGCTCATTCCCCTTTAGGATATTAACGTGCTCCATTATCTTGCAGCTCAAAGCAAACCAACCACAGCAGCCCTCTCTGCATCACAAATGGAATCCTTTAATCCTAATGTCACGTGAATTTCTGAAAGCATTTGACCTTGGTGCCCACTTATTCTTAAAGCTCTTTCCTCCCATGGCCTCTGGAACAATCTCTCCTGAATCACCTCCTCCTTTGCTTGCCTTTTCCTATTTCTCCCATGGGTTCCTCTTTATCTTTACACCCAACAGCACAACGGATAACACCTTCCGGATGATTCCATCAGCACTAGAAATTAAAAATATCCAAAACAAAATTCATATTCTCTCCCAATCCATCCTCCATCCTCTGCTTTCTAGCTCTGTGATCTTTCAGCCTGAAACCCAAGTCCATCCAGGTTTCCTCTCTCCTGCATAACTCATGTTTAATCAAAACCTCCTAAATATCTCTACCACTAGTAAGTGCCTCTTTAGCTCTACATTTCTATGCTAGTTTTGGTAACACAACTAGTCTGAACTATGAAGAGGCTTTTTTTCCAGGTCTCTCTGACCTTTAATCCATTCTTCATACTTTGCCAGAGTGACCTTTCTAAAATGCAAAACTGATTTGTTTACTTAATTACCCCAAACCTTCAATGGCTTCTACTTCCTAGAATTAAAATTCTTTGACTTACCCTTTTGACATTCATGACCTGGTTTCTGCCTACCTATCTAGTTTCATCCACCACTCCATGCACTTTGTGATCTTGAAAGCACTGCACACACAGCTCTCCAACCTGTCATGAGCTGGTCCAGCACCTCTGACTTTGCATATGCTGTTTCCTATGTCTGACATTTTCTCCCTTGTTAAATGCCTAGCAATCTCAAAATTGCTATTTAAGACTCAGGAAGCAACACCCCCTTTGTAGGGACTGGCTTGCTCTACAAGCTCCATGTACCTTGAAAGCAGGTCTTCTTCCAGTTTTATCACATTGTAATGTAATTTATATGTCTGCCGCTGCTTCTAGCCTATGAACTCGAGGCCAGAGATTGTTTCCTCAGCACTTGATATGGTGTCTGACCCACAACAGGTGCTCAATAAACATCTATGAAAGGAAGGAAGACTTACGAAGAGACAGAAAAGAAAAAAGAAATGAAGAAAAGAAATGGTATGTAGTGCATTTATTTCTCTGCCTAAGAAACCACTGTACAGCTGCTCAGGTTAAAGACAAACTTATTAAGGTCATCAAAGAGGTGGGAGGAGGCCAGAATGACTCAGATTCTAGGCTGTGACTCAGTGGATGGTTGTTGTATCATCACTGAGAGAGGGAGCAGATGGGAAACAGGTCTGGGAGGGAATAGGAGTTTAGTTTTGGACATACGAAGTTTTTAGTGGTTAAGATACTATAAAGCTCAGATTAAATATTTATATATGGTTATCTATTTTCAACATTCAAAACTGACTCAGTATTTTATATTTTTTGATGCAAAGATTGTCTATGAAAGTGAGCACTAAAATTAGAAACTTAATACTAGAGCATCGTGGCACCTTGGCCTAAGAGGGTGATACACTGGGACTTGGTCAAGCTATGCTAATCAGCTAATGCTGATTATGACCCTTAAAGAATGATCTTGAGCGGGAAAGTCAATTCATGACCATATTGGTGGGCTTTCTTTAAAAACGGTAACATGGAAGTAATGGCATTGATAAACATAGGCAGGCACAGAATACTTGTCAACAGGCTTCTGGTGATGAATGAGTCTAATTGTTACTAAGTCAGTTGACCACAGTTGGACAATTGTGGGCATCATCCATAGATATGTCCTTTCTTCTCCTCCCAAATATAATAAGTATGTTTTCCAAACTGATTTTGGGACACAAATGCCACAGCCTCAGCCCCTCCCCAGATTTTCTCATGCATTCTCTCCCACCCTCACCTCCAGTGAGCTTTGTAGGAAATGAAAAAGGGTGGCTGTTTCACTGTTACTGGTACTACCTACTTTTCTGACCACAAATAATAAACTTCTGTAAATCTGTGCTTTTTTGACACTCATGTGCCCCCATGCATGGAAAAAAAAAACTTCTACCCAGTCCTCAAGAGAATTCAATGAGAAAAATTTACTGCTAACACACTGACCAATTTAGGAAATGCTTTGAGAATTAAGCCAAAATCTGAGTTTCTCCTGCTACCCCTAATTGACGTCCTCCATTCCTCAATGCTTTCTCCATGTATCAACTCTTCCTGGTTGCCCAGTCCCATGCTTTTTTCTGATTTTCTTAAATCCTCGAATAATTTAAGCCTTATGCTTTTCTATTTAAAAAAAAAATCTCCATGTTGTGAGGCGAATGGTGTGGAAAGGGTAATAGCAAAAAGGTAGAAAACTATCACATAATTCTAATCTGAATCTAGCTCGATACACGCTCTGTGAAGGCAGGGGCCACTTCTGCTTATGACCCTCTGTCCTGGGAGTGCTGTAGCTGGCACAGTAATGTTTCTTTGATGAATCTAGTTTAATTGTGTGTGTTCTTGACCCAAAAGTGAAATTTATCTGAACATTCACAGAAGTTAATCTAAAATAACTCAAGTCATGTGTCTTCAAGCTTGGGTAAGGAGCCTAGAGGACGTTCAGATGCCCAAGGGGCAAGGGCCACGTGTTGACATTTTCTCTAGAGTCATGAAAATGAGATTTAAACTTTTTTTTTTTTTTTGGCTGCGTTGGGCCTTCATTGCTGTGCGCGCGCTTTCTCTAGTTGTGGCGAGCGGGAGCTACTCTTCGCTGCGGTGCAAAAGCTTCTTATTGTGGTGGCTTCTCTTGTTGCGGAGCACGGGCTCCAGAGTGCAGGCTCAGTAGTTGTGGTGCACGGGCTTAGCTGCTCCGTGGCATGTGGGATCTTCCCGGACCAGGGATCAAACCTGTGTCCCCTGCATTGGCAGGAGGATTCTTAACCACTGTGCCATCAGGGAAGTCCCAGATTTAAACATTTTTAACATCAACATCCTTAGAATCAATGCACTTGATAAATATTTGTTGAATGAATGGGAATATTACTTTCTAAAAACAGAGTATTTTTCTTCTGTAAATAAAGATGAAAGAGGTCCCATCATTTTCCTATTTCTCTCTAAAAACCAAAACACCCAAATTGAATTTCTTTTATTTACCTGTTTATTCTAATATTTTCTGAGTTTTCAGTTGAAAAATAATTCCTAACCCTGTCTTAGAATTTGTAAAATAATCATAAGTGGCCTAAATCACTCTTTCCCATATTTGGAACCTAAGTTTGCTAGCACCTCATTTATGAAAGAGGAAGTAGTTTTCAACCCTGAGCAATACAATTTTTGCCTGATATAGTCAATCAGTTAGAGAAAAAAAGAAACATGAGAAAGCAGAGGCAGAATATGTCAGAGGAAAATATAAAAACAATAAAATGGCAACTTAATCTAACCAGATTGGTTTTAGCTAATAGTTTACTGACTGTGATTCTTGAATTGCGTTTCTCTTTTACGCTCAATGAGCATGGTCATTCAGGATCCCTCTGTGTACGTTGGCTTTGCACCTTTCCTTCTTCGAAAGAGCTTTCAGTAAATTGATACCTGGTTTTTAGATTTGCTTTGTCTCTTCATCAGAGTCATTAAGAATATAACTGATTCATGAATAATCAACCTCTAGGCAGCAAAACCGTAAGTAGGTATTTTAGCTCTCACTCCCTCCAGAAATCAGAGCCTGGGATTGTTGATGAAAGGAGAACTCTTTGGGGAAGTGCTCCCAGAGAACAGGAGTAGGGGGCCAGGAGAGTGAAACAGGGAGGGAGGGAAAGCAGGAGGGTGCATTTTGAGATGGTCCAAGGAGGTGTGCAGAATAAGCCTCTGAAGATCCCATCCCAGGGATGGAAGAGGGAGCATTTATCCAACTGCTCCCATCCTACATAGGTCAAAGGGAGTGTTAAATGAGGTGTTAAATCCTTCACTCTCAGGTTTGCACATGCTCCAGTGCTAAACAGTTATGATTTTGGAGAAGCTCTGAGGTAGAAGGCAGGGGGCTCCTGCAGTCTGGCTGAGGTGAGGTGCCTCAGCTTATATACGAGAAACTAGAATAAAAGGCAGGTGAGAAGATGTGAGGTGGGATGAATAATGTGCCTGATACACAAGGCAGGTTGAAAGGGATTAGTTTAAAAAAAAAAAAAAAAAGAGCTTCAAGGAAACAAAATACTAATACATAAAAATGCTGGAGATTTGCTTGGCTCTGGAATGATCTCTTTCCTTCATCTCCTAAAAATGTACCTATTCTTCATTGCTGGCTTAACTCAGAGTTCTTGCCAAAAGTCTTATCAACAGAAAGTCAACTTTGCCCCATTCTGATTCAGCACTCAGCTCACCGCTCATCTAGATCACTCTTTAGTTATATGTATTTGGTCCAATAAATTTCATTACAAACTTCTTAAGAATGAGGGGTAGCATCTTAAATCTCATTGTATTGGCTCCTTTGGGCTTAACACAATGCTTTATTATATGTCCACCTAAATCCCCAACTTTCACACTCGCTGGAGGGTCACCACTGGAGACAGATTCACATCACATCTACAGTATATTAATTCTTAATTTCTAATTGCAGATTAGAATTTTGATATCTTAGGTCTGGTTTGAGTAACTCGACACTAACTTATGTTGGAATTGTAGCTGTGTGTGCAAGACTGAAGGACAAATTTCAGAGCAAGACTGTCTCTCTCAATCAAGAGACTTTCACAATTTTCCCCAAGAAGATGATAACATATCTGTTGTCAATACAGACAGAGAGTTTCAAATTTTAGACTCAAGTTTCCTCATAATTTCACTACCTCTATTAGTTTCATTTTTTAACCACATTAAGTAAATTCCTGTTTCACAATAGTACAAAAAAACCTACATAATAACATTATTAATACATTTTCTAGCCACATCTTAAAGCCAAATTATCAAAAGATTGTGAAATATAAGTTGTAGGAGCAACTGGAATCTTCTCTATTAAAAAAAAAAAGGTGGTGGGCTTCCCTGGGGGCGCAGTGGTTGAGAGTCCGCCTGCCGATGCAGGGGACATGGGTTCGTGCCCCGGTCCAGGAAGATCTCACATGCAGCGGAGCGGCTGGGCCCGTGAGCCATGGCCGCTGAGCCTGCGCATCCGGAGCCTGTGCTCTGCAACGGGAGAGGCCACAACAGTGAGAGGCCCGCGTACCGCAAAAAAAAAAAAAAAAATGGATTAAAGACCTAAATGTGAGACCAAACACTATAAAACTCCTCGAGGAAAACATAGGCAGAACACTCTGTGACATAAATTGCAGCAATAGCTTTTTCGATCCATCTCCCAGAGTAATGGGAATAAAAACAAGAATAAACAAATGAGACCTAATTAAACTCAAAAGCTTTTGCACAGCAAAGAAAACCATAAACACTGTGAAAATACAACCTACAGAATGGGCGAAAATATTTGCAAATGACGTGACCGACAAGGGATTAGTCTCCAAAATATACAAACAGCTCATGTGGCTTAATATCATCAAAACAAACAACCCAATCAAAAAATGGGCAGAAGACCTAAATAGACATTTCTCCAAAGAAGACATACAGATGGCCAAGAGGCACATGAAAAGATGTTCAACATCGCGAATTTTTAGAGAAATGCAAATCAAAACTACAGTGAGATATCACCTCACACCAGTCAAAATGCCTATTATCAAAAAGTCCACAAACAATAAATGCTGGAGAGGGTGTGGAGAGAAGGGAACCCTCCTGCACTGTTGGTGGGAATGTAAATTGGTACAGCCGCTATGGAGGTTTCTTAAAAAACTAAAAATAAAGCTACCATATGACCCTGCAATCCCACTCCTGGGCATATATCCAGAGAAGAACATTCGAAAGTATACACGCACTCCAATGTTCATTGCAGCACTGTTTACAATAGCCAAGATATGGAAGCAACCTAAATGTCCATCAACAGAGGAATGGATAAAGAAGATGTGGTACATACATACAATGGAATATTACTCAGCCATTAAAAAGAATGAAATAATGCCATTTGCAGCAACATGGATGGACCTAGAGATTGTCTTACTGAGTGAAGTAAGTCACACAGAGAAAGAGAAATATTGTATGATATCGCTTATATGCGGAATGTAAAAAGAAATGATACAACTGAATTTATTTACAGAGCAGAAACAAACTCACAGACTTAGAGAATGAAGTTATGGTTATCAGGGGGTAAGGGTAGAGGGAAGGGATAGTGAGGGTGTTTGGGATTGACATATACACACAGCTATATTTAAAACCAGTAACCAGCCAGGACCTACCATATAGCACAGGGAACTCTGCTCAATGTTATGTGGCAGCCCGGATTGGGGGGTGGGTAGTTAGGGGGAGAGTGGATACGTGTATGGCTGAGTCACTTTGCTGTGCATCTGAAACTATCACAACATTGTTAATCAGCTATATTCCAATGTAAAATAAAAAGTTCAAAAAAAAAGATACCACATTAAAAAAAAAACTAGTATAGAAAGAGCACAAGAAAGTGTTTGAGTTCACACAGAGCGCTGTCTTCTTTTGGGTCTAAAACACTAAGACAATGGGGATGAGCTGTCAGAAGACTTAGTGAGTCTCAGAAAGACAGAAAAGTGTTGGGAAATTCTAAAGCAGCCATGGTTAATAAAAATTGCACTGTGGCAAAAATAATCAAGATGATTTCAGACAGTTATAACCCAGGAAAGTGTTTTCTGAAACAGCTGCTTAATGTGCTGGTATGGACCCCAACTCCCTGAAATGTTAGGCCATGATTAAGAAAAAATTCTGTTTTCATAACAATCCTTTTGCAATCCTTTTGCCTTATCAAGAGATCCACGATGCCTTTTCAGAGAAAAGCAACTCCAATGGCTGGTCAATTATATAGCCCCTACTATGTGCCAGGCACTGTTCCTCACAACAAACTTATGATATAGATATTATTATAATACCCATTTTACAGATGAGGAAGTTGAGGCATGGAGAGGTTAGATAATTGACCGAAGGTCATGTGGTTAGTAAGTATTGGAGCCAGGATTCAAACATAGGCAGTCTGGCTCTACAGCTTCTGTCTTGGAATTCCATCATCTCTCTCTAATACTTGACTTCCAAGAATGAAGACCTGCCATAGAAAGAGTGAACATATGGAGCAACTTCCTCAGGGAATCTGGAAATAAGAAAGTTCTCAGAGATAAAGGATCAATCGAGATTGGCCTCAGCCATAGGTCTGCTATATCAGTTAAGGAGACTGAACAACTCCCAGGACTCTAAACTCCTCGACAGCCACATAAAGGGATTAGCCTCTTTAGAGAAGCAATCTGTTAGTCTCATGTGGCACTGGTGAGTCATGGGAGAGTGGAAAAGGAGTTGGTGACCAGGTTTTTGGGCAAGCAGTGTCTGGTAAGGGGGACCCATGGGCTAACTGAAGTGTCCAGTCCTAGTGAGATGCAGATGAATCAGGTCCCCAGCCTAAGAATCCCTGATCTTCTTTTATCCTGTGTAGTTTGATTGCAGTGAGGATGTGCCTGGAGCAGGCTACACAAATAACCAGTCTGATAAAAATGAACAACAATTAGTATTCTGATGAACAGACGTGTGTTTATCAGGACAAATCAGCTTCCTTGTATCTGATCAGCTCTGGAGAACTGGAAAGAATGAATTCCTGGAGTCTAGCCCTGCAAGTCCCAGGGCCAGATCTGGAACCAGTTTTACCAAGGCACATGCCACCTTACGAGTCTCTTGGCAACCAACCCATCTCTTTCCCTGGTGACAACCTGACTGCGCTATACATACGACTTAGGAAAACTGGTAATTCCCTGGTGGTCCAGTGGTTAGAACTCCAAGCTTTCACTGCCAAGGGCTCAAGTTCAATCCCTGGTAGGAGCTGCAAGCTATGTGGCAAAAAAAAAAAAAGAAAAGAAAAGAAAAATTATACAAGACATCCTAAAAACACATGTGGGGCTTGAAAGTCTGGAAATATAAAGGCAATGCGATTATATGTCTGAAGTCTAATAGTTTGAAATATATGGCTAGGATGAATTGGTAGTTGTTTGCCGAGTTCTAGAATAATGAAACTACAACGTAACTTTCAAAAATTAAAGAAGTTGGTTTTGGATAAAGAGGTGTGTGTTAGCAGATATAAAATTCATCCCAGGGGGTTGAAAATACAATCCCTTTAGTGTTTATCGGGCACTCGTTAAATGCTGAGTACTGAGCTGGGCATTTCAGAGAGAACATGGAAAGCAAGGGGTAGCAAAGGCCCCATTTTCTGCCCAAAAGTTGTTGGCAGTCCAGCAGTTGAGGGTAAGACAAAGACCCCAAAAGCTGCACTAGAAAACAGGTTCATATGGGTGGAACAAAGGAAACAGAGACCGCATCTTTTGAGACAGTCGGGGTGGGCATCACCAGTCATTCCTCAATGCCATGATAAGACGTCTTTCTGGATTGCTGGGCACAATGCCATCAGGATCAGTTGCAGCAGAAGTGCCCTCACTCTTTGCCTTGACTCCCTCCACCTGGCATGGCTTCAGCTTCTTATTTGGGGAACTCAGTTTAAGAAGCTGTTTCTTGTCGGCTGGTATTTTCTTGAATAAACAGTGCCCCAGGGCCTCCCTGGTGGCGCAGTGGTTGAGAGTCCGCCTGCCGATGCAGGGGACACGGGTTCGTGCCCCGGTCTGGGAGGGTCCCATATGCCGCGGAGCGGCTGGGCCCGTGAGCCATGGCCGCTGGGCCTGCGCATCCGGAGCCTGTGCTCCGCAACGGGAGAGGCCACAACAGTGAGAGGCCCGCATACCGCAAAAAGAAAAAATAAATAAATAAATAAATAAATAAATAAACAGTGCCCCATCTTCAGAAAAACAATGTCTCCACCTCACTCCTCGGGCTGCCCCCTCACATCTACAGAAACATTTAAAACAATCCCAAGGGCTTCCCTGGTGGCGCAGTGGTTGGGATTCCGCCTGCTGATGCAGGGGACACGGGTTCCTGCCCCGGTCTGGGAGGATCCCACGTGCCGCGGAGTGGCTGGGCCCGTGAGCCATGGCCGCTGAGCCTGCGCGTCCGGAGCCTGTGCTCCGCAACGGGAGAGGCCACAACAGTGACAGGCCCGCGTACTGCACAAAAACAAAAACAAACAAAAACAAAAACAAACAAACAAAAAAACAATTCCAATAATCCAAAAGAAGAACAGAAAAGGGAGAGAAGATTCCGCCAGCACTCCAGACACAGAAGCCATTTCCATTTCCAGGGCGCTCCCTAGCCTGTCCCAGGTGTGTCCTAATGAGCAGTCTCAATGTGCTAAGGGGTGGCACGGGGACTTCACCACTTCCAGAATGTGCAGGCAAATCATGGGTCAGGAGCCTGGGATGGGTCACTTCTGAGCTCAGAAGCCCAGGCAGCTTCAAAGACTGGAAAGATTTAAGAATGGTAAGTGGGCAAGTTGCGAAAGCAAAGGCCTTGAAATCTGGTGACTTCACACACTTGTTGATGGAAGGTGGAGGAACAAGAACCAGTAGGTGCTTTTAGGAAGGGGTTGCTCTCCCGAACCCCACCCTAGTCTTGCACAAGGTCAGCACAGAAAAGGGATTAGGAAATAAAATGAAATGAATCCTCTCTTAATATTACTTTTCAAGTCTTTCAGGTTTTTTCTTACGTAATCTTGGTTTTACTCATTGGGAGTGAAAGTGACAAAGCCCAAACTTTTTTTTTTTTTTTTTTTTTTTTTTAGGCAAAGGGTCAGTGTCAATACCTGTAGGAATCAAATCGTTTTAAAACCTGTTTTACTAAGAGGGGAGTAGTCAAGTAAATGGCCTTTTGCATTTCAGCTCTGCCTTCATTGGCTGTGTATCTTTATGCAAATTACTGAAACCTCTCAGTCTCAAACTTTCTCATCTGTATTATGGGGATAATAAGCCTATTTAGGATTGTAGTGAGCATTATATGAAAGAACACAAATCCTTCCGCACGCTGCCTGGCACATATCAAACTGACAATACCAGGCTGCACTTCTCATCATTTTAAACCAGTCATTGTCAATTAAGGCAAAAAAAAAAAAAAAAAGAAAGTGGCATTCCGGGATCATACCTCTCTATGGTGCGAATAAATATATTCAGATGTCCTTTGGCTGACGCTTTTAGGACCAGCCAAGGCTTAGCAAAGCCAAGAGTCGTGCAGGAGCGAACCTATTTGTCTGCCAAGAATTCTGGCCAGCGCTTCTAAAGTTCGCAGAAGCACACACCCTATGCCCTCGTCTGGGGCCATACCCGAGCTCCAGCCGGGCTGGAGCAACCCCGGCAGAAGCGCGTTCCTTGGCGTCCACCCAGAAGCCAGACGGACACACCCGCGGGAAGTAAACTTGACCGGACTCTGGAGCTCACCGAGCGGCGCGGGCGCAGCGGGGAGCGCGCGGGCGTCCAGGGCCCCTCCCGGCGCCCCCCGACCGGGCTGCCCGCGGGACGCGCTGCTCACCTGCCAGGCCCGGCGGCACCACGGCGGCCAGAAGCAGCAGCAGCAGCAGGGCCGGCGGCGAGAGCAGCCCGAGGCTCCCGTCCGGGCTGCGGCGGGACATCGCTCGGCGGCCGCGATCTCCGCTCGGCTGGACCAGGCGGCTGTTGGCAGAGTGGTTCTGCGGCCGGTACCGGGGCGCAGCGATGCAGAGGTTGGGGCGTCCTTAACTTTCCTCTCTCATGAGCCCGGCCTGTTTGGGGCTTTTAGAGGCGAGGAAGGCTCACGTGGCCTTGAGGACAACCTTCTCCCTGTTGGGCCCCAGTCGGGGAAGGGCGGGTCCTTTCTGACCCTCTAGCGCCCTGTGGGCAGGGCTGGGACAGTTCCCCTCCTAAACTTCTGGGACCTGCCGAGGCTACGCGCTGCTTTCTCCTCACTCGTCGGGCGGTTTGGCGGCCCAGGGCTGGAACAAATCAGTTCATGTCCACACGGCTAGCCTCTAGGGCCGGCCACTCGTCTGCAGCAGCTGGGAGGAGACCCCCTGGCCGTGGAGAAATGCATACCCCTGCCTACACGCAGCTCCGATTCTTCGCCATTCTGGAGAGGTCTTCACTGGTCCTTCTAACTCCAGGATTAGTGCCCTTCCATCTCAGGCTGCTTAACCTAAATCCATTGGCTGTTGCTCAAGACTTTGGATCGTTTGCTTTTCTCTTCATTGGCTGGATCCACCACTGGCGAGTGATTCAGACGGGTCTGAAACCAGATATATCCCCAAACCCCCTGTGAAGTCCCCATTTCTATGCAGGATCAGTTGAAAGTGACATTGTGAAGTAGGCAAAACTATGCCTTGGGTAGCATTGTGAAGTTGGCAGAGGGTGCCCTAGGTGACATTGTGAAGTAGACACAGTTGTAGAGAATAAACATATGGACACCAAGGGGGGAAAGCGGGGTGGTGGTGGTGGGATGAACTGGGAGATTGGGATTGACATATACACACTAATATGTATAAAATAGATAATAAAAAAAATTTTTAAAGGAAGTTGTGCCACCCCAAATATTTCAGTCATGCTACCCTCCACCACCCTCCTTCACTTTATAACCCTTCCAATCCAAGAAGCAAGTGTTTGGATGCGATCATGTGTAAGATGCCTGATGCATGAGAGACACTCATTCATCTATTATTTAGTCATCAAATATTTGCTGACTTCCACGTTCCAGGCACAGAACAGTAAACAAGACAAAGTCCCTGCCCTCACAGAGCTTGCATTCTAGTGCAGGAAGCAAGTTATACATGTAAACAAATTAAGTGGATCAGGGTTTATCAGCCTCAGTGCCGTGACTTTTTGGGCCATGCAATTCTTTGTTGTGGGTGTGGTTCTATGCATCCTCTGGTCTTTACCCACTGGAACCTCCCTCTAAGTTGTGACTATCAGAAACATCTTCAGACATTGCCACACATTCCCCTAGGGAGCAAAATTGCCCTCAGTTGAGAATCACTGAATTCGAGGATGATAAATCTTGCCTTCTTTAAATTGTCAGTTTACATATCCAGGAGGGAGATGAGTAGCTAAACTCAGCAAAGCTGAGGGGAGGGGAACCAAAGAAGATGTTGACTGCAATGTTTTTATCACTTTGGTAGTAGATAGACACGTGTGGTTTGGGCTACTTACCACTCATTACCCAATTCCTATTACCAATTTTTCATGAATCTGGACCCTATTGGTTTTGAAGCTTCAGTGAGCAAGGGAAGAGATATGTTTCCACCAAGAGACACGATAACTGTTTCACTGAATTCGAATTTTAAATTTCTGCCTGGCCTTTATTGGGCTCCTGTGAAAGAAACGGGCAAGAATAGGATTATAGTGCTGGTCAGAGTGACTGAGCCCGACAATTGAATGAATATAGCACTGCTACTCAGCAGGAGGGGGCAGTAGAAGGAGCTCAGGGGAGTCCCTTGTACCACCACGTCCTCCTGAAAAGGTTAACTAACGTGCTGTGACCTCGCCTAGGCCGCCCCACCAGTGACTCAGGCCCCTCACTCCGATGGGCAAAGAACGCCAACCAGCTGGGATGCTGGCCCAAAGCAAAGGGAACAAGAAAAGAGAAGTCATGAATAACTAGAGCTGGGGGACCAGTTGTAGAAACAGAGACAGTGGCCTGTGTCTATGTTTCTTCCCTTGCTGTAACATATATGTGGTGGATTCAAAATTTTACAGTTCCAGAATAAAATGTACATCATGTAAATTTGGTTTTTGTCCAAAAGGTATGATTAACTTAGCATTCAAACACTTATCCATCGATGGTAGAAATTTGAGAATACCAAACTTAAGGTTACTCAGTCTCATTTGGGCTAAATTCTAAGCAAACGTCACCTCCTCCTTATTCTTTCCCCCTTTCCTGAGGTTGATCGTCATTTCAGGGGCTTATGTATTGACTGGGCATCTATTCTGTGAGTCATCTTCTTGGCTTGGTGGCCTCCAGTGAGATGAAGTTCATCTCTTCCGTCCTCCTTGTGGTACAGCAGTGGCAGGAATCCACTGTTGACATCTGAGGCTCTTGGCCTCAGGTCTGGATTCCTATGTGCTCTGTGTATTAGTTAGGTAATGACAAATAAACTCCCAAAGTTGAATGGAGTAATGCAACCAAAATGTATTTCTGACTCATATTCCAGACCAATGTGGGAGTTGCTTAGTTGCTGGCTTTCTTTCATGTAGAAATGTAAGAATCCAGTGTCCTTTCACCTGCGGTTCCACCATTCTCTAAGGCAGATGTTCTAATGTTTCCTTGCTCATATAGTGCCCCGAGCGTCTCAATAATACATTCTTGGGGCTGCAGGCCCAAAGAAATATCTAACAGTTTCTTTTATTGATTAGTTAGGGCCAAACAATTTAGAAGTAGTAATTTACTCGGTGTCCCAGATGGTACTATGTTTTCCTCAAAGATTTATAATATCTCAAGTGCCCCCTTTAGTTCACTGTGGTATGTCCTAATGATAATATTATTTCCTGTGAATATTTAGTATATCCTAGGTACCCCTTGTGAATTCATTGTGGTGGTCAAACTGTATGCAGGAACAATCACTCGGGGTCTTGGAATGTTTTCTTCCAGCCAGAGAAGGGGAAAGAATATGGGAAAGTTCTCTGCTTCATTCCACTGGCAATGACTAGACATACTGCCATACCTAGATGCTAAAGGGGCTGGGAAATGCAGCCTCCAGCTGGGATGTCACCTCTCAGTACGGAAATAAAACACACATTTTTTTGGAAGTCAGCCAGCTGTTTTTGGTACTCTTGGCAACCTCTCCAACCAGACTTGGATTCTGCTGGGTCCTCTGGCTCATTATCAGACCCCTCTGAGCCCTGTGGGGCAGTGTGTGGAGTAGGGAGTCAAAGATACTCCGACTTGGTGTGTGTCAGTCAGCCTCCCCAGATGCCACCTTCGGTCATTGCTTGCCTACAACTCAGATGTCACGTAGGAGACATAACTCCTTGCAAGTTCATGAGCTACGTTCTGGAAAGTTTACACATAACCTCCTCTGCTCTGGTAACTCTAGACCTCACTGGAGTTTCTATTACCAAATGTTTCCACATCCTACCCCATCCATCAAATAGGCAACTCAACCGCTAGAGGAAGGATGGTGCTGGTCCTTGTATCAAACTACTGTGTATTTCTCTTAACCACTCTTCAAACTTTTTAGTTGCTTGGATAAGAGTTATTATACATCCTTATAAATTATTACCTTACAAACATTTATTATCTACTAAATACCTTATTATACGTCCTTATTCCAATTTATTGTTCTTGAATATACTTTATGGCCTTTTATTTCAACTGTGTCTTTTAAGTGTCCAAGCCAAGCTTTTGAATATTTCTAAACATTTTTCTTTCTCAGGGGCACAAACCTTACATTTTAATGGCTTTGAAGATTATGGTTTGTGTCTATGCAAGACCACAAATTTTACTCTTTGATCTTTTTGTTTTCTTCTTCCTTGAGCAATAAGCCTCAGCCTCTTAGAATTAACCTAGTAGTGCAAAATTTACTAAGTTAAACATGAATTTCTCAGAAGAAGAATGTGTAGGGTAATATTTTAGACTACTATTCAACTTCTCTTCTGTATATTTACTTCTGTAGTTAATTTTCCCTTTCTTTTTTGTTCTTTTCCTCCATTATTTTTGTGTGTAGGTTGTTTTGGTAGTTAAACTGATCATTTGGTACTTGGGGATCAGAATATTGAGTTCAAATTGCTGCAGAACCAAAGAAAAAATGGACATTCCTCAGAAATCCTGGGCTCAAGCCTGATGCCTGCGGAGCTTGTTTTGATGACTTATTTTTTTTTATTAATTAATTAATTTATTTTTGGCTGTGTTGGGTCTTCTTTGCTGCACACAGGCTTTCTCTAGTTGCGGCGAGCGGGGTCTGCTGTTTGTTGCCGTGCGTGGGCTTCTCATTGCGGTGGCTTCTCTTTGTTTCGGAGCACAGGCTCTAAGCGCATGGGCTTTAGGAGTTGTAGCACGTGGGCTCAGTAGTTGTGACTCGCGGGCTTTAGAGTGCAGGTTCAGTAGTTGTGGTGCACGGGCTTAGCTGCTCCACGGCATGTGGGATCTTCCCAGACCAGGGATCAGATCCAGGTCCCCTGCATTGGCAGGCGGATTCTTAACAACTGCGCCACCAGGGAAGTCCCTTGATGACTTATAATACAATTCTGTACTGTCTGCCTATCCTCTCTTCGACTCATTTGCTCATGCTTTATAAAAGCTGCAATCCATTATAATTTCCAGACTGCAGGTGTCTTGTAAATTGGGTACAGAAAAGTGGGGCTGCCATTGGTCAGTGACTGTAAGTCCACTAGCATGTCTTGGCTTTGGGACAATGGTATAGGGGTGAGATGTGAATCAAGCATGGGCTGACTGAAGCAGAAGGAGCAGAGGTTAAGAGAGAAGTTTCTGTACAAATTGAATACTAATTAGATGGTTTATTATTATTATTTTTTTTTCTACAGATGACAACTATACATTTTTTACCCTGCTAATAGGCATCTTGGTCTCCATCTTTACTTCCAAAGAGGCTGAGAAAGGCACTCCTGAATACTTTTGGGGCCAAGAACATTTTCTGCATTGTTTAAGGGATGTAATCTTTTTTTGCCTGACAGCTATTTTTTTTTCATAATTTCTCTTTTTCTACCTCTTTTCTAAATTAAATGGCTATATCCTGGAGTAGCTGCCACCAAGTTCCTCAATTTACTTTTCTTCTCCCACTCTTAACATCTTAGCATTTTCTCCTCATTCTACAGACAGAAGTACAAATGCCAAATAAAAACAACTAGCAAAACACAACCCTTTCTTAGTGGTGTTTAACCTTGACTACGGATGCAAAATATTCCCGTGTTAAATGTCCCTGATCTTCTTTCAGGTTATAAGGAAGGATTTAAGCCTGAATGGGGTGTAACAATGGATAAATGAAAAGTGCTTGATCAATATTTGGTGAGTCGAGTTTGCTACTGATAATTTTCAAATGAAGACAGTAAAAACACAAATCATAGGCAGTTAATTCTTGGAAAGTGGCTACAAATTAACATGTAAATATAACCCGGGGTCAAAACTCAAGATAATGCTACTTGGAAAAGATCCTAATTCAGTCTAGCTGAGTAAATTAGATGAACATCTCCTGGATACAGGGAATTTTGTTATAAGCTGTGCATATCAATCTTTCAGAAAACTGCAGTTTGAGAAGGGAGTTCTGAGGACTGTTGCCAAGAGAAATTTGAAAACTGTCTCTGTTGAGAAACACACACTGTCTGCTAGCTCTTTCAATTTAAAGATTTCAACTTAAATCAGAAACAAGAACCAGCACAACATGGAGTTTGAAAAATATTGCAGACCGAGGGGAAAGGAACATCATCCTGAAAGCTCAGATTTCTAAAAGCTACCAATTTTAGGAACCCAAAGGAATTTTAGGGAAAAAATTTAGCATATTCTATAGGATATGTGAAAATAGCCTCTCTTTACCAAGAGTAGAATGTTTATAAAGAAAAACAGGTTGAGAAGAAGATGCATGAGATGAAAGGGGAGATGGATAGGATAAGAAAAGGTTGATGGAAAACTAAAAATTTCATAGTAGAATTGATATTTCCATTGGAGGCTAATAGTAAAGAGCAGAAATTGACACTGTTGAAAACTGAGTCAGTAATTTGAAGGAAAAATTGATGAGGCCCTCCAAAAATAGAAGGAAAAGATAAAAAGGAAAAGGGATGTCAAGGTGAGAGACACAAAAGAATTTAAAGTCCAGCCTAAGAATGATATTCTTAATGAAGATTAAATCAAATTAAATATTGAATAGAATAGAAGCACTGATCAAAACACTATCAAGAAAACTTTCCTGAACTGAATAAACAAACCTTAGTGTTTTTTCCTGATACGATGTGATGGGAGGTGCACAACATCACCTATGTAGTAGTCTTGGCAAAAATGTTTCACCCTAAATCAAATCATGAGGATCGCATTTGGCTGGGGCTAGCTTCATGGGCACATGACGTGTTCAGTCAAATATACCCCATCTCTCAAGCCTAAACCCGTCAGTCTATGGGCCCCGGTCCTGGAGGTTAAACCTTTAGTTTTAGGCTTATCAAAACCTTTGCTCAACAAAGGTAAGTCTCGCCCTAGGGGTAACTGCATACCAACTATTAAAAAAATAGTAGTCTCTGAATTGGTACATAAGGGGGGAAAAAAAAAAGGAACTGTGAACGTTCCAGTGAAGGGAAAATGGAAAATGTTACCTGCAAAATAGTAAAAATCAGATTGACGTGGCCGTTGAATAATCATCTGCAGACTTTGTTGAGAGAAAAGGTTGTGACCATGAAATTTTATACTGAGTTAATTTTAGTTCATGTGTTATGGTAACAAATGTTTAAGGACTCAGAAAATAGAACTTCTATGAATCATTTTTGAAAGAATTACTTTGATAGACTCCAACAGACTGAATGACAGGTCAAAATTAAGAAGAATAGGGAAGCCATAATGTAAAAATTTAGAGAAGAATCTTTCAGTCAGTTTAATAACTTCAGCACCCCACATTTAGGAATTGAGTGGGTTCTGTATTCTCAGGTGGATTCTTCAACCTAGGCAGCAGCTTGCCCTTGCTAATGATTCCATTAGCAAGACTGTGTTTTTTTCTGCTTCCTCTTCTTGCCCAGTGACACAAGGTGTATTTCTCAAGCTGCATTCTTCACAGTACAACCCAGATTGAGTCCTTGCTGTGGTTGATAACTTGTAGGTGCTTTCCTGTTCAGCACTTGCTACCAAGTAATTTTGTTGAAACAGTATTTCAACAAGAATTACATAACAGAAGCAAAGTTGCATAAAAACCATAATGGCCATTTTCATCGCCAAATAAACTGAGCAATGATTTTCTGCATCCTGACAACTCCTCTTGAATGGTGCATCATGTTTTTAAAAATTGGCTATGAAAAGCCAATGACTCAGGGGCAATCTATCAGCAGTCATGGAGCTCATTCTCTTACTGTTCTTCTTCTAGGGAATGATCAATATTTTTAATTATGCTTAGGTAGTGTGGGTCCTTTGGCTGAGCTAAACTAGGATTCATGTTTGGATGTGTCTGGTGAATGCATGAGTCCACATGTATCCATCTACCTGAATCGGGTTGTACTGAGGAAGGAAACTGGAAAAGTAGGTTTGTGTGTGGGCACCTGGGGGAAAGCAGAGCAGGTGGGGAGAAGGATGAGGGGATGGAGAGAAAAGCATGGTGTCTCTTCCATAATTTGCCTGCTTTGTTAACTTGGTTTCAGCTTTTGAAAGAGAAAGGGGTTTCAGGCAGAAGCAGAAGAAACAGATTTCAAGGAGTTTTTGATACTTGGGGCCATTAGAGCTTTGTCCTGATGCCGGATGACAGCATGGGCCATGGAGTGGAGAAAAAAAGCGCGGCTTCCACTAAGTAAAAACTGCATGGGGAGCCAAACTGCACTGACACTGTTAAGATAAAGTGGATATATATGGAAACCCTACGGTAATGCTATGAAAAGAGTCCCACAATGAAATAGTTTAATATCACAGACACCCGTTTGCAAGGTTAATGAAAGAATAATGGTGACTGGGGGGAGGAAGGGAATCAATTGCCAATTGTATCATAACCAAGTTTGTTTTACTGTATGCATATTTATATATACATTGTTATATACCCAAATGGATATTATTTTTAAATGGGGTTGGGGAAGCGAAGCTGGCTAAGCAAAGGAAAGAAGAGGGAGGGGTATGGGGACCTGTGTATGCATATGGCTGTTTGGCTTTGCTGTACAACAGAAACTAACACAGCATTGTGAAGTAACTATACTCCAATAAAGATGTATAAAAAAAATTATGTGAGCATATATATATATTTTTTTTTTTTTGGCGGAACGCGGGCCTCTCACTGTTGTGGCCTCTCCCATTGCGGAGCACAGGCTCCGGACGCGCAGGCTCAGTGGCCATGGCTCACGGGCCTAGCCACTCCGCAGCATGTGGGATCTTCCCAGACCGGGGCATGAACCCATGTCCCCTGCATTGGCAGGCGGATTCTCAACCACTGCGCCACCAGAGAAGCCCATGTGTGAGCATATTATAATGGATGTCTCTGTATGGTGGGCTTGGGGGTGATTTTTTCCCCCCACCTGTCAGTATTTTCCCAAAATTCAATGACAAGAATATGGCAGCTTTCTCATCTAAAATTTTAATTTTGCAATATCCATAGGAAATATCATTTTATATTAAAAAGTATTTGAAGGTGTCTTGACTGAACAAATCCTCTTACTAGATTCTAACTAGAATCAGGAGTTTTCAATTGGCTATTGTACACTTTGAAACATAAAGTATATTTCAGATCAAGCCTTTTCACTTTGAATAAACGCTTTAACAGTTCCATTCATATAATTTTCGTAGTTGTTATGCTGTTTTTTCAAAGCTTTTCAATTGCCAGAAGCATAAGTTGGGTGTATGAATCATCTAGGAAGCATTTTCAGAATAATCATGGTTGCTTAATGTCCTGCTATCAACCTGATCTTCTCTGGGCTGGGATTTCAAAAACCTCAGAAGACTTGAACTTCCCCTAGCCTGTGTTGTTGAAAGTTACCAGCCCATATGAGAAAGTTGAAATTTCATAACTTAGCCTTAGCAATATGACTCTATATGCCTTTCTATCTCATTTTATCTTTCCTGGGTGAACCCCCTCCTGCTTGACCACTGGATCTGAAATATCTTGCCCTTTCTTTCCATTTTTGATGAGATTGTTCTCCTAGCTTATCCCTTTCCTCTCTTCCTTTCCAAACAATCTATCATTTGAGGGTCAGCTCTAGGCCCAAATCAGACACCTTCAAATAAGCATTTTGGAACCCCTGGTAAAAAGTAAGTTTATGCTAGATACTGTAAGAGTCCCGGTTAGAAAGTTTGTGGCTACTGTCTTGGATTAAGAACTCACTATCTTGTAGTGGGATTTAGGTAAGAACACAAATCACTACAATGCAAGACAGAATAATACTAAGTGCCATGCAAGTAGGAGTTCTATGAGTTTCAGAGAGGGAGGAATGAGCTCTACTCTGAAGCTGCTTTCATCCATGTTGACCTTTACCTTCCCTGAACTATCATTGCACTTATTATTTATACCACTAATTTTGGCCCTTATTCTTTATTTCATGTGTGTTTTATGTGTTTGTACTTTCCTTAAACACCTTGAAATCAAGGGAAAGTCATAAGTGAATTTTGTTTGCCCCCAGAGTAGCCCAAAACAGTAGGGTACCTGGGTTGTATGGAATTGAATTCCAGCTTAGGTGGATTACATAACAGTGTGGATGACAGTCATGCAATCATTCCACTGGAGTAATGACTTTAAATGTCCCAAGCTTTAAGAAAGAGACCCCACTAAGTCTCTCCAAATAAACAATAAGCTAGGTAAAAGCAATGAGCTTGCTCTTTGATCTCCAAGATTGGTCCCTGGCTCTTCCTCTCAACCACATTTTGCTTCACTAGCTTCACATATGTATTTACATCCTGAAGCTCTTAAGAGAATGACACTCTGCCTTTTGAGCCATTCTGTTTTCCATCAAGCAACTCTTGTTGACACCAGGATCTGATGGCCTAGGGAAGGACTTGTTTTTGCTTCCCTTCTTATCCTTCTAACCTCCCTTATTCTTTTTTTCTTCTTTTGGCTGCGCCACATGACATACAAGATCTTAGTTCCCCGACCAGGGATCGAACCCGTGCCCCATGCAGTGGAAGTGCAGAGTCTTAACCACTGGACTGCCAGGGAAGTCCCACTTTATATATTTTAGATATAGGACTTTTACTAGATATTAGATCTGCAAATGTTATCTTGCCTGTCTTCATTCTTTTAACAGTGCCTTTGAAAGAGCAGAAAGGCTTAATTTTGGTGAAGCCCAATGTTTTCATCTAGAAGTTTTATACATTTAGGTTTTACATTTAGATCCATAAGGTTTATTCTGAATTAACTCTTGTACACTATGCAAAATTTGGTGAATGTGTTTCTTTCCTGCCTCCTTCCCTCCTTTTTCCCCTCCCCCATCCCTGCTCCCCTGCCTTGTTTGTTCATTTTCTTCCTTGCCAGCTCCTTCATCGTGGTTATGCCATTAAATTGTAATACATCTAAGTTCCTTTATCACTGTTGTTATTACAGCTTTAATCTGTCCTCCCTCCCTAATCCTGGTTTATAAATTATATATATTTTCTGAGTAGATGAAACCTTAACATGGTTCTAAAGGTCAGGACATAGAACGTTATACTCAGAGAACTGTCACGCCTCCCCTCCCTTCCCTTTTATCTTGCTCCAATTCCCACATGTTTTTTTACACTCCATCCCCATCTACCCCCTGTATATAACCAGTATTATTTGGTTTTGGTTTATCCTTCCTGTTTCTTTTTTTATAAATAAGCTGATATACCCATTTTTTCCTTTTTGCTTACTGAAAGATATCATACTAAATACTCTTTTACACTTTGCTTATTTCACTTAAAAATATATCCATGAGAGATGGGAACATATGTATATGTATAACTGATTCACTTTGTTATAAAGCAGAATCTAACACACCATTGTAAAGCAATTATACTCCAATAAAGGTGTTAAAAAAAAAAGAAATGCAAATCAAAAACTACAATGAGATATTATCTCACACTGGTCAGAATGGCCATCATCAAAAAAATCTAGAAACAATAAATGCTGGAGAGGGTGTGGAGAAAAGTGAACACTCTTGCACTGTTAGTGGGAATGTAAATTGATTCAGCCACTATGGAGAACGGTATGGAAGTTCCTTAAAAAGCTAAAAGTAAAATTACCATGTGACCCAGCAATCCCACTACTGGGCATATACCCAGAGAAAACCATATTTCAAAAAGATACATGCACCCCAGTGTTCACTGCAGCATTATTTACAATAGCCAGGTCATGGAAACAACCTAAATGTCCATCGACAGACGAATGGATAAAGATGTGGTACATATATACAATGGACTATTACTCAGCCATAAAAAGGAACAAAATTGGGTCATTTGTAGAGATGTGGATGGACCTAGAGACTGGCATATAAAGTGAAGTAAGTCAGAAAGAGAAAAACAAATATTGTATATTAGTGCGTATTTGTGGAATCTAGAAAAATGGTACAATTGAACAGGTTTGCAAGGCAGAAATAGAGACACAGATGTAGAGAACAAACATATGGACACCAAGGGGGGAGAGGGGGGTGGGTGGGATGAACTGGGAGATTGGGACTAACATATATACACTAATATGTATAAAATAGATAACTAATGAGAACCTACTGTATAGCACAGGGAACTCCACCTCGCTGTGCAGTAGAAACTAACACAACATTGTAAAACAACTATACCACAATTAAAAAAATAAATATATAAAACAAAGTAAAAAATAAAAAGAAGAAAGAGGAGGCAGACAGGGGAAAGGTTTTGAAGTTCCTCTGTCCACACAGTTTAACTCAAAAGCACGAGAATTCCATGCTTTATTTAGTTGAAAAAATTGTACTACTAAAAAGTTATTTGAAATTCATTGGCCTATTATTCAAATGATATGTAAAGAATAAGGTATTAAGTGATAATACAAGGATGAGGCAAAACTTTTGTTTCATTGGGAGTGGAATTTAGCAGGAATTGCTGTAGACAGAGTGACGCAATGTATCTCAAGGAACCTCCTGGCTGGGAGCCCAGATAGGCTACTACCAATGATGAAATTGCCTAAGTGATGTCACATGGTCCTCAGCTTTGATGGTGCAGGAAGTTGATTGTCAGCTAATAACAGATGACCAATCTCTTGAGGACTGCTTCAATTTAAAAATAGGAGATGAGGGACTTCCCTGGTGGCGCAGTGGTTAGGAGTCCTCCTGCCAATGCAGGGGACTCGGGTTCGATCCCTCGTCCGGGAAGATCCCACACGCCACGAGCAAATAAGCCCGTGCGCCACAACTACTGAGCCTGCACTCTAGAGCCCGGGGTCCACAACAAGAGAAGCCACCGCAATGAGAAGCCCGCGCACTGCAATGAAGAGTAGCCCCCGCTTGGCGCAACTAGAGAAAGCCCATGCGCAGCAGTGAAGACCCAACGCAGCCAAAAATAAATTAAAAAATAATTAATAAATAAATAAAATAAAAAGAGGAGATGAAAGTAAAAGCTACAATGCATTCATTTATAATAAGAAATAGGAAATTCGTGCAAACTGAAATACCCATGTTGTCGTGACTGGTACGTATGCTCCATATAGGCAGGCTAAGCAGTTGTCTTGAGATCCTGAAGTCAGAACAAAAAGAATTAGCTAGAGTGGGCAGCTGCCTGGTTCAGAACATGGACTCAATTTCCTGTTCTGATTCTTCAAAACCTCCATCTGTGTGATTTCTTAGGTTTAAAAATTCTCATGATTGCGGTTATTTGAAAGATGAGATCTCGGGAAACAGGGGTAGGTCTTAGGCAGATAAGCATCTAACCAGAATGTATTTTGGAATAGACACAAATATCACCTGCTGAGGTAGCATCGTAAGCGGAGGTGGTGTTGAGACGTCAGGGGAAAGAAATTAGCAAGGGAACATATACCTGCCAAATTAGTAGTGCCACGTCGGCTGTGGAAGTGGGATATCTCTGAACCTTTGAGAGCTAGATAAATCATATTAATATAAATTCAGAGTATTATGCATAGTATCCATTTACATAAAATAATTAAGTGTGGATGCATAAGTATGGATGTGTATATAAAATATTAGGAGCGGTTTTCCTATATAAAGAAACCTATGTGAAAACATGGGTGTTCTTTATTTTCTTTTTGCTTTATCTGTGATTTCAAAATTTTCTAGAATAAAAATGTGCTACTCATGCAATAAAGAAATAGAAAGTTAGAAAAAAGTAGCATGAGAGAAAAAAGACTGAATGTCTCCCACGTTCACTGGAACAGCTAATAGTAGTGTAGCTTGGATGGTGTTGGATGTGAACAGGTTAAGACAATAGGGAACACTAAGAAGGGTAGTGGAAAGGGGTGTGTTTAAAAGCATGTAGAAAGGGCCATGCTGCTGCACAGAAAGGAATTTCTTTTCGGTTTGGACTGAAAAACAGGAAGGGACTATTTTTAGGAGGAGTTTTAAATGCCCCTCCTGTTGGCAGAGCCAGCAACAAAAATATTTATCTTGCATAAAGAATGCACACATTATTTTTCGAGCACACTAGAGTCATTTATGGAAATCGATCATGTTCTAGGCTATCAAGCAAGTATCCACAACTTACAAAGAATTAATAGATCACAATAAAATTAAATCAGAATCAATAACACAAAGGTAACAAAAACCTCCCTCAAACATTAAAAAAATTTTAAAATACACATTTAAATAATTCATGGATGACAGAAGAAATCATAAGGGAACTTTGACAATACGTAGAACTCCGTGATACTGAAAATGCTACTTCTCACAACTTGTGGGATGTGGGCTTTTATAATGCATGTTTCTCTCAGCAAAGTTGTGGGGTGGAGCTTCCAATGTGTACTAAGGCATTTAAAGTAGGCCCATCGATTTCATCTTCTACATTATTTATATTTATGTGTGGAATGGTACCTAGTATATATTGCTTTGCCAAATTAAAAATGGCTTTTAGGGATGTCCCTGAAGGTGGTTAAGACTCCGCGCTTCCACTGCAGGGGTCACAGGTGCTATCCCTGGTAGGGGAACTAAGATCCTGCATGCCGTGGGGCATGGC
The DNA here is from genome assembly GCF_964341445.2 of Mesoplodon mirus. Classification (NCBI taxonomy): domain Eukaryota; kingdom Metazoa; phylum Chordata; class Mammalia; order Artiodactyla; family Ziphiidae; genus Mesoplodon; species Mesoplodon mirus. The sequence goes on along the minus strand of NC_138987.1, from coordinate 91,681,196 downwards.
CAAAAAATAAAAAAGGATTTTAATATAAGGGTCAATTTACAGACGTTAGTTTGATTTCAATTAGAAGTTATATGACAATTAAGTGACTGTTGAAGTTTTCCACTGGGAGCCAGGGTCGGGGTGAGTGTTCTCTTAGGACTCACTTCTAAGGAGTGTAGAAGCCTAACAAGGGTGAGTGAGTATGGTTGTATCCCAGATATCTTCCAGACTTTTTCAACAGGATTCCTTGAGAAAATCTAGCCCTAAAGGGCCAAAGACGTCTTTTGTATGTAATGAGTTAACCTGTCTCATGCATCTAGAATGGAGTTAGTTATGTACCATCTTTGGGGGAATTAAGAAAATAGTCACCCAAATAATTTTCTGCATCCTGTGATTTAGACGATGAACCCAAGTCGAAAAGGGCTGTGTGACAGTGGAGTAAATCCTGCTCTGGCCCTTCTGGGCCTTCATACCTCGGGTTAGCCCAGAGGATCTTCATCCTGGTTATGAGGCAGGTGACTGGGTAGTCAAGGGGAGCTAGGTGAAAGGGCTAGACCCTGGGCTGATGGCATGCATGCTTGAGAGACGCATCTTTGAGCTCATACCTAAGGTTTTTCCCTTGTCCTCAGGGCCACCCTGTGTCCTCCTTCAAAATCCTCTTCTTGGCTTTGGAGCCAAGTTAAAACAACCCAGTTCCTTGTATAAAAAAATAAAATAAAAAAAAGAGAACTCTACAGGACATAGGAAAGAATGATCACTGTCTAAGATTGAAATTGTAGCAAGAAAACAGAAACTTGGACACAACTCTCAGGGCATCACTTTTTAAAAAATAATAAACATTAGGAAAGTTCTGATTATATCACAAATACCAGTTCTAACAACCACCAGCATCACAATCACCTGAGATCCTTATCAAAAATACAGAGTCCTGGTCTCTATGACATCAGAGTTTCTACAGTAAGGCTTGGGAATCTAATTAAAGATGAAGAGCCACTGACTTAAGTAGATTTGTTGGGCATGTAGCAAAAGCCTTTACCCACAATCCTTGTTAGATCTTAATCAGGAGGCTCCAGAGTGGTTTCCTTTGATATACAGAAGACCTCTGCCATTTGTGGATTCGGTAACCATAGTTTAAATGATCAAAGACAGGTCCCAAATATCCATGACATGTAGTCATTAGGGGTTTCACTGAGGCACAAAGTCTAGATCAAATGGGAGGAAGTCAGCAGACGGTCCCAAAGACCCAGCATTGCAGCACGACTTTGTAATTCTCTTTGTTGGCATGCATTCTGTAGGAGGAATTATTTGCTAAAATTTAAATTATGATTTTAAGGATACACCAAGGTCTCAGGGCAGGCAGGAGTCTTTTCCGATCTGATAGCGAGGCCTTCACCCATTCTCCAGAAACTTCTTGAAGTTCACAAGTCTACTACTAATTGCCATACCATTGATTTTTTAATTTAAATCTGGATTCTATTTGCCCTCTGCAGTGTTTGGCTCAGGTGACAGGTCCCTATTTTCAAACATCCTCCTTTTTTGGTGTTTATGAGGCCACCTCTTATTTTCTGTCACTCATTTTCATTGACCTTCTGCTTCCTGCCTCTATAGGCAGGGGACCTCAAGTTTCTGTTCTCGTCCTTCATTTTCCACAGAGGTTTCATCTATCTTAGTGACCTTGTTGTGTGCTGGTCTCAGCCTATCAATAACCAATGTTATTGTTGTGGTTCTTATTATGATCTCAAGATGCCCTTCAGCAATAACCATCAGGAAACTCTGAAAAAAAAAATAAAGGCTCACTGCTTACAGGACCTAGAAATTACACAGCACACCTGAGGCTGCACAGTGTGATCACAGGTAGAGAAAGAGAGTTGAAAGCCTGGCATCCTGTTTTTACTGGGGTCTAGGGTAGGGGTCCTAGGGCTTTGCAGGCTCACTATTTATCAGTCACTTTAAAACATAAGAGCAGGAATTTGAAGTGTGGGAAGAGAAAAAACAAGTGGTTCCAATGGTCAGGTACTGAAATCAGTCAAGACCTCTAAGACAAAGGAGCCTCAGTGCAGGGAGGTGTCTGGCTCTTATCCAGTCATGTGGCTGGCGTGTGTTTATTCGGGATATCTGCCTTTGAAATGGTTGCCTCAGCAATCAAAGCGTAAGTCAGGCACTTGCAGTACAAAGAAGAAAAAAAGAAACATCTGTCAGGGTTTACACTACAGACCTCAACTAATACTTTGCAAATATCTTTCTAAGTTTACAGTAAGTGTCTTGTTATCATTTCCATTCTAGCATTAAGTTCCAATCTGTTCCATCATCTCCTAATTTGTTTATTCAATCATTTAAAAATATCTAACAAATAGTTTTGGCTTCCTATCATGCGCTTGGGATGTATTTGGGTGAATAAAACAAGGTCACCACCCTGCAAAAGCTCAAAAGCCATACTCAACATCACGTCTCCGGAGGTAACAGAACTTCTGTGTTCCACCAGGAATGTAATATCTTCCACTCATATTGGCGCAAAAACTTGGAGTTCCATTTGACTTTTCCCATTTCCTCATCCCCCAGTTCTAATCAGTCACTAAATCCTGTCGATTCTCTATTTGGATTTTCAAATTCTCATTGCTCTCATACCAGGTACATGACTCTGGTAACAGTCTGCCCACAGATGCTAAAAATGAAAGAGGCTTTTTGTTCTCTGCCATTTTATTGCATCTTCCTTGATGTAGACTTATCTTCCTTTGTGTCATTCTCTGATCGCCCATTACTTTACAAAAACCAGGCCAAAGCCATGAATGTAAAGTTCAAGGCCCTCTGTGATTTGACCCCATCTTCTTTTCACTCTCAAGCACTGCTACCACCTCTTACTGATTCCTTCAAACTGCTCCTCCCTCAGTCCTCCTCAGCTTAGGAAAGGGCCACTCCTTTCCTACGGTTCCTCAGGACAAATACCTTCAGTTGCTCGAATTGACCTTCACTCTTTTATCTCCACTTCTAAACTGTCAGCCAATCCTGCTGGATCTGCCTTCAGAATACACCCAGGATCTGACTACTTCTCATCCTCAATGCTGCCATACTAGGCAGATTGGATCTGGAGAACAGAAAGAAGATATCCAGCCCAGATAAATACAGAAGAAACTTATCTCTCTAAACTTCTGTATCTGCGTGACAGAAGAGTGAAGGAGGTGTAAGACAAAGGTCCTGCCTGCGAGAAACTTTTAGACCAATCAATGATGACTGTATATATATATATATATATCTCCAATATGACTAAAGAATAAATACAAGTGCCAAATGAGTAGTACTGAGAAGAGAGAGCGAATAATAACCCCAAAGTTTCAATTCCGTCATTGGCTTTGGTATCTGGGCAACCTATGTCCCAATACTGGCCTGTACTTTCAGTACTTGTGTAATGTTAGGCAAATTGCTCATCTTTATTGCTACAGAGTCTGTAAGGCAAGGATAATGGTTACTTAAGAGGTTGTAGTGGATTAAATTAAAGGATATCCCTAGTACCTATGTTTAACAAACATAGGAAAACTGAAGAAAGCTGGGGTTGCAGACAGAAATGGATGAGTTGGGAAAAGGCCTTTCTTTTTTTTTTTTTAAATAAGTGAATGATCTTTATTTATTTATTTATTTTTGGCTGCATTGGGTCTTTCCTTTCTCTAGTTGCAGTGCGCGGGGGCTACTCTTCGTCGCAGTGGCTTCTCTTGTTGTGGAGTACAGGCTCTAGGCGCGCGGGCTCAGTAGCTGTGGCTTGGGGGCTCTAGAGCACAGGATCAGTAGTTGTGGTGTGCAGTCTCCGTACCTGTGGCTTGCGGGCTCTAGAGTGCAGGCTCAGTAGTTATGGTGCATGGGCTTAGTTGCTCTGCGGCATGTGGGATCTTCCCAGACCAGGGATCGAACCTGTGTCTCCTGCATTGGCAGGCAAATTCTTAACCACTGCACCACCAGGGAAGTCCCGGAAAAGGCCTTTCTAATTTTGTAAGATCTCTGGAAAAAGGGAAATGGTTATCCCACAGTTTTAGATATCTTGTGGTTATTAGGAGGTTTTCCCCTTACAACTCCATAGATGGCTACTTCTGCTGAGTATCACCATTCTTCACAGAATGCTATTCAATTTCCCTGCTGGGCTTGACAGATTTAGAGACTTTGCAGACAGGCAGCCTTGGTTTCAAGCCCTGTCTCCACCAATTAGTAGTGGCAAGTTGTTGCTTTAAGTCCCCGGAGCCATAGTTTTCTCAGTTACAAAATGCAGTATTGCCGTGAAGCTTCATGAGATAGTGTTGATAAAGTGCCAGAGAGGCGTTCAAATTTCTATCTGATCTGCCATTCTTATGAGTGGAGCTGGACTTCGGAATCTCAGTTTCTTTTACCCTTCTCACCTAAAGCCTAATCATTTCCTATCTCCAGCAGCCAGCACTGTGCTACTTTTCAATGGATTTTACCCTTGTCCCCTGGGCCTCCCTGGTCACAGAAGTCTGGAGCAAGAGAGTCAAGAGGAGGAAGAAAAGAACAAGGATCTGCATTCATGTCTCCTGCAGGGATGCTCTGGTTCCACACTGGCTTTCATCCAGACTTGTGTCTAAATTTCTCTGCCTTGAGAATGAATAAAGTAAAAGGGGAAGGCTTGTGCCCCCCTTTTGAAATTATATGAGTAGCGCAGGATGTATCTATAGTAGGTCAAATCATGGCCCCCAAGATATGTCCATGTTCTGGGAATGTGACCTTATTTGGCAAAAGAATCTTTGCAGATGTAATTAAATTAAAGATCTTGAGAGGAGGTCATTCTGAGCTATCTGGATGGGCCCTAAATTCAATGACAAGTGTCCTTTTAAGAGAAAAGAGACAACGAGGATAGACTTGGAGAGAAGAGGAGAAGGTCAGGTAAAAACAGAGGCAGAGATTACTCCACCAGAAGCTAGAAGAGATGAGGAACCGTCTCCCTCGGAGACTTCAGAGGAAGCACGACCCCCAGACACCTTACTTTCAGACTCCGGTATCTAGAACTGTGAGAGAATAAATTTCTGTTGTTTTAAGCCACCGAGTTTATGGTTTTGTTACAGGCAGCCCTAGGAATCAGTGCAGTATCCAGTCAACGTTAATCAGAAATAATGCGTATAAGAACTACTGCTACTACTGTCTTCCATCTGTTGAGCATCATATTCACGATAGCAGTTTCTGGGAGCTGCAGGTTAGCTCCTAATTCCATTCCCAAGATGTCCACCCTCAGCAAGCCTGACGGTGATATAATTTAAAAAGACTACTTGGTCTTTGTCCCCTGTTCCTGGCACAGAGCTCCTAAAACCCTGAGAATTTCCTGAGCAGTAAGAGTATCTTTTGTATGCTAATGAGATGATCCAAGGCTGGGGGCCCCTAGATAGCTTCAGGATGAGGGCTGGTCACCAGAAAAACCAACCAGGGGATTAGAGGGTTAGAACTTTCAGACTTGCCCCTCCACCTCTGGGGAGAGGAGAGGGACTGGAGATTGAGTCTGGCTGCCATCTGGGTAGTAAGGAGAACCTGGTACAGTCCCTTCTAAGGAGATTCAAGAGTGGTCTCTGTTCTTAGTGATTCTAAATTAGAAGGGTGGGAGAAAGTTGGAAAACATTAGTTTGGAAAGTTGTAGCCAGGTGTTTGAGGAAACTAGAAGAATTCAGGATGCAGTCCAGTTTATAGGGAGAAAACAAAACCATTAAAGACTAAAATCTGATATCTAAAAAGGCGCAAAAATAATGTTTTTTCTACACTTGCCCCCATTTTTAATCAAAGATAATCAAAATAAAACTAATTTATTTGCATTAAACCTCATCTGATTATTTACATGAGTGCAGCAAGACTAGTGCTTGACCATATAAGCTTTTTAAAGACTGCTTTGCTAGGACTTTTTATAAGGAATAATAGATTGAACTCTTAAAAAATCTCTCCTGGTCAAGTAGCCAATCCAAAGTTCAAGCAGTTCCTTAAAGCTGTCTGGTCATATCTGAGTCTATGCATATCTCTCTCAAATTTGATACTCCAGTCAAAGCCTTGTTGATATAGTCAATATTTCCAACTGTGTTCTGTTACAAGGAGAACAGATTCTTACTGAATTTAGCAAATAACTAACTCTTTTGCCATGAAAAGAATACTTAACAAGTTTCCAAATTCTAGAGGGATTAGGTAGGAAGAAAAGGTAAATGTTTCATCTTTGTTTCCAAAGGCATATCTTACTAAATTCTTGATAGCTTTAAGAGAAAAGAGAGAAAGGTTTCCTTAAATCTGGAAAAGCAAAACATAAAAGAACGAGCAAAATTCATAAAAATTATAATCATCTTCATCATCTCATTTAGCCCCATGTTATTAATTCTTATTCTGCTTGAATTGTGTTTCCATTAATTCTAGAAATTTTTACCCAGTTCAGTTTTATGATCTTAAAGTGATCAGAAACCTATATTCTGCAGTACCTGTCAGAGTACTTTCTATGAATTTTTCTAAAGCTCAAATACCTTTGTAGGAACACTTTTGCAAAATTGTTATAGTAAACAATAATTGCCTGTAAATGACAAAAGGCTTAAAATGCCCATTGTTAAAGATCTGATGAAAGTTCATTATAATGGAATTGACAAGAAAATTTGGTTATTTCTGTGACACATAACATTTCAAGATAACTAGATTTATGACAGATAACGTTATGGCAGGACATATTTGAATTTTAGGAATTTTATACAATGTCCAGAACACTTATATTAGTAACATTCACCCACATAATATAACCTAAGGTTGATCATCACTTATTTAACAATGCTTCTCATGTACTTTAATATGCCAGATAAGTCTAATTAGTGTAACATCTCTCTTTCTATAAGGAGAAAGAATGAATCTTTTCAGATGTTCTAACTTGGGTTTTTCTAAGTTGGAAAAACCCAAATTAGTTCAAGGTCAAAAAGACATTATTTAGAATTTGAATTTTGGAAAGTTTGTCAAAAATGTTTTAAAACACTTGGTCAAATATAAGATCATAGGTCACTGTGAAACTATACTCAGTTATCTACTTAACCAAAGTGACAAAGACTTCAGAGGCAAATAAAGACAATTATACACTTCTGAGTAAAATTTATCTCTTTTCAATATTGAGAAGATAGGTTTACTTAAGTAATCAAAGATCCAATAATAAAGATAACATGAAGCACAGGAAATTATTTTGATAAAAGACAAAATCTTTGTTTTCTGGGTACGTAACTTAAAAGATAAAGAAAAATCTTTTACAATCTGTTATTATCAGAAGCAGACCAAAAGTCCAAGAAAACTTTGTAAAAAAGAGAAGACCAAATTATAATTTTGAACCAGCTTAATTTTGGTATGAAAGCTCATTTACTTAACTAAATTTATTTTAATTCATAGACTGTCCTGACTACACCTAAAATTTTTTCGAGTATTCCTTTTCCACAAACTTCCAAATTTTCTTTTTGCATACATACATTTTAGATTCATTTTTGTCCTATTTTTTCCCTTATTCCCAGCCAGGACAAAATTACTTTCTTTTCCTTTAACAAAATGCATTTCCATTCCTTATACCTAGTTTACTGAAAACACATATCTTTTCTTGTATATGGAAATGTTTTCCTTATTATTTTTAGTAGCTTCAATCACATATATTAGAATTATCTTTAATCCTTAGAAGCCCTTAATTAATTTTTAGTGAAAGCTAAGAAGTAAGCAACTGTAAATTGTCCTTTATATTACCATTCTGTGGCCTGGCAAATTTATACTTTTTGTAATTTCTGGAGGCATGCTTTTTTATAGTAAATTTCTCAGCTTGGCACAAAAGGTGTTTACTAATAGATCCAAATATGTCTAATTCCTCTATAAAAAAGGAAACAAAAAGTGAATAAACTTATGTCAGTAATTAATATTTCAGTCTTTTATTTAGAAATGATCTAAATATTCAATGAATTTCCCTCATTTAATTTAACTTAGCAAAGTTCTAAGGTTTTAGGTTATCAGAAAGATTTGGAAAAAATGGCTTAGAAAGTTTACCTAGAAACTCTTATCTATTTAATTTACTTGTTCTCAACATTTAGGTTAAGCTACCCACAAGAACTTCATGGGACATTAGACAGAGTCATCCATCATCCAAAGTTATTTTTCTGGAAGACAAATTTTGTAACAGAGATAATAGGACCTTATTTGATTAGTAAACCCAGGTAGAATAAAAATTTTACATTTAACATTGATAACCCTAAAGCCATGCTTGCTTTAATTAAACCAGCAAACTTAAACTAGCCTTAATACTGAATATTTTCCCAGATAATGTGAACCTGAAAAACATTTCGGTTAGTCGTTATTATATTTATAAGAATTTTTATGAATACTAAATTTATATAAGCACTTAAGCCAATTAAATAGAGCTCTTTTACAAACTATTAATTTTAGTAATACCATCCAGAGGTAGTAAATGCCACACATCTACAACACATAAACACAGCCAAACACAAAGAGACCTAATAGTTTTCATTTTACTAGTTATTGAAGAAGTTGGATCTAAGTTGTTGGGTTTTTTTTTTTCTTGATCCTAAGTTTCAAATGATCTTCCCCCCTTTCATTTTACTTATGATAAGAATTACACCCCTGAAGTTTGTGCTTCAACATTTACATCTCAGAGACAGAGGGAAACAATGTAAGTTACAAGCCTTTTAAGATAAAGAGGGGAGGTTTGGGGATTGATAAAAAGGAACAGTGAACTTTTGAATTGCCTCTAGAGCTGTCTTCCTAGTTTTGTAAAGATCTGACAGTTGCTCTCAATTCCATAAGAAATTGGGTTGAGGCTTAAATGATATTATGGATTGATCTATTTATCCAACTGCATTATCTTTAATTTCTTTAGGGGAGAAGGCTTTAAAAAAATTCCTATCAGGATCTGAATATCAGCTTCCAATCTCTGAGAAACTTTTGACCACAGAGCTACTTAAAAATTCTTTTAACTGTCTTGTCAGTTTTCAGCCAGGACAAACTACATATTTCTAGCAAAATTAAACAACTTCATGGACCCAAAGGCATCCTCAAAGAGGGTGAAAACGGTACTGCCTTCTCAAGATCCAGAGTCACTCCCAAAGAGAGCCAAAAGAAAGAACCAACAGCCTGCATGTCCCAGGGAGGCAGAAAGTCAGGCCAAGCTCTTTGAAAGGTAACTGTTTAATAGTCTTTTCAGCATAGAAAGGCAATTCAGACAGAGGACTGCTAGAATAAGTTCTCGAATAAAGGAGGATAGAGCGGAGCAGTAGGAATTACATCAGTCCTAACAGTCTTTTGTTTTAGGTGCCCTTTATGTCCTTACTTTTTTCATTTTAGCCTTTTGCAATGAATCTTTTAATGGGCTATTTTGGAATTTTGAAACATTTTGGAGGCTTCTTCATACCAATTAAAATATGTATCCCTTGTGTTTAAATGCACTTCTTAAATGATATTATCCAACTAAAACATTCCTCATAGTGGCCCCTGTGATTTCCCTGAGGGCTGGCAGCAGTTTGGTAGGACCCTTACCAAATGGTGTTCAACCCACATTTCTGCCGAGCCATATCTAGCCACACATGGGGTGCAACCCACATTTTTGTCTGGCCATATTTTGGGGCCCCCAACCTGATGGTTACCAAGGCAAGTTCTCAGGACACAAAATTCTAGATTGTCTTTAGCGAGATTTTGACCATTTTTGGTAGATATTTATAGCTTCTTGGACCATGTTCTTAAGCAGGTATGTAGGAAGGTGGCATGCTTAACTCTTTGGGTTTTAAGGATTCCCCCTTTTTTCTTCTTTAAAGAGAAAGTCTTGGGTCTTTCAGAGTCAAAATAATACATAAAAGGGATGTGCTGCTGGGTTGGGGATTGTGTGGTGTTTTGCAGGGTACCTCACAGCACAGAAATTTTCTTGAGGTTGGCAGGTGACCTAGTGTTGATCTAACCCATCCTGTGACCAACTTGTCCTAACACCAGAGTCTTTGGGTTAGGTGGTGAATATTCTAACAGCTTCTATTAAATGCTCTTCCCATGCTCACCAATTTTGTGATTTTTTTTTTTTTTTTTTTTTTTTACTTCTGAGATTCCCATTAGCTATAGCCTTTACTTAAAATTTTATTCACTCAAGGCCTCACACTGAACCCAGTCCCATTTAAATCAGAGCTAGTCTGAATCCAGATCTAGTCCGGTTTTTAAGTCAGACCCAGCCCAACTCTGGCCAATAACCCTGCAGTTCCCGATGTGGAACTGGGGATCTGGGGACAAAACCAAGGGCTGGGGTTTCCAACCAAATAAGTAACTATGGAAAAAGCCAATTAGATTAGGAGCTCCGTGCAAAGAGGGCAGAGCTGAGAACCAAGAAAGGACTTACCCGTGGGCCTTGGAAACGGTGAGAAAGACAGTAACTCAAACAGGTCACAGGGTACCACTCCTGTGTTTCTCCTTGTCTTTGAAGCTGTCGAAAGTCTCCCTCAGTCCCGCTGCTGCCATCAAACTATTAAAGAACAAAAACACAACTAAGTAAATTTAAGGATCAAAGTGGCTTTATTAAACAATTAATGAATCAGGCAGTATCCCATCTAGCAAATAGAAGGGAGTTCTGCTAAGCTGTACAAAAGGAAAGATTCTTAAAGGCAGAAAGGGGGAAAATTATTAGCAAAGAATGCATTATTTCAGGCAAGGTCACCTCCTAAAGGGAATGGAAGAGCCTATAGGAAGGACTACCTCACTTAGGGCTGACTAGGTAATTCCAGGTCGACTAGTTGAAGTTTCCTGAGGGGTTGGGACTATAGTTCCAATAGGTTAGGTATTAAGTCTTACTTTGGTGACATGGGCTTAGCACAAATGACTCCATTTGGGGCCTGTTGTTTCTTATTTACAACAATAAACTGGTAAACATAAAGTGTTTTCTCAAGTTCTGTGAATTGTCCTAGCAAATTATGGACCCTGAGGAGGGGGTCATGGGAACCTCTGGATTACAGCTTCAGTCAGAATATGGGTGGCCTTCTGGGACTTGTGACAGGCAACTGCTGTGGAGACAGCCTTGTGAGACCAAGCCCTTAACCTGTGGAGTCGGTGCTAAGTCGGTAGCTACTGTCAGAAAAGAACTGAATTGTTGGTCACCCAGTTGGTGTCAGAGAATTGGCTGTTGGTGTTGAGAAGAAAAAACTCACATATTAACTTTTGGGTTTTTTTTCTTAATTACTCTTTTTTACAGAAGAACTGCATCAGTTTTTCCAATGTATAGATAAATTCTAGGTCAGTTTTGTTGGCCTCTCCTAATTAACTACAGGAGCATGCATTCCTTCTTCACTTTAGCTGAGCTATGGGTCTGGACTCCTCTCTCAGCAATTTGTCCCTAGAGGGATATACTACTGTGTGCACATCCCTGGAAAGCCTGGGAGGCAGCTGTGACACTCTAGGTTATTGCTTCTGTGTTTTGGTTTTTTAATACTGAGGAGGATGGGTCCTAGTTAAAAACTTACGTGTGAATGTTTTCAGGCCTGACCGTAGGCAGTTCCATAGGCTCTCCCTGGCAGGCCTCACAGGGAACGTTGCCTGCCAAAGGATAGTTAAAAAATCAAATCAATTTAAATCACAGGCCTGGTGCACAGGCCATGCACTGCTATCTCTGGAGGGAGGTGAAGTCACGGTCTCAGGCCCTCAGGCCAGTCGTACTGTTTGCACATTTGCATTCCTGGCCCGGTGCCTTCATTCCTAGGTCTCTTTATCTGAAGCCTTGGCTAGAGAATCCCCCCAGGTGTTTCTGGGGAGGCCTCCTTATCAGGAGGAGGAAGAGGAAAACTTGAAGAAACTTTACCGCATTTTGACCCAGGACCCAGTACTTTTCCACTCCTAGCCCTGCTCCCTTGCCTGCTCTTGACCCCAGAGTCAGTAAGACAGCCAGAGCCTTTTGTTGGAGGCTCCCTCAACAGTGACATGATGTCATCCGTGCTGGTCCCCCAACCCTTAACAGGTGTGCTGTTCCATGGGGGAAATGCAACAGGGGGAGGTGGTGTTTCCTCTGGCCTCAGACTCTTGCTTATACCATCTCGGTAAATGATTAGAGGCTTCGCTCTCTTTGTTGGCTTGCTGCTTTAATCAGCTACACAGACAAGGAGCAGCTCAGATCTTTCTCCCAAGCCTAGCGAGCTCCTGACAAATCTCAGGCCCAGCTGACCTTAAGCCAAAGGATAGTTTAAAAATCAAATCAATTTAAATCACAGTTGCATTTCAATAAGCACATGTGAAGTGCCTACTGTACTCCAGGCACTGTGCTAGGCTCTGTGGCTATAGATGTATGAACCATAGCCCCTGCCTTTGAGGAGTTCACGGTCTGAAGGGGCCTAGAAGGTCAGCAGTTCACTTCACAGTGTGGTAAGTGCTGTGATAGAGGTAAGCACAGGGCGCTCTGGGGGGCACAGAGGATGGGCACTGAGCATGGAGGGGATGCATGGGGGTCATAGAAGTCCTGCAAGAGGAGATGATACCTGAGAGGAATCTCAAAGCACAAGTGAAGAATGTGGGAGAGATTTCTAGGCAGTGGAATCAGCATAAGCAAAGTCATGATCAATATCAGCAGTGAAATCATCAACCTGTGTTATTGATTACCTCCTATATGTAATGCTACAGGATAGGTTTTTGTTTGAGTTTGTTTTTTTTTTTTTTTTTTTTTTTTTGCAGTACACGGGCCTCTCACTGTTGTGGCCTCTCCCGTTCCGGAGCACAGGCTCCAGATGCACAGGCTCAGCGGCCATGGCTCACGGGCCTAGCCGCTCTGTGGCGTGTGGGATCTTCCCAGACTGGGGCACGAACCCATGTCCCCTGCATCGGCAGGCGGACTCTCAACCACTGTGCCACCAGGGAAGCCCTTGCTTTGTTTTTGTTTTGGGTGTTTTTTTTTTTTCTTTAAGGACTACATGGCTTCCTTCTCACTGGTTGAGACAGGTTGTTGGTGGCATATGGCATGTGCATATGAAAATGGAGCAGCTCATCCTGGAAAACTTAGAGCAATAAGAGAGGTGGCCGTGTTTGGGGAGGTGGTATTTTCAGCATGCATATGGCAGAAGCATCTGGTCCTTTGGGGCAAATGTAGTGGGTTTCTGGATTACAGTTCTTAACAGTGCTGGGGAGCAGGATCCTGTGGTGTTTCGCTGAAACAGTTCTCTGTTGTGACAATCCAGGTTTCATTTTTGCAGACTCCTGGTTTTGTGACCTCTAAGTCCGCTTCTCCTGATCTTCCAGAGACTGGGGGAGCTACCGATGAACTCCTTACTTTTAAACTAGCTGGAGTAGACTCTTTTCCCTGTAGCTGAGAAACAGGGCCTTCTCACTGGGGAAGAAGTTTACAAGCAACAAGGCAGAATCAAGGCAGGACACTGTTCCTCTGGAGAAAAAGGCTTCATGGAGGGGACTGGGTGGTGGGCGGTAGGGCTTCTTGCTCCCATGGTAATGCTGAGTCCCGTGCCCAACTTGCTGGTTAGGATTCACAAAAGTTCTCTTCCAAGTGGAGCCTGTAAGTGTCCAAGAGTAGCCTTTGTTCGGATGTCTTCTTATCAGTCAACCCAGGGAGCCAAGGGGGAGGAGGCAGAACGGGCCAGGCACTATCTGCTCTATGCCCAGTTCCTAGAAACCTCTTGGCACTACACTGTATCCACACACTGTCCACCCTTCTTGCTTTATGTAAACAAATGCATCAATACACAGAATCATTAAAGTTCAAAGTACTATACAGATCACCTCCTTCAATTCTCTTTGAGTCAGATTGAAACTGAGGTCCAGAGAAGTTCAGAATAATAGCTAAGATGAATATAGTTCTCTCTTTACAAAGCTTTCATCTATAAAAACTCCTTTGGTCTTCGCAGCAGCCCTGAGGGTTAAGCAACTGGCCCAGAAGCTCTTGGTTTAGCTTGTGGCAAAGCTGAGACTGAAATCTACATTTCCGAATGTATGGTCCTCTCTACTAGGGGCTCTGCAGACCGGTCCTGGTTTGCAATGGCAGATGGACATTGCCATAACATCTAAGCATGTGTTTCTGTGTTTTATAAAAGTATCATTCTCTGGTCAATTTGAAATGAAAAAGGGTCCTTGATCACAGAATCACAGAGTGAGAAATACTGCTCTATATAACGTTTGTTTCAAAGCTGAATGAGTGACTGAGTAATTTAGGATCTCTTTAGAACTTGCAGAAGGTTCTTGTGCAATTCCCACTCTTACGATCTGCCCTATCACAAACCACAAGATTTGATTATTTATTTCAAAAGAAATATGGAACTGGAAGCGATAACTCATGTCTTTTGTAACAAATGTGAGTTTTGAGTCATGAGTCTGACCAAATATTAGGACATAAACCAGGAGTGTGTCACTGGTTTCTCTGCTGTGAGCTCTATTTACACTGCAGTCAGGTTAATACATTAAACAATTTGATGGAATAATCTACACAATGTTAAACTGCAATTATTTAAAGGTGCTAGATAAGATGTGTTTTAACTGGGACTGCATTGTATGATATATGTGTATATGTAAGCACATACACAAAGTTTTATATTCTACAAAAAGACAGAAAAGAAGATAATGGCATTTTTAGCAAACATGAAAACAATGTGTTATTACTGCAAATACAAAGTCTCCATGAGAATTCTAGGCTAGAAAGTCTTCTGTTTCTATAATGGTTAACTTATCACCACTTAATAAAACAAGGTCATTTTCAGAACATATTATCCAACATCTGGTCCACCATCTGCTGGCTGAATAAAAATTCATGTGACTCAAGCACAAAAGGAGCAATTTCCCACATCACTTCTGTTGTTGTTTTTTTCTCATTTACAAAAACAAAGGCTATGTGATCACTTAAAAGATGCTCTCAGAAAGACACGTGTACTTCACTTGTGCAATAGGTAGGTTTCTGAAAAATATTTGCATGAATTATTTTTTCCTTGTTTTATTAAATCTCATTTTCTATGCATGGGGAACATCTAATTTTTAAACAAATTTTATTCTGAGTCTTTTTTTTTTTTTTGCGGTACGCGGGCCTCTCACTGTCGTGGCCTCTCCCGTTGTGGAGCACAGGCTCCGGACGCGCAGGCTCAGTGTCCATAGCTCACGGGCCCAGCCGCTCCGCGGCATGTGGGATCCTCCTGGACCGGGGCACGAACCCGTGTCCCCTGCATCAGCAGGCAGACTCTCAACCACCGCGCCACCAGGGAAGCCCTTATTCTGAGTCTTTCAAAAACATAGTAGTCCCAATTTTTATGGAATACTGTCTGTTATTTATTTTTTTAAATTTATTTTTAGAGTCGATGTATAACATTATATAAGTTATAGATGTACAATATAGTGATTCACCATTTTTAGAGGTTCTACTCCATTTATAGTTACTGTAAAATATTTGCTATATTCCCTGTGTTGTACAATATAGCTTATTTTATACCTAATAATTTGTACCTCTTAATTCCCTACCCCTATATTGCCCCTCCCCGTTATTTATTTTTTTAAATAATCTAAGCAATTAATGCACATAGTTTAAAGAATACGAATATAATCAGTGTTTATAATGAGAAGCAATGTCTCTGAGGTTGTCCCTTTTTACTATTTCTGTTTTTAGGTCTTCTGAAGGTGTCAGCATCAATCAAGCGAATATACCTATACTATTGTTTCTCGTTTTATCAATCCGACATTATCTGACTTCCTGCTAGGATAAACGAAGAGTTGGCTCACCTACAATACTCTCTACCTTGTTCTCCACCTCCTTCCATTATCAATGGTATCAGCGCCTCTATTGCTATAAACTTCCCTCTTAGAACTGCTTTTGCTGCATCCCATAGGTTTTGGGTTGTCGTGTTCTCGTTGTCATGTGTTTCTAGGTATTTTTTGATTTCCTCTTTGATTTCTTCAGTGATCTCTTGGTTCTTCAGTAGCGTATTGTTTAGCCTCCATGTGTTTGTGTTTTTTACAGTTTTTTTTCCTGTAATTGATTTCTAGTCTCACAGCATTGTGGTTGGAGAAGATGCTCGGTGTGATTTCAATCTTCTTAAATTTACCGAGGCTTGATTTGTGACCCAAGATGTGATCTATCCTGGAGAATGTTCTGTGTATACTTCAGAAGAAAGTGTATTCTGCTGCTTTTGGATGGAATATCCTATAAAAATCAAGTAAGTCTATCTGGTCTAATGTGTCATTTAAGGCTTGAGTTTCCTTATTAATTTTCTGTCTGGATGATCTATCCATTGGTGTAAGTGGAGTGTGAAAGTCTCCCACTATTACTGTGTTACTGTCGATTTCCCTTTTTATGGCTGTTAGCATCTGCCTTATGTATTGAGGTGCTCCTATGTTGTGTGCATAAATATTTACAATTGTTATATCTTCTTCTTGGATTGACCCCTTGATAATTATGTAGTGTCCTTCCTTGTCTTTTGTGACAGTCTTTATTTTAAAGTCTATTTTGTCTGATATGAGTATTGCTACTCCAGCTTTCTTTTGATTTCCATTTGCATGGAATATCTTTTTCCATCCCCATCAGTACCTCTACTGATCATCTCTAACTTCAAACATTTTTCATTTCCAAGTCCTTCAACCTAGGATAGAATCTCCTAAGCTAATTCTCATAGGGCCTATTTCCTCCAACTTTATTCCTAGAACTGGTCAAGTATTTTGTAGAATGTTCCTCAATTTGATTTTGCCTGATGTTTTCTCATGATGAGACTGAGGTTATGCATATTAAGGAAAAATATCACATAGGTGAAGAGACCCTCTCAAGACATTGTATGAGGGGGTACAGGATGTTGTTAATATGTCTTGTTACTGGTGAAGTTAGGTTTAATTATCTGGTTAAGGTGGTGTTGGAGGCTTTTCCACTTTGACTACTTTCCCTTTGTAATAATAAACATTCGAGGGGAGATACTTTGAAACTATACAAACATCCTGTTTGTCCTTAAACTGTCACCCACTAATTTTAGCATTAATTGATGGATCTTGTCTGTAAAAATTATTACTCTGGTATTCTCATAGCCATTTTCTTTTTCCTGCATTTTTCTACACTTCTTAATTGGATTATCCTATAAGGATAGGATAATCCTTATATAATCCTATATAACACCTCCTGTAAGGAGGTGTTATCTCATCTCCCTCATTTATTTGTATATTTAATCACATTTATTTTGGTATGGAATCATGGATATCTACTTTATTCTTTAAGTTTCATTATTTATTTTATTGCTAAATTTCTTCCAGCTTTAACCATTTGGGAGTTCTTTCAGGTTGGCTTCTGTGTCATTTTGACATGCCCCCAACTTTTTTTTGTTTGTTTTTGAGCACTTCATTACCTTCTGTCAACACAAGGTGCTCCAGGTTTATTTTGTATTTTTCCTGCCCTAGTCTTTTTTTTTTTAAGGGTATTTTTGTTTCTTGGCTGTGCCACATGGCTTGTGGCATCTCAGTTTGCCAACTAGGGACTGAATCCAGGCCACAGCAGTGAAAGCCTGGAATCCTAGCCACTAAGCCACCAGGGAACTCCCTCCTGCCCTAGTCTTAAAATGAATCACTTCTGCAAGGAGCCCTCATTCCTTTTGGCAATGGTATTTAGAAGCAACAATCTGGACACTAGTTGTGTTCATTGCTATTTGGCTGTCATGACTTCTAGGTCCTACCAGTGGGTTAGTATATAGAACACATGTACATTTATCTATATCTATCTATCTATCTGTCTATCTATCTATTTTGTTTTAAAGTCTACTTTGATAAGAGTATTGGTATCCCAACTTCCTTTTCATTTCTATTTGTATGGAATATGTTTTTTAATTCCCTCAATTTCAGTCTGTGTTTATCTTTAGCTCTGAAGGGAGTCTCCTGTAGGCAGCAAATAGACGGGTCTAATTTTTTAACCCAATCAACCACCCTATGTCCTTTGATTGGAGCATATAGTCTGTCAACATTTAAAGTAATGTCTGATAGGTATGTACTTATTGCCATTTTGTTACTTGTTTTCTCATTGTTTTTGTAGTTCTCCTCTGTTCTTTCCTTCTTTTAGTCTCTTCCTTTGTGGTTTGGTGACTCCTTTTGTGTTATCTTTGTGTTCTTTTCTCTCTGGTTTTTGTGTATCTATTATAGGTTTTTGATTTGTGGTTCCCGTGGACTTCATATACATTGAACTATATCTACTAGTTTTAAAATGGTAGTCATTTACGTTCATACACATTCTAATAGATCTACATTTTTTACTCTCTTCTCCTGTTTTGTGTTTTTGATATCATATTTTACATTTTCATGTTTATCCCTTAACTATTTATTGTAGTTATAGTTGATTTTTGTCTTTTAACCTTCATACTAGCTTATTTAAGTGGTTGATCCACAGCCTCTACTATATATTTGCCTTTACCAGTGGAATTTTTCCTTTCCTATGATTTCTTATTTTTTGTTGTAGCCTTTTCTTTTTTCACCTAAAGAAGACCCTTTAACACTTCTTTTAAGGTTGGGTTAGTACTGATGAACTCTTTTAGTTTTTGCTTTTCTGAGAAGCTCTTTATCTTTCCAATTCTGAATGATAACCTTGAAGGTATAGTATCTTAAGTTGTAGGTTTTCCCTTTTAAAACTTTAAATATGTCATGCCACTCCCTTCTGGCCTGCAAAGTTTCTGCAGAAAAATCAGTGGTTAGCCTTATGGGGGTTACCTTATATGTGACTCTTTTTCTCTTGCTGCCTTTAAAATTCTCTTTAGCTTTTGTCATTTTAATTATGAGATGTCATATATGGGTCTCTTTGGATTCATCTTGCTTGATGACTCTCTGTGCTTCCTGTACCTGGAAATCTATTTCCTTCCTCAGGTTCAGAGTTTTCAGCCACAATTTCATTAAATACATCTTCTACCCCTTGCTCTCTCTCCTCTCCTCTGGGACTGCCATAATGCTAATGTTAGTATGATTGATGTTGTCCCAGAAGTCCCTTAAGCTATCCTTATGTATCCTCATTTTGTAAATTTGTTTTTCTTATTGTATTCTGATTGGGTGATTTCCATTCTATCTTCTAGGTCACTTATGTGTTCTTCTGTATCAACTAATCTGTCATTAATTCCTTCTAGTATATTTTTCATTTTAGTTATTGTATTCTTCAGTGATGACTGGTTCTTTTTTATATTTTCTAGTTCCTTGTCAAAATTTCCACTGTGTTCATCCATTCTTTTCCCGAGTTCAGTTAGCATTCTTATTACTAATGTTTTGAACTCTTTATCTGGTAAATTATTTATCTCTGCTTCATTTAGGTTTTTTTCTTTCTTGTTCTTTCATTTTAAACAAATTCCTTTGTCTTCTCAACTTGTTTAACTTTCTCTGTCCCCATGAAATTAGTGAAACAGTTACTTATTGTGGTCTTGAAGGGGTGTCCTTGAATGGAGCATCCTGTACAGTCTCTGGTACCCAGTGGCTTTGGTGGGAGAGATGGATCTGAAATGAGCATGTCTTCCCACAGGTGTGCTGGCAGCCCCACCTTGGTAGGAGGTAGGGTTGGAGCTGGAGCAGCTAGAGCCAGAGGCAGGTGCAAGCTGGAGCTTCTCCTATGCTCAGTGGCTGTTATCACCCTGTCAGGAGTGGAATTGGGACCCAAGGGGCTGAAGCAGGAGCCCTGAGGGAGTTGGGTTTCTCCCAGATGTGGTGGTAGTCTCTACCTTGGTTTGCATCACAGCCAGGGCCTGAGGGTTTGGGGCTGCACTTTTGTGCTGGCTTCACTTTTTCCCTGGTATGTGTGACTTGGTTAGAGGCTGGGTCAGGGCCAGTGGGGCTGTTGCCACACTACTCAGCTGGTTTCACTGGTCTCCTACCTGGAGCTAGTTCCCCTCCTCCCAAGTGTGGACGGGAATGTGCGTGCTGGCAATGGCTGCCTCAGCCTTGGTCAGAGGCAGAGCCAGGCCAGGGTTTGAGCTGGCTCCATTCCCCCTAAGTCTGTGTACTCTCATGGGCAATGGTAGACTCCACCCTAGTGTTGATTAACACTAAGATTCTCTCTTGCCCCTTTTTTTTTCTTTTTTTTTTTTTAAAGAAGATGTTGGGGGTAGGAGTTTATTAATTAATTTATTTATTTTTGCTGTGTTGTGTCTTCGTTTCTGTGTGAGGGCTTTCTCCAGTTGTGGCAAGTGGGGGCCACTCTTCATCACGGTGTGCGGGCCTCTCACTGTGGCGGCCTCTCTTGTTGCAGAGCACAGGCTCTAGATGCGCAGGCTCAGTAGTTGTGGCTCACGGGCCTAGTTGCTACATGGCATGTGGGATCCTCCCAGACCAGGGCTCGAACCCGTGTCCCCTGCATTAGCAGGCAGATTCTCAACCACTGCGCCACCAGGGAAGCCCTCTCTTGCCCCTTTATCTGCTCCTTCTGAGCTTGGAGCTCCCCCAGAACCCTTCCTACCTTTTCCATCAGTCCTCTTCTACAATTGCTTTGGGCTACTATTCTCTCTTTTAGTCTGATCCCATCTGTTTTCTGTCTTTCAGAATTGCCTCATAATTTCTGGTTCACCGAGGATATTCTTTCCTGTTTCCCAATTCTTTATAGAAGTAATTTTCTGTCATTCTGGGGGTTTGAGGTGGGAGTGGGTGATTAAAACTAATGCCAAGTGTGGCATTATAATCTAGTCTCATTACTGATCACTGGAGCTGGAATCTCAGTGTATTATTCTCCACATCTAAATTCTCCTTTGGGAGACTGGCTACATAAATTATCTTGGGCAAATATTAAACCTGACTCTAATTATCTTCTGGGTCTAACTACCAAATTCCAGGAAATATGGAAAATGTAAGAACAAATTAAACATAACCATGAATATTCAATCAGCTAAATTCATTGAGGAACTATGTAGGAAAAATGACTCAATTTCTTCCACAAATAAATGTCATAGAAAAAAAGTGTGTATGGGTGAAACAATATAGGTTAAAAGAGACTAGAGTGATGTTTCAGGCATGTGTAAACATATGGACATTTATGGATCCCGACTTGAAAAAACTAATGTAAAATATTTTTTTGAAACAGCTAGGGAGATTTTTAATAAAATGAACCTGTTATTAGTTGATATTAAGGACTTTTCATTAATTTCATTTGCTATGATAATGGTATTTTAATTATGATTTTAAAAGAATCCTTATCTGCTAGAGCAGGGGTAAGCAAACAATAGCTGCAAATAAAAATAAACTTTTATTGGAACACATCCTGCCCATGGCCTTTCATACTGTCTATGGCGACTTTCGTGCTACAACAGCAGAGGTGAGTAGTTGCAACAGAGAGAGGGTTGCCTACCAAGTGTGAACTATTTACTGTCTGACCCTTTACATAAACTGTTCGTCAACTGGTTAAGGGGGGAGAGGGATAAGTTAAGAGTTTGGGATTAACAGATACACACTACTATATATAAAATAGATACACGACAAGGACCTATAGCATAGGGAACTGTATTTAATATCTTGTAATAACCTATAATGGAAAAGATCTGAAAAAGAATATATATATATGTTTATATATATATATATATATGTACATATAAAACTGAATCACTTTGCTGTATACCTGAAACACATTTTCTATCAACTATACTTCAATAAAAAAAATTTAAAAAAAGATGTATTGAGGTATTTATAGGTGAAAGAAAGGATATTGGAAGTTCTTTTAAAACAATCTGGTAAAACAAACAAAGTTGGTAGAAGATAGATGAAACAAGATTGGGAAAATATTGGTAATTCTTGAAACTGATGGTGACTCGATGGGGATTCATAAGCTATTCTCTCTACTTTTGTGTACATTTGAAAAATTCTATAATCAATTCTTGAAAAAAATCATCTTAAGTATGCTTATTGCACATGAAAGTCCTGTGTTTGAAATGCTTTAGTTTTGACTAATTAAGCAAGTAGAGAGAGGGGGGGAAAAACTGAAGGTAGAGGTTATATGTTGAAAATCTACTATATGAACCACTGTGCTAGGTTCTTGACAAATTTCATTAAAAAAATCATTATAACAACTCCTTGAGGTGGATATTATGATTAATGATTTATTAATGAAACAGAGGCTTGGAGACATTAATTAATTTACAGCTAGAAAAGAGCAGAGAAGGAATTTGACTGGTACCATTCTTAGTCACTGTCATCACTGGTGTTATACATCCACACTGTTAAGTGGACAAGCCGAGGCCACACATCTGTTTAAAGGTCAAGAAATACTTCACAACCATGTAGAGTCTATAATAGAATACAAACACTGGAGCCTTCAACTGAGAAGTTTTTCATCAATGCCCTGTGAGCATTAAAAACAATTTTCTGGTTGACCTTAGAGTTGCTAAGTTTGCCTGTTGTCAAGGATGCTGCTTGGTCCCCACACCCAATTATCTCTTTCCATTTCTCTCTCTCCTATAAGATTCAAGGTTTGGCAGAGACTGTATGTCTCTACCGCCTACATTAAGCCCAGTCCCTGGAATAAGAGGAGAAGGTCAAATATGTTTCCTGAATGAATGAATGACCAAGAACTTCCATGCCATGACCTCATCCCTGTGTATAAAGTCTCCTTGTGCTGGATACAGAGGCACAGACAGATTATAAACTTCCAGATTCCAAGGAAGGACTCTTGCTGCATATTACGTGTTCAACCTATATATCAGGAGATAATTTGTTACTTTTTTTTTTTTTTTTTTGTGGTACGCGGGCCTCTCACTGTTTTGGCCTCTCCCGTTGCGGAGCACAGGCTCCGGATGCGCAGGCTCAGCGGCCATGGCTCACGGGCCCAGCCGCTCCGCGGCATGTGGGATCTCCCCGGACCGGGGCACGAACCCGTGTCCCCTGCATCGGCAGGCGGACTCTCAACCATTGCGCCACCAGGGAAGCCCTATTACTTTTTGATTGTCTGCTTTTCCAGGTGATGGAGAAGACATAACCTGTTTCTTAATCTCTGGGGTGGCTTTTGTGGCAGAGGCCTGGGGAGGCATGATGTGGTTAGAGCAGTTGTTTTAGTGGTTTAGTGCCAGGGTGTTACATGCTTGTTCTTGCCCTTGCTGATACTAGTCTACTCAACCTGACTTTTGTCCTTTCCCCAGAGATTTCAAGCAGACGAGTCATGTTAGAGTGCCATTAGAAGGGGCAAGAGATTGCTGCTGGATGTGAAAGGGGGATATTTGCAGAGTTTGAAGTAATGTGTCTTTACAGGTAAACAGGATTTGAATTTAGCCCAGGTCTTAAACAGCTCCTATGGTAGAGGGCTAGACACAAAATTCCCACATGCACACAGGTAATGATAAACGTCAAGGTTCGTATCCCTGAGCAATGATGCCAGCTTTGCCCTCCTTCAGTGCAGGGGAATTAAGTCAGTTTTTCAGTGAGTGCAAGGCGATGGATGGTGCATTCAAGGAAAAATGGGTGGAATAGATGGAAACACATCCACAGACCCAGGAAACACTTAACTTTTATTCCTACCTCATATACTGCATATTTTCTGCAAAAATTACGAGTTAAATATAATTTAATGGAGACAAAGTACTTAAAATATAATTGTGACAATTAAAAAAAGAATCCTATCACGAATACAGAAGGAAAAAGAGCCAGTAAACAAAACAAAACAAAACAAAACAAAAATAGGCGAAATAAGAACAAAATCTCCTCAACTTTGAGATGGTACATTCATTCCTCTTCTTTCCCAGGTCGAAGCTCCCTGGGGTAACTGTTGAGATTGGGCCCCAGAGTAAAAGGTAATTATCGCCCTGAGGGCACACATCTGATTCACAGAAGCAAGTCTATGTTCCAGACAGGGCAGCCGAGGCTGAAGAGGTTGCATCGAAGTCTTCTTCCGTTCCACTGAGGTGTCAGGGAAATGGAAGCTTCAGGACACTTGAGGTTGTTGCCCAAGTACAGCTGGGCTTAGTTTGCCTGAGCCCTTAGACTTCACTGAGGTTTAAAAGTGGGTGCCCTCCTTGTCTGTCGTGTTCAGGTGCAAGTATTCCAGGATGCCCTTCTTGTAGCTGGCTACCCGGGTTGGTTTTCTGTTCCTTATCCCTGAGGCCTGTCTTTTCTGTAAAGAGCTGGCAATCATGTCTACAAACTCGGCTTGCAATCGCTGTTGGTTTTCCCTGGAGAGAGAGTGCGGAGGGAAAACGGATCTTCTCAGCAATTCATACAGACTATCCCTCAGCTCCAGAACCGCCAGTTCCATTCACTGAATACTTGTTGAACACCTATTCTGGGCTGAACACAGGAAGTCCAGAGAACACAAAATGATCCTTGCCTTCCCCTGATGAGCTTAAAGATCTGTCATCCCTGCTCTGTGTAGTTGTAGGAAAAGCAGGATATATTTCGAGCAGGAAATTATTGATATATTTCAATTTCAAAGTGAAACAACATGCTGCGGAATTCGGAGGCATGGTTAGGTTTACACATACCTCTGCAGGGCGGGGAAAGGAAGCCAGGAGGGTGCTAGGCCCCTGCCACCACGAAACTCTGAAAACGCATTGGTCCCACGCCTTCCTAGGAGTGTGGCTTGTCTGGGGAGGGCTCACAATGGGTGGAGGGTTTCAAGAGTTTAGAATGGCCCTGGGGTGCTCTTAATAAGGGGCCAGGTCCCCCGTGACCCAGGGACGATCTGGGTTGTCTTGGCATCTCTACAGTCTTCCCCATGTGTCTGGGTCCTGCGTCTAGGAGTCTGCAAAACAGGGTTTCTCCACCACAGCAAAAGCCATTCCAATGGCCACAGTGACTGATCGCAGTGGCCAAGGTGCAACTGGAAGACCATTTGAGTCATCTTTAGGGGAACTGAAACCGGTTACTTGGACCAGAAACCTGTCTTCCTCATCTCACGGGGAACACACGCTCCATGTGAAAACCCAGACCCGCAGTCCTGGAGCTGGGGGCGTTCCTGTTTCATCGGGTGACTCGGCAGAGCAGTGCAGGCACGGGAGGCAATGCAGTACAGTGTGCTCCACTGCTCTACTTTTGTTACGACCAGAGGGGCAGGGAGGGAGCCCTAAACTGTCCTCTGGTCTCCTGAGCAGGCCTGAAACCCTCTAGCAGTCAGAGAAGGGAGGTTTCTAAGCTTTTTCATATGTGTAGTCTCTCACCTTGTATTCATTGCATCACTGCCACTGGCAAAGCACTCGACCACAGTTAAACCGGCTGCACTCAGCACAACTTACAAAGCCAAGACCTCCCCTCCCCCACCCCTCCCCATCACAGCCGCAGGCAGCTTACGCGGTCGGAGGGGTTGGCAGGTTGTACTCCTGGTCCTTCGCCCCCGTCAGCCAGTAGGTGGTCTCAGTTCCTCTTCCCTAGAGAGAAAAGAAAGGTGTGTGCCATGAAGACCAAGACAGTCGGCTCTAGCCCATCGTTCTGACCCACCGTTCTGACAAGTATCCGTTTCCAAAAGACATTTCACCTCTGAGTTTCTCATCAGTGCCTGTATTTCAGGACAGCACCTGTTCCTGATATGATTTGCATTATCTGTAGATCGATCTTTATTTCTAAGTGCCTGTTAAAAAATAAGTCTCTCATCCACCAGATGTGTTTTTTCAAAGTAGAATTTTCTTTTTTCCCCAAAAGATATTTCAAAATATCACCACAGCAACAGCACAAGAGCTCTAAATGAAGAAGGAAGAACATTCATCTGCAATCCTGCTACGCCAACGAATCCAACTGGTTTCTGTCGTTTACGTTCTATTCTGGCCCTTTTTGTCCCAAAACTTTGCCACGAAACTTGTGCCACAGTTTCCCCACCTTAAGTGTGTAAATTATAAACGCATGTGCATTGTAATAAACATTCACTAAGTACCACTGGCTGGGCCCATCTGTAGGCTATAAAATAAAGGGAAACACAGGCAATTCTGTTTTTGCTAGAGCTTGTATTTGAAAAGGAGACTGGATGTTTGTAATTTTAAAAATCACTCATTCAAAACAATCGTGGTTTGGGGCTGTGTTTGGACTGTAATAATCCTTAGACCACTTCTGTTTTGGGGGGAACACCCTGCAGAAAATGTATTTACGGAGAATTAAAAAAGCGAGTGTGATGTTCGGACACAACTACCTAAAAGGAAGCTTTCCCAGTTGCCGTCAGAGTAGAGGCCAGCGGCCCCATGACTAGTAGAAGCAGATGGTCTTGGCTGATCATTGGCTTCAGACCAACTGTGAGTGCGGTTGCCTTCAACTAGCAGCCAGTGGGCCACCTGAAGACGCGCGGTGGCTCTCGAGGGCTGCTGTTCTAAATGTGCGGGGCAGCATGGCACATCTGAAACGGGGATTCTTACATCTCCCTGTGCATCACAGTCACGTAGACTACGTGTTTCGAGTACAGATTTCTGATCCACACCCAAGGAGAGTCTGACTCAGCAGGCCTGTGGGGGGAGTCCAGGCATCTGCATTGTAACAAGTGCCCGGATGATGCTGAGTCAGAATGTGGAGCCACACCTTGAGGTTCACTGGTCCAGAACCTCAGAAAAGTACAGCAAGAAAGGTGGCCTTAGAGAGTAGCAGCATCTCGCAGTAAAAGCGAGGACATAAGTGGGGAGAGGGGGACTTTGACTAAAGTAGTCCTGCAATAGACTTAGCTCTTGGGAGTGCAGGGGGAACTGTGGACAAACCTGGATACAGGTGAAAGAAATGGTGGTGGCATTTTATAACATAGTGGCCATAGTTCAAAACATCAGAAGGGGTCTTTGGAGTAAAGGAAAGTTCTGAGTTTATAGTCTTTGGTGGTAGCTTCTCCTACAGGGGAGAGTGGGTGATCATTGCGGGGAGAACAGGATAGCATTCTTCATTCTCATGCTCATCAGTATACTGAACATTGGCTATCCAGTCTCAAAGGAGGCATCCCCCGGGTGCTGGTGAGAGCTTTCTTCTGGGTGTTGTCTCTGTGGATTCCTTACCTTTAAGTACGTTTCTCCTCTCACTTCATACAGGAACTGGCGCTCCGTTCTCTTCAGGATGGATATTGTGGAGCCGCTCACATGAATTCTCAAGGCTGGAAATGCAAAATAGATAAATAAAAATCTCATCCGTTTTGAAAGCTATTATACGGCTCCATTTGTTCCCCCTTGAGCCAGAATATTTATTACAGGTGCTCTTGGCAGCTTAGATATTGTAGTAAAAAAAAAACACTTAGGGCTTCCCTGCTGGCGCAGTGGTTGAGAGTACACCTGCCGATGCGGGGGACGCGGGTTCGTGCCCTGGTCCGGGAAGATCCCACATGCCACGGAGCGGCTGGGCCCGTGAGCCATGGCCGCTGAGCCTGCACGTCCGGAGCCTGTGCTCCGCAACGGGAGAGACCACAACAGTGAGAGGCCCGCGTATCGCACAAAAAAAAAAAAAAAAAAAGTTATCAGTAAACGGCAATTTGTAGCAAGGACCGGATTGACCCAGGCTCACGGCCAGTCAGTGTGAAGAGTCATTCTTCATCTCACTGGCACTTATTCTGCATTTTATCCTACAATTCCCCTCTGCTGGAAGACAGAATCTCTGTCCTCTAAGAAAAGCACTCTCCCTTCTTACGGAGGCCAGTGGATTCCATCCGCGAGGCTGTGTTGACTGTATCTCCGAACAGGCAATAACGGGGCATCTTGATGCCCACAACTCCGGCAGCACAGGGACCTGAGAGGGACAGAAAGCAAGAGGTGGAATCAACAGAAGTCACAGAGTGGAGTGGCGGGGTGGGGGAAGGGGGCAGGCCTCTTCTCAGGGTCACGATGCACGATACCTCATTTCATGGAGAAGCGGTTCAAGGTGGGAAATGCGACCTGTGACTTTTGCTTTAAATCAATGTATTCAATGGAGGAGCACCATTATCCAAATCACACTTTCAGAAAGTATTTTGCTCTAGCACAGAGAAGCGCATTGGCAAGAAACAAGGCATCCAGAGATCCAGGCTACAGAGGTGTAAAGTGCTCCTTGAAATTATATATATATATATATATATGGATATATCCATATATATATATATATAAAAAGATGTATGTATGTATGTATGTATTTATTTATTTATTTTCGGCCACACTGGGTCTTAGTTGTGGCACACGGGATCTTTTGTTGCAGCGCGCAGGCTTCTCTCTAGTTGTGCTGTGTGGGTTTCCTCTCTCTAGTTGTGGTACGTGGGCTCCAGAGCGCCTGGGCTCTGTAGTTTGCAGCACGCGGGCTCTCTAGTTGAGGTGCGTGAGCTCAGCAGGCTTAGCTGCCCCGCAGCATGTGGGATCTTAGTTCCCTGACCAGGGATCGAACCTGCATCCCCTGCATTGTTAAGGTGGATTCTTTACCACTGGATCACCAGGGAAGTCCCCCTCTCTAATATATTAAATAGAAGGTTCTCAGGAAGGATGAAGACTATCCCACTGCTTGCTTCCTCTTCCAGCCACACAGCCCGGAGTGCTGAACTGCTGGAGGGCACAGTACACTCGAAGGCTCAGTGGGCCAAGTTTGTTTTATTCTATTTTTATTTAAGTCAGAGTAGCCTTTTTGGCATTGGTGGCCTGATGATGGAAGACCCAGAAGACAAGGACTTGGCATCTTCTTCCCTGAGCATTTCATGCACCATGTGAATACAGAATGGGGAGCCTGTGGCACAGGGATACCCCAAAAAGAAGAACAAAAGCCAAGGCAAGGCGATGCACAGTGGCGTATCAGGTAGGAAAGAGGGGTTTGCTCAAGCAAGCATTTGTGTGGAATGACGGAATGCAAAGGGCTAAAATTTTAGAAGTTAAAGATTAACTCAGAAACCGCAAAATCGGGTTTTGGATAGAGGTAACTATTGATTTTATGGTTGGCTGATTGGGTTTTGACCTCTATGAGTTTCTTGATAGATTCGTCCTACAAATACTCTGTTTATGAACACTGAAAAAATAAAAATACTGAACCCTCCTCTGTTAGGTTCAATGCAAAAAACAAAACAAACCACAAAGAAATAAAAAAACAAGCAAAAACAGCAGCAGCTACTTGATTAGAAGCTCTCTGAGCTTCCCAGAATCTAAAATATGACACAAATGAACTTATCTACGAAACAGATACAGACTCACAGACATAGAGAACAGCCTGTGGTTGCCAAGGGGGAGGGGGGATGAGGGGAAGGACAGACTGGGAGTTTGGGATTAGCAGATGCAAACTAGTGTATGTATGTATAAATGAATCACTTTGCTGTACACCAGAAACTAACACATTGTAAATCAACTATACTTCAATAAAATACATTAAAAAAAAAAAAAGATCTCTGAGCTTCCCAAGGCTGTGTCTTGACTAGTCACTTCAAAAATGGAATGATAAAACTGGGAAGGGCCTGGAGGTGGACAATGCCTGCAGATATTATGTTTTGTCTTCAACTATCAATATTTAACTGCAACCTTTTAATTTCTTAGGGATAAACCCGTCCCGGTATATGGGTCTACTATTTACTCTCATTCCAGCCCAATGTGACAGTGCCTGGGCCCTGGCAGTCACTCAGGCATTGAGTAGGTCACAGAGGACAAGAGAGGGGACCAGGACCCAGAGCTCCATTCTCCCTCCCTGGTTCCATCCGTTCTGCTGCTGTCCCCTCCTCCAGGCCCGACAATTTGCGATGGGTCAGGGAGATGCCGAACAGTTCCGTTATGTGTCTATGTAAACATCTACGACAATTTGGTTGTGACATGACTGGGGAAGGCCACAGCTATGTTCCTGGCTGTCAAAGATGTAGCAGCAGTTTTTAACTTCTATTTACTGTCACTCTGAGACTCTCACTGATTCATTACTCAGCCAAATATTTACTGTCTGACTCTGTGCTAGGCACGGTGGATACAGGATGACTTTTGCAAATGTAGTTGTCTGGCCCTCACCACAAAGCTGGGAGTGACCTCTTGGGTTTTCTCTACCCTGGGTCTTCTGTGAGGCTTGGAGGGCAGAAAAAGGGGCAATGACAAGAAATTATAGGGAGATGTGATTTACTTTAACACAAGGAAAGACTGTCTAACAATTACAACTATTTGATAAAGGAGTGAGCTGACTTTGGAAATACTGAGTTTTCAGGGAGTCCTGGGATTATTTATTCTAAATGTGGTTATATTATTACTTATCTTGGAATAATTTATGCCTTGTAAAAGATTAATCTAGATGACTTCTGAGTTCCTCTACCACTATATTTTTCTGCAATACCGTAAGTCCCTACATAGGAACGAGTTCTGTTCCGAGAGTGTGTTAAGTCTAATTTGTTTGTAAGTCCAACAAAGTTAGCCGAGGTAACCAACTAACACAATCGGCTATATAGTACTGTACTATAATAGGTTTATAATACTTTTCACACAAATAATACATAAAAAACAAACACAAAAAATAAAGAAAACATTTTTAATCTTACAGTACAGTACCTTGAAAAGTACAGTAGTACCAGCTACGTCACCGCTGCTTTTACACTCACTTCTGGACATCCTGGGCTCAAAATAAAGATACTGTACTACTGTACTCTAAACAGTGCTATACAGTAAAGTACACAAAAGCACAACCTCTTGTAGAGGATGCACGCATGTGACAACATACGCCAGATATGTGAACTAACTTACATGACTGGACACGCGAACGCATGTTTGCATCTTTAAAAGTTCACAACTTGAAGGTTCGTATGTAGGGGACTTGCTGTATTTGTAACTCATCTTCTCAAATCTCTACATTCAAGGTTGGATAAGTTTCACGGTCTTTAAAGTGATTCATGTACTTTCTGTACCACTGAGGGGTTGGGGGAACAAACGCCCTTTTATTGTAGGGATCTGACCAGATATGTTTTCCCCCTGTAGAGAACGTAATCCATTTAATATACTGTAATAGTTTAGTGGAAAAAAAGTACACAGAAGTTGGGGGTGGGGGAGGGGGAGGAATGGGGAAGAGATAAATGACATAGTAAATAGGGTGGTTTAAAGAGGAAGTCTGGAGCTTGGTATTTTAGTTTGTGGTTGGTGTTTATCATTCCGTGAGTGCTGTCATGGCTGTTGTTTCCTAGAACTCTCTGGAGACTAATTATAGGTCTAATTATGTCAGGATGTGTAACGGGACTTCGTATTTGGCAGGAGTAAACCTCATGTGAAAACTGATCACATCTGAAGATCCTTTAACCTTTCTGATTTAGCTGGTGCACAGAGGTACATACGGTTCTCGATTGCTGCAATGCTCAACTACATACCAGAGTGAATTCCAATGCGAATCCATATTGGGAGGCCGGGAAGATGCTCTAGCTCAAAGGTCCCCATGAAGCTGAGGATGTCCAAAGCCATCTTGGCAATGTCAATTGCATGCCGGTTGCCGTTTCTCTTAGGCAAACCACTAGCCACCATGTAGGCATCACCAATGGTTTCCACCTGTGGAAGTAGTTTCTCATCAGTGAATCTGCCCATTCTAACGGCACAAGAAATTAAACAGAAGCAGTTAGTCACATAAAAAATACAAAAATTTTCGAGAACTCAGTATGAGCATGGCCCTGTACGCTTTTTCTGGGACTAGTTCAAGACCAGTTCTATGCTAATTTCTTCAGGGTTTTTATAGCCTAGTGAAATAGTTGATAAAGCAACTATAAAGGATTTTTTAAAAATATTTTTTAAATTAATTTTTGGCTGTGTTGGGTCTTCGTTGCTGCGCACGGGCTTTCTCTAGTTGTGGCAAGCAGGGGCTGCTCTTCGTTGCAGTGCACAGGCCTCATTGCGGTGGCTTCTCTTGTTGCGGAGCACGGGCTCTAGGTGCACGGGCTTCAGTAGTTGTGGCGCACGGGCTCAGTTGCTCCGCGGCATGTGGGATCTTCCCGGACTAGGGCTCGAACACATGTTGCTTGCATTGGCAGGAGGATTCTTAACCACTGCACCACCAGGGAAGTCCCCACTATAAAGGATTTTAACCATATGAAAGTACTTTATAATAATATGAATCATCCAGATGTGATGACAATTGTATCAATGTTGAAATAATCTGAATGGTTTTATATAACTTTAGGAACATCTCTAAATACCAGAAAAGTCATCTTTGGCTCTTATCATTTTTTACAAACTATTTGACAAAAAAAAATTATAAAACTCAAAATGGATTAAAGACCTAAATGTAAAGTCAGACACTATAAAACTCTTAGGGAAAACATAGGCAGAACACTCTATGACATAAATCACAGCAAGATCCTTTCTGACCCACCCCTTAGAGAAATGGAAATAAAAACAAAAATAAACACATGGGACCTAATGAAACCTAAAAGCTTTTGCACAGCAAAGGAAACCATAAACAAGACCAAAAGACAACCCTCAGAATGGAAGAAAATATTTGCAAACGAAGCAACTGACAAAGGATTAATCTCCAAAATTTACAAGCAGCTCATGCAGCTCAATATCAAAAAAACAAACAACCCAATCCAAAAATGGGCAGAAGACTTAAATAGACATTTCTCCAGAGAAGATATACAGGTTGCCAACAAACACATGAAAGGATGCTCAACATCACTAATCATTAGAGAAATGCAAATCAAAACTACAGTGAGGTATTACCTCACACGGGTCAGTATGGCCATCATCAAAAAATCTAGAAACAATAAATGCTGGAGAGGGTGTGGAGAAAAGGGAACCCTCCTGCACTGCTGGTGGGAATGTAAATTGATACAGCCACTATGGAGAACAGTAGGAGGTTCCTTAAAAAACTAAAAATAGAACTACTGTACGACCCAGCAATCCCACTACTGGGCATATACCCTGAGAAAACCATAATTCAAGATGAGTCATGTACCACAATGTTCACTGCAGCTCTATTTACAATAGCCAGGACATGGAAGCAACCTATGTGTCCATCGACAGATGAGTGGATAAGGAAGATGTGGCCCACATATACAATGGAATATTACTCAGCCATAAAAAGAAACAAAACGGAGTAATTTGTAATGAGGTGGATGAACATAGAATCTGTCCATTCAGAGTGAAGTAAGTCAGAAAGAGAAAAACAAATACCGTATGCTAACACATATATATGGAATATATATATTTTAAAAAAATGGTTCTGAAGAACCTAGGGGCAGTACAGGAATAAAGACACAGATGTAGAGAATGGACTTGAGGACACGGGGAGGGGGAAGGGTAAGCTGGGACAAAGTGAGAGAGAGGCATGGACATATATACACTACCAACTGTAAAATAGACAGCTAGTGGGAAGCAGCTGCATGGCACAGGGAGATCAGCTCAGTGCTTTGTGACCACCTAGAGGGGTGGGATAGGGAGGGTGGGACGGAGACGCAAGAGGGAGGGGATATGGGGACATATGTATATGTATAGCTGATTCACTTTGTTATACAGCAGAAACTAACACAACATTGTAAAGCAATTATACTCCAATAAAGATGTTAAAAAAAATTATAGGTTCCTCTAAGACATAATACACTTTTTTGTACTATGATGATTGCAATCACTTTTCTTGTAATAGGTAGTAGACCTATTTATTCTTTGATAAATGTTCTCCCTTTTAATATTATTTTCATAATCATATACATAGTTCACGTGTGTTGGTTAGTTAACTTCATTTTGCTGAGTATCTCTAAAATGCATAATCATTTTCTATTCAACGGGAACTCTTGTTAGTATGGCTTTCTGATCTACATAGGGTGAGGACTGGGCTAAGATAAATCCTAAAAGGAAGTCCTCCCTGTGGGTAAAACCGTCATAACAGACTGTTACATGAATGACCCCTAAACTTAAGGATACAGAGTTTTAGTCATATTGTTTATCTCAGTAACCTTCAAAATAATCCATTGAGTTAGGTATTATTATGCCATTTTACAGATAGGTAGATTGAGACTTGCTGAAATTAAATACTATATTTTATGAGGTCATGCAATGAGGTGGGGCAACCTGGGATTTGAATAAAGGGCTCTAATTCTGAAGTTACTTGTTCCATATGCTCTGCTGCTTTTCCAACATGAAAATGTGGGAATGCAATTCTCCTTTACTCTTCTGATTCAGACATTATCAGCCCGGAACTGGCCAGCACCCTGGTCAGGCAACAGATCCAGCTCTGTTCTTTACTCTTCTTCGAATGATGCATGCTACTTCAGCAACAACGACAAAAGATTCCAATTCTCCTGAGAATAACTCCGGTGCCTTCTCTCCTTCATTCATAATCAGCCTAAACACTGCCCATTTTGTGAAGATGATGGAAGAGTAAACCATTTTCCCTAAATTTAACACCCCAGATTCATTCCTGCTGGACTGTATGTTGGGTCTTTCCTATGGGTCCTTAAAGTCACAAGGTCACTTCGACTTACGACCCTTCTTATTCTTCCACTTCCCTTCACTTTTAGCTCAGATTCAACCACTAATTCATTAAATCTTAAATTACAAAGGACAAGACCTGAGTAGAGCTGGCCTCTGTATCCACAGGTTCCGCACTGTGGATTCAACGAACCATGAATCACATATATTTAAACAAAATTCCAGAAAGTTCCAAAAAGTAAAACTTCAATTTGCCACACTCCAGCAACTATTTACATAGCATCTACATTGTATTAGGTATTATAAGTAATCTAGAGATGATTTAAAGTACATGGGGATGTACATAGGTCATATGCAAATATGCCATTTTATACAAGGGACTTGAGCATCTGGGGATTTGGGGATCCATGGGGGTCCTGGAACCAATCCTGGGGCAGAGGGGCTAGTGGGTAGCGACAGAGGACTGGGGCTGAACCATCATTCAGCCTATTAGGTGAAGTGGTTACCTTGTACACGTCGTGGTGATCGACAATGTGGTCAAAATTCTTATAGATGTCGTTGAGCATGTCCACCACTTCCATGGGGGTGCTGTACTTGCAGATGGTGGTGAACCCCACAATGTCACTGAAGTAGACTGTAACTTCCTCGTATAGCTCAGGCTCCACGATGCCTTTCTCCTTCAGAGACTTGACCACCAGCCTAGATGAGGAAGCGAAAAACAAGGCCTTCAACTTCAGCAAATTTCTTCTTCCCCTGCAGAAATCTTTGAGACAGTACTATTTGTCCACCAGGAATTCTAAAATTGGGGATTTCCAGTGAATTGTGTAGGAAGCAAAGATAGGTTGCATATACCAAATGTATGAATATACTGCACACACACATAACACATGTATTTGACCTCAGATGAATAGGAGGTTCAGTATTAATTTAATACTTGATTATAACACTAATAAACATGTACACATAACTGTAATACCTACACAATCCTAATACTTGCTCACTTTTTACCTATCGATAGCTTCTTCTAGATAGAGCTCTACATCCAGAAGCCGAGGAGAGTGTGTCATTGATGTAAGAGCTTGACTCACGACAGCTCTCAGATCTGACTTTCTCATCAGTAAATAGTTTTACTTCCCTGGCATATTTAACGTGGCCTTGTTTAATAGCACTATGAAGAAATAATGTATTTAAAATGAATTTTGATATATTCTAAACCTGAATTTATTTGAAACATTTTGGAGCAGAATTGGGTCCTTTAAAAAGCAACATCAATTACCACGTAAACAAGTTAAAATTCTGCTAAAACTGCACAAGTCAAATAGAAGCAACTTAGAATATCTCTGTTGAACAGATATAAAGAGCAGTATATCAGACTCAGAATTAAGAGAGAAGAACCA
The DNA here is from genome assembly GCF_964341445.2 of Mesoplodon mirus. NCBI lineage: Eukaryota > Metazoa > Chordata > Mammalia > Artiodactyla > Ziphiidae > Mesoplodon > Mesoplodon mirus. The sequence goes on along the minus strand of NC_138987.1, from coordinate 91,645,669 downwards.
CAAGAAGAGATGCCACACTTCCTTTATGTGCCAAGTTGCCTTTTCATTGAGTAAATGGGGTGGAGGGGTGCTGACATGAGGCTGCGTGTTCCCTGTCTGCCTTTGGGATCACTTGGTAAAGGATCAGAGTAGGGACCGCCTGCAAGCTGGGAGGTATGACAGAGGTCATAAAATCCCTTACTTTTCCAGATGAGAAGGCTGAGGCTTAAAAAGAAAGTAAGGGGAGTTCCCTGGTGGCCCAGTGGTTAGGACTCCATGCTTTCACTGTCCAGGGCCTGGGTTCAATCCCTGGTCGGGGAACTGAGATCCCACAAGCTGCAAGGTGCAGCCAAAAAAACCCCAACCAAATAAAAAAGTATGACTTGCACAAGGTCCCAGAGCCACTGAGGGCAGAGCCAGTGCTGGAACTCAGTAACTCCCACCCTTCAGGCTTTTAATTGCATCACATTCCTCCACAACCCAGGCCTCGGATCCTCGGGGTGATGGGGAAGATTTGGAGGTGTGCTGGCTGTAGTAAAGGAAGAAGGTCTGGCACTTTCCTGGAAAACAGACAGCCAATCAACCACAAGCATTCCCAAAACACATTTAGAGAACCTTCAGAGCATCAAGGGAGGTCCTTTCAGTTGGTACAATGATGAAATTTGGGAACTTGAAAACCATCCCTGCCGTGTGGCTGGTTAGATTCGCAGGGGCATGTCTGGGGTGGTGGTTCCTTACGTGCCCCATAGAAGGGTGCAGATTATTTGGAGGCTACACAGACTAATGATAAGATTGGATATTTCGCCATCTTTGCCCTTCATTTTACTGCTTATAGCTGAAAAGTCATATGAGCTTAGAAAATAGTATGTTACCTGAGAGAGAAACTAATGTTGGTGGATAAATGAAGGAAGGGCTATGACTTAACCTGGTGAACTTTGATAACAGGTTTTTGCTGACACAGTATACAGAGTAGGTGTCTTAGAAGTGCTTCCCACAGGTAGGTAGTTTTTTCCATAGGTAGAAAAAACTTCTATTTTAACCTGTTTCAAAACCCCAAGGAGTACTGTGAAATAAGTGTCTAAGTAGTATCTGGCTCCTACCTGCAACTTATTTACAATTTTGCTGTAATATTTATTTTGGATTCTTCTAGGTATCATGCATGTATATTTTAGTTTTCCTTTGCAAATATAAAGAACTTGTATATAAATGATCAAAGTGACTTGCCCTGTAGTCATTGTGTATTGCAGCCCTTGCTCTACAATCTTTGGTGATCCAATAGGAACATCTCCCGTCTAGTGGTCAACATGGCACACTGAACCAAGGGTAGGAAAAAATCCACGGTGCTGAGCCAGCTGTTTCAAATCGTGAGTGTCATTATTGGTTAAAACCATCAGTGATAAAAAGCTGGGAAGGCAGCTAAATCATCAGGATGTTGTTTTTGTCACAACTCAGCATGAAAGGCCGGCAAGGACTGATGCATTATATAAAGAACATTCACAGAGCACTAACAGAAACTGCCATCTCTAAAGTGAATAATAAGGGCTCCAGCCTATGCCTAGGTTACCAATGCCAGGCTGAGGGCACATGGGTTCTGCATTAGGCTTTCTTCAGGGCCAGATGGCTGAACAGGGCCTGTGTGTAACTCCTACCTCCTCATTCAGGCTTGTAGAAGAGAAACTATTTCTTTATTTAGAAAACAACTCATATGAGCTCAAAATCATTCCTTTATTAATGTAGAGCTGATATGCTCAATGAGCATGGGTTCAAAATAAAATAATAATTAATGCAAGTAATATATAAAAGTCGTAACTACTATGCATAGTAATAACAACCATGGACGTTACAGACACTGTGCTAAGTACCTTATATTGTGCACATTATTTTAGAGGATTCTTTGAGCCAGCCTATGATGGGAAACTGAGGCTTGCAGTGTTTAGGTAACTTGTCCAAGGCTGCAGATCACAAGTAGGTGGTGGAACCATGATTTGAAGTCAGGCCTAGCTGACCTCAGTTTCCATGATTTCACCCAATGCGACACTGCCTCGCTTATCCTTAATCTAAGAGGACAGTTTATCATTCATTGAGCAGAGAACATTACCTCTCACTTGTGACAGTTGTGGGTCCCTTGGTCCAACCTATTTCCCAGCTGTTCACATTTTAATTTCTTGCTTATCTTAACATTTCTTAGTTATTACCTGAGGACCAACACTTATGAAACGTTAAACTGGGATTTCAACCTTAATTTCTTTCTCTTCTGTCATGGTTGTAATATTGTTTCACAAAATTGAGATGAGCCCATAGATGCCTGTGTGATGAGACACCTGGGGAGAGTGGGACCATACCTTCTCCACTAAAGATGCTCCCACTTCTTGTAATTTGGCCTCTACTTTGAGGCAGACAGAAGAAAGCAAAGAGATTAACACTTAGTGCCTGAAAATGCCTTAAAGCTCACAGATTCTGTAGGAAAACTTTAATTTCCATTTTTGGACTGGGGAGAGACAGTGACTGGCCTAAGGTCCCAGACTTAGCAGAAGTGGCCAAGAGGTGCTGGAACCCAGGTCACTTTAACTCTACCGTCCATGCTCCTTCCATGGCACCACAAAACCACTGGAAAACAACCTCTTTCTTCTAGCTATTTAGACAGTGCAAACCAGGACAAGGCTTAGCAAGGTACATGAATTAAAAAAATTTTTTTTCTCATATTTTATCATGCAATATAAACTTGACTAAAATGCACTAAGTAACAACATGTTATATTTAAATCAGCACTAAATTAAAATGTTTGGTGGGAAATAGCATAATTTATTTTAATACACTCCAACTCAGTCTGAAGGTGAGCAGTTTATTTCTGAAGGTTTAGAGATTTTACCTATAACTTATTATTGAAACAAACAAATTTTTTGGTCTCCTTCTTCATCTTTGATTTTTAAAAATTCTTCTTCTTTAGTTCACAGTGTCATAGAAGTAGAAAATAAGACTGATAGAAACCACTCTAAAACATATGGCTTTATATACATAAAAAATTCAATAATGTTGTCACAACCTCTAATACAGTATGATTCTTATTTATTTACTAGCATCCAGAATAAATACATGTTCTGTACATATTAAATTGTTCAAGTATATCTAGAGCAGTGCTTGTAAAAGTGAGGTATATGCATTTTTAAACACAACAATCTGTTGAAGAATATGCAAAAGGGACCAATCCTATATAAATACAGAGAAAACCATCGCTAGACAAATATGCTTTGGCTTTTAGCCTTAATGGCTGAGCATGTCTGTGGAGTCTGGAAAATCACGTCCGCGGGAGGACTTCCTTACCTTGGGAGCAACATAAAATTAAGTCTGTCAGCCCTGTCCCTCTCTGCCTTGTACAGCTGTGTCCTTTCTTCCACCAGATGTTCCAGGTTTCGGGAATACAGCTGTAGACGTCGGATCAAGGTATCCATATAAGTTTCATTTTTTTGGTCATGGAAAAGGCTGTAGGTAGTGATAGATGAAGAGATCTCCATATTATCAAGAAAACATGAACATCCATTAAAACAATGGGCAAATATCATAAACAGGTAATTAAACAAAGAATAAAAATGACCAACAAATGTAGCAAAAAATTTTAACCCGAGGAAGGATCAAAGGAATAGAAATAACATTTTAAAAAAATAAAAACAAATGTTAGCACAATGGTAATCAATGTAGGTAAGATGGCAGAAAAATATACATTACAGCCTTTCTGGAGGGAAATTTGGTAAAATGTGTCACAAGCTTTAAGAATGCTTATGCCGATCGGCCCATCAACCCTACTTCTAAGAATTATCCAAAGGAAACAATCATGCATGTGCTGAAAGTTAACTACAAAGAAAGCCACAGTATTCTTCACAAGCAAACATTTAAAAATAATCTAAATGTGTAACAAAAAGTGACTAAAATATGAAACGATGGAATATGAATGTATCATTAAACACAAATTAGAATCGTGATACATACAAAGATGCTACCTCTATATTATTAAGTGAAAAAAGCCAGTTCATAAAACAGCAAAAATTATCATCCCATTTTTAATTTTTGAAAACTGGTGGTCATCTATTAAAAACCAGGTGATGTTTTTACTTTCTTGTTTGCTTATTCATATTTTCTAAAATTTTAATAAGGAGCAACTTGCAATAAAGGGAAATATAAGAAAAGGACCAAGAAAAGTAAAGCTGAGCCTTATATAGTATCTCCTCAGACAGAGTCAGGGTCCTAGAGCAAAAGCCCTAACTCTGGAGTATTTTGTTAGATCAAGACAACTTAGATGAGATGGCAGCTTTTCGTGACCCTGTGACACGCCTAGGTGCAGAGCCCAGTCGGGAGGCACACCGAGTCCCGCACAGCTGTTGTGAGGATTGGCGACAACATTCATGACACAACCGAAGGGATGAATAGATCATACCATTTCATTATCACAACAACAATTACAAGTCGCCATTTCTGTACTCAAAAAGATGGACTACATCATAATCCCCTTGGTGTGGGGCGGGATGTTTGTTAAAAATTGAGTACTTTTCTGAGTCCTATCATAGACCTATATGACTGGAAACTGCTAGGTTTGGGATTAAGAGAAATATTTAACAAGGTCCCTAGGAGATTCTTACTGGAAACCATTATGGAGTCTAGTTGGGTAGAAAGAGTGAGGGAGCAGGTGTAAGGGATGGATTATCTTATTTCATGATGAATTGACTCAATTAAAACAGTTTCCTCAACCTTGGCTGTGTATTTCAATCACTTGAGGAGCTTATTTAAACTCCTGATGCCAGCCTGCACCCAGATCAATTACACCAGACTCTCTAGGGTAGGACTCTGGCATCAGTAGTTTAAAAATCTCCCCAGGTGATTTCAGTGTGCAGCCACGTTGAGAACCACCATATTAAAGGCTAAATATCAGGGGCCTAGTTTTATCTTCACGAGCTTACATTTCATCTGTCACACATACAATCACATCTGCTCTTAGTAACAGGTCTGGGAAGGAATGAAAATAATAAATCATTTATTATTTCCTGCTCCTTTTCCACATATGACGGTTTAGATCAAACAATCAACAGCCACACTTTCATTGTCTTCACTCTACCGCATCTCGGTCCTGTGCTTTATTAAATTAGCTTCACTAAGAATCTGTGTCTTTGACTTGATGAGAACTACAGAAAGAGCTGGAAGGAACTGCAGAAATCATTCCAATTTTACTAGCAACAAAACTGATACCCAGAGTTCGGGTGTTTTGCCCAATGTCCCACAACTAGCTATTATTAGATACTAGCCTAGAAACCAGATCTCCTCTTACCTCAGAGCTATTTTTCTCACCCTGCATTGTATCTAACTCAAAACATGGGAAATCTAAAATTCAGTCTTACTGGATAACTGTATGTTACTTTTTTTGATCCTGAATTATAATCCGATTCATGGCTCAAGTGCTTAAGGCCAAAGTTGCTGATCTTAAGATTTTAAAACTGTAAGAAACTTTTTGATCTTCAGAATTTTCCAGGGTTTTGTGCAGATTTGTACTAGACTTCTAAATCCTAATGACCTGCAGAAGGGTCAGGGAACTATATTTTTAACACATCAGTCAGAATTTATTTTCTAATCAGGCAAGTTTTGCCCTTGAGTACAGTACTTAACCTTTCAAGTGATTATTCCCCCAAGAAAATGGTCTGTTCATCTCCATACCATTTTAATTTTTTTGAGACAGGTATTGTAGTCCTTGATTTTTCATTAGAAAAGATATTCTCATACTTAGCTGCCACAGAATGTCAGCTATTATTAGAAAAATCTGAAATTAGAAGGGAAAAGTAAAAATTTCAGCCATACCCAAATATCTTGGCCAGTGTATTCTCAATTTTCTTGAAGTCTGGCCTCTTTTCTGGATCTTCCTCCCAGCAGTTTTTGACAAGCAGATAGACCTGGAAGAAAGAAGAGGTGGAAGTGAAGTAAGTCAGAAGGAGAAAGACAAATACTATATGATATCACTTATAGGTAGAATCTAAAATACGGCACAAATGAACCTATCTACAAAACAGAAACAGACTCATAGACACAGAGATCAGACTTGTGGTTGCCAAGGCGCAGGCAGGGAGGGAGTGGGATGGACTGGGAGTGTAGGGTTAGTAGATGCAAACAATTATGTTTAGAATGGATAAACTACAAGGTCTTACTGTACAGCACAGGGAACTTTATTCAGTATCCTGTGATAAACCATAATGGAAAATACGAAAAAAAGAATACAAAAAAAAAGAATATATATGTGTATAAGTGAGTCACTTTGCTGTACAGCAGAGATCAGTACAACATTGTAAATCAACTATACTTCAATAAAAATGAATGAATGAATGAATGAACAGGTGGATCAGCTTAGAGGGTGGCATCCTATCCTATTCTGTTCTGGGATGGGAGTAACTGAAGCAGGGACTATTTTTAAAACGTCTCAACTCTGACAACGAGGATGAAACGGCCCGGCTCCCTGTGTGTATCTGTCACTGCCGCCTGCACTACCTTGCCTCACCCTTCCCTTCGATCCTAAACTAAGGAAAACGGAGATACCGATTTGGACCAGGTGGGGTTGATGGGAGAGACAAAATGCTTTACAGACGGACGTTTGCAGGCTTTGTGCGGGGGATGGCAATAAACAGCTGGGCTCTGTGAGTATGAGGCAAGTGACTCTAAATGAGTGAGGCTCTGTGACATTCGTTTTCAGCCATGCCTGACCATGGAATCGCCTGCGGAGCATTCACAAAACTTCTTATGATTTAGGGAGATTCTGAATTAACTGGTTTGGGAAGGGGCCTTGTTAGGGTTCTCAGATATAGCAAATAGAAATACAGGACACCCAGTTAAACTTGAATTTCAGATAAACAACGAATAGTTTCTTTAGCATAAGTATGTCCCAGATGTTGCATGGCCAAAGGACACTAACCTATACATTTTTAAGTTCCCCAGGTGATGCATTGCCCAGCTGCGGTGAAGAGAAGCGAGGAAGGGGAGGTATGGAGGGAGAAGGAGACGCGAGGAGGCCTGTGGAACCATCTTTCGTTTGATACCACTTGTTTGCAGCTTTTGTGGGATCAAAAAGCATGGTGAAAACCATTTGTTTTAAATAATAGGGCTTCCCTGGTGGTGCAGTGGTTGAGAGTCCGCCTGCCGATGCAGGGGACGCGGGTTCGTGTCCCGGTCTGGGAAGATCCCACATGCCACGGTGCGGCTGGGCCCGTGAGCCGTGGCCGCTGAGCCTGCGCGTCCGGAGCCTGTGCTCCGCAACGGGAGAGGCCACAACAGTGAGAGGCCCGCATACAGCAAAAAAATAAAATAAATAATAATAATAATAAAGTTTGTTCTTCACTCTGACCCCAAACAGGATCACAAATGGTACTAGATACAGTCCCTGCCTGCGTTCTTTTGCCTTAACGAGAGTCCCTGGGGAGGGACAGGACCACGGTATGGAACCGTGGTTGCCAGTATTCACCACTAGGTGATGCTGCTGCCTGGGAAAACGATCTGCTGGCTGATGCCTTAGCAAAGAAGCGACAGAAGCACTGACAATGGGCTGATACGGGTACCGCCCGTGAAACAGCAGATGCTCTTCAGGCACTGCCAAGTCTTGGAGTTTCGGGCCTGTATTCTGTTGGAACCAGCTACTAGATAATGCAATCGAATTCCTCATATCCAGTTCCAGAAGCATCCAGCCACACGAGTGAACTGATGAGGAGGATGCTTTGGTGAAAGAGGTTGTAAACAACATGTGGATATACTCAGGCTAGAAAGGAGGGTTTGAGAAGAGAGATGCTGATGTGTGGGGAGGAATCCAAGGATCCAGAAAAGCAGGAGGAAAGGAAGGCATGAGGAGAAGCAAGGAGAGAAGCAGATGTAGCTCAGAACCCTGGGTACAACCTGCCTTTAATGCTGAAAAAGAGAGAGAGAAGTAAAAATGGCCCATTCATGCCCAGCAGGGTCTGGCCATAACCACATCTGGCAGGTCGCTTGCAAATTAAAGCAAAATATTTTAATCTTTATCCTGCAAGAAACAAAAGTTGAAAAAAAAATTTTAACAACCATAAATATTTTTTAAACATTTACTTACCATCTTCTGGATTATAAAAGCTCAGATAAAATTCTAAAAAAGAAAATTAGAATTTTTTTTTCCCACAGGCCTTAAAGGCCTTTGTGAGGCATTACAAAAAAATTAAGCAGATACAGAGAAAATCTCCATTTTCTTCAGAGGAGGGATAGAAAGAGTGAAAGTACATTTCTCTATTGTTTCTAGATGTTGGCATATTTAGTTTTTAATCAGGAGGTAGTATTTATAAGCTTAATATGGGTATCACATGGAATCTTGCTCTTTTAGCTCCTAAAAATCGAGAATGTAATGTGTACTTGAGTTCCTTCCTGAGTTGGGAGTATGGTAGGCTGATAGCGGCTCCCAAGGGTGTGTCCTAACCCCTGGAACCAGTTACCTTATTTGGAAAAAGGGTCTTTGCAGACGTGATTAAGTTAAGGGTCTTGCGATGGGGAGATAATCTGGATTATTTTGATGGGCCTGATTGTAATCACATGTATCCTTATATAGGAGGGAAGTAGAGGGAGATTAGACAGACAGAAGAGAATGTGGCCTGGAAGCAGAGATTAGAGCATTGTGGCCACAAGCCAAGGAATGTCAGTAGCCACCAGAAGCTCCTGGAAGGAGCAAGGAATGGATTCTCCCCTAGAACCTCTGGAAGAAGCATGACCTTCTGACAACTCATTTCACACTTCTGGTCTCCAGAACTGTAAGTGTCTACATTTCTGTTGTGTTAATCCACCAAGTCTGTGGTCCTCTTGCAGCGGCCCAGAAAAACTCCATGCAGGGAGATATACTCACTTCCAGCTCTTTTTCCTCTGCTGTTTCCAGGAACAGATCAGGGCGGAAGGGTTTCACTCCGTTGGAATTCTCCACTCTGAAAATCTTCTCTGGTGGGGTAGGAAGAATTCAAATTACAAGAAAGAATGCAGCGTGAAGGAATTTTAGCAGCAGCCGCCAGACTCTGAATTGGTTCACCAACCCTGGGTGGGTACCCAGTGGGAGTGTGGCAGAGCCTAGGCCAGCACTTGACAGACAGATGTGAATGAATGGATGGTCCACCAGGCGAAGGGGTCTCATGCCCCCTTACACCCAGGAGATTACCTTAAGTTAAGGCTACTAACCCTTTAAAACTTAACTCAGAGACCGCTGTCTTAGGGAGGCTTCCTCTGACCAAGACCCTAGCCTGTCCTCCCTATATCCCTTAGCTACCTCCATCCCCCAGACAGGTAAGAGCTGGCACATAATAAGTGCTCAGTAAAGCGAGGACTGGATGAACGGAAGGAGACATTTCCTCCCCGAGAGGACATGTGACAAAACCATAGATCTGCTCTTAGTAAGAACTAAAATATGTGTTGTCCCGCTAGAGTGATCTCGTTCAGGTATGAAACAGACACACGTCCCTTATTGGAATCAGAAGGAAAGCAAGAAATTGTAAGGCGAGATTCTCTAACTCACAAAAATGCTGACGGTAGTGGCAGCTGGCAGTGGTATATCGTCCTATGCTTTTCAGAGTCCTCTAACGTTCATACTGTCACTGAATTCCTCCAACTAGCCCGTGGAGTGTGGAGGGTGGATGTGACATTGCTTTTGCAGATGAGGGACTGAGATGTGGTCACAGAAACCTCAGGGTCTCAGCCAGCCTAGAATTCCTGCTGGGTCCCAGAGAAGGCCCCCGAAGGGTCAGACTCTCACCCTTCTGGTCCCGACAGCTGAGCGTGTAGAAGGTTTCTCTCCGCAGGATGATCTCCTGGGCGATGATCCCATAGCTGTACACGTCTCCTTTCTGTGAGATGTTGGCTTGGCGCAGGTGCTCCGGGGCAGTCCACAGGTCTGTGCGTTCAGAATGGAGATCGCGAGGTTGAGGCGGGGTGAGCGGCCCAGAGGTCCCCGACTTGCTTTTATGTTTAAGTCCCTCTACCATGCTGATGCTGGTGATAGGGTAGAACACACACTTGCCTTCCAAGCTGACTAGGCAAGGCCAGGATTTGGGTGAGCAAATATGGCAATGCCTTCCCTAAAACTGCTTGGATTGTAGTCCTGAAACCCTCAAGGTCTACCTAGACTAGCTCCTGGGGTATAGGAAGTGCTCAGTAAATATTTGTGGGGTGAATGCAGTAGAATGTAAGAGGTTGAGGATTTAATAGCTTATGGAACATATGGCATAAACCTATGAAAGCCTCTATAAATATTTTAAAACTATATATTTAATGTAATATAAAACATTATCAATACATATATTGATAATGTTTCCTAAAAGAAAATAAACAAAGAGACCATCACTGATATTTTCTGGGTGTGACATACTGGCAGCCATGAAGTCAGCTATTATCCACGGATGTGTTTTCTTTGGTGCTCGCAGTATTATTTAAAAAAAGAATGCATACACTTTACTCACGTTTTACTAGTGTGCCTGCTACTCCTAGTGCTTTCTATCAAGTCTACTTCACACGAGTGAAGCACTCCTGTGTCCTGTGTTTGGCTCCTATAGACACTTGGGTTTTGGACCCCTATCACATATCTTATGTATAATAATGAGGGCATACAATTAGTTATCCTCCAACCTCCCTTGGAAGTTTTCCAGGATCACCTAGCTCCTTGCAGACTTTTTGAGATTTCTACCTTCAGCATTTTCAATTAAATAAACCTACAGATTCATGTGTTTTCAGTACGGTGAGATGCTTAAGATGAAGCACACTTTCCTCATTTAGTTTTCCATCCAACTGTTCACTGCCTTTTTGAATTTATGTCTTGTGAATTAATGTGGCTTGTGATTCATGAACAACTGATCCTAATGGTTAAACTTGTGGGAAGGGAAATAAATCTACTTATGCTAAAATTTCCGATAACCGACCCCACAGATAGGTAGGTATAACTGGATGATGTCCAAAAGGATCGGATTTGGCCTGCAGTTCATCTGATGCTGTGTCATGGTGAGTCATTTCATGAAGGTGAGTCATTTCATGAAAGAGATTTGCTCACTCCATGATGAGCACTGCTTGGCACACAGTAGGTCCTCAACAAGCACTTACTAGATTGAGTCCAATGTCCTAGCATCCTTGACGTGACTGAAGAAGTGGGGGGCAGAACTGTAATTTTTCATCCATTAAGGGAAAACTAGAGGATTCCAAAGTAGAATTAGAGGTAGAATTTAGTTTTTGGATCCAGGTAGTATTTTGAGGCATATATTGAGTCCTAGCCTTCTGAGGCTGTTTAACCCTGAATTCTAGTAAAGAACAGGTGAATGTTCAACATGAAAAGCCCTTTATACTTTACAAATCATTTTTTTGTGTGTTACTTTTTTGACCCTCATCACAATCCTGAAAGGGCTAAGTATGAATATGTTTTACTGATAAGACTTTTTTCTTATCATTATCATTTCTTATCATTATCACAGATAAATGAATGAAGTCTAGAATTGGGAAACTGGTCTTCAGCCTTGTACTCTATCTTCTTGGGCAAATCTCTTAACCTCTCTGAGCTTCAATTCTGTCTTCTACAAATGAAGAGGGTTCGATCAGACGATTTCTAAGATCTCTTACTGCTCTAACTTCTGTATTTTCTCATGAAGTCCTGCTTCCACAAGCCAATAACTTCTTCATGATTTCTCCCTGATATCAAGGGACACACAGATGAAGGAAATCCACAGAGGAGATTTGTTCAACTCGACAAGCATGCACTGAACACTGAGAAGGGGGTAGTGCTGGAGAATGACCCAGCTGATGCCTCTTACAACTCCAAGTGTTTATTTTCTGATCAGTATCACCATTTCCTGAACACCTTACATGGACTTGTGAGAAAAAAAAAATTTTAAGTGGGAAACTAGTAAAAATTTCATTCATGACAGACCTTTTCTTGGAGGTAAAATGGAATTGCAGCCAAAATCAGTTATCTTCACCACCATTCTACTATCCACCACGCAGTTGGTGGATTTCAGACGACCGTGGACTTCTGTCTTACTGGAGTGCAGATATGACATCCCCTGTAGTTTTTCAGATAACAGGAAAACAGAGATATGACACTTTTCAGCAGCTCCATTATTTTAAGGAAAGAAATGATGTTTTGAAATTATTTTGGCATGCAGATAGAATCACCATCAAATTTTAAATTTAATTCCATTAAGTTTAACTTAATGTTGTTAAAGCCCCAATATTTGCCTAAGCACTGCATCTAGTTTTGAAGTCTATTTAGGTGACACAGTAAAAGGCAATTGTTTGAAGACTCTGTTTAGTAGTTGTATATAATATGAAGCAAAGATTGATCCTGTTTTTTTAAAAGCGTTTCTGCTTACCACTTATTCTGTCTGTGACCTTGGGTATGTCTCTAGTCTTCTGCTACCTCAATGAAAAAACATGAATAAGGCCTTGCCTTCCTGAAGGGAGGGGTGAGGCTAGATTATTTCGTAAAGTCTAAATGGTTTCATTCTATTTTAAAATAGAATGTTTCATTCTGTTTTGAAAGAGGAAGCCCTTTATGGGCTGATGTGCCTTCCCCTGGTGGCCAGAGGTGGTATTGCAGAAACTGGTGTTTGGCCTTGATCCCAGGGATGAAATGTACCAAATAAGGTATTGTGTCACATTTTTTCCAACTGATTCTGATCCTATGTGACTTTCAAGTGATTTAAGACTGTATCACACAGCTTACTCTCGGGACTCGCTTTTCTTCACTCTTGAATGGGGCCCTAGTTACTGGTATCCACTTCCTTTTCATAGCACATCGGGGAAATATACATGTCCAGATTTATTATTGCCTCATGCAAGACGAATGCCTACCCTTAATATTTTCTCTTATGAAGATGAGGATTCAGTCATCTTCTCTGAGACCTTATGTGATTTTTTTACTTCCAGCAAATCTGTGAAAATATGTGCCCCAAGCCCAGTGTAGAAAGAATTTACTAATAAAAATAATAATGGCCAACATATATTGAATACCTGCTTGTCAGGTCTTATTTGGAGCACATGCATTGTTTCATAAAATCCTCATGACAATCCTATGACATAGGTACTATTTTTATTATCATTTTACAGGTGAAGAGACCAATGCAATAGCTCGCTACATCTGTCTTCCCAGATTTAACTTTCATAAATGTCTTTTGTGTTTGTGGGTCTCTTACCTTAGCAATGTCATACAAGACAGAGATCTTAAACTCCCAATCCATGAATGTACCATCAGGATAGGAAATTGTGTCATTTAAAACTTCCTGAGCAGGAGAAAAAGAAGAAGATGAGTTGTCTGAAGGAGGCTATTGTGGAAAGACTGTTACAGGCAAATAATGACTTTCTCATCATGAGGCCTTGGGCTCAGGAACAAGTTGGAACTCCATTGTCCTGGTTTTCCTGAACATGTGTTTCTTCTCTCCCTGATTTAAGAAACATTAGGTGGTTCTTATCCCAAGGAGATGAGCAGGAGATGGCCATAGATCCAATATACCAGTTCTTCCACTAGGAGTAAAGGAATGAGCAGGCACCTGCCAGGAGTGGGGTCGTGGGCTGAGACGCAGGCTCTGTCTCAGCAAAATTACCCGAGTGTTTTTCAACAAGGAATTGCTATTAGGAAATTCCTTCATTAGGCTATGTTTTCACTTACATGATCAACTGTATCCATTGGCTTAATACCTCTAAGTGTTTCTTCCGTTTACTAAGTCCTCTGTCGTTAAGACAGAGCGCTTGGACTTTCACGGGAACTGTAGGACCTAGAATTTTGAACTCACAGTATTAACGTGATGATGGTTCTATCAAGATACAGGGTTTTAACTAAGCTGAAAACTATTCTTCACAGTAAAACTCTAAACAGCACCCTAACTGAGAACCTAACAATAGTTTCTTGTTTGGGGAAAAAGCCCAGTTTTAACTCTGGTACTGCACCAATAGTTTCCAACAGAGGGTCCAAAGCCGTCAGTCATTTCAGGTAAGGAGCTGTGGATAGCAGGCCAAGTTAAGGGAGGAGTTCTGAGCAGACAGACCCTAAGTAACTCTTCCCTTGAGCACTGACATTTTTTTTTTTTTGTGGTACGCGGGCCTCTCACTGCCGTGGCCTCTCCCGCCGTGGAGCACAGGCTCCGGACGCGCAGGCTCAGCGGCCATGGCTCACGGGACCAGCCACTCCACGGCATGTGGGATCTTCCCGGACCGGGGCGCGAACCCGTGTCCCCCGCATCGGCAGGCAGACTCCCAACCACAGCGCCACCAGGGAAGCCCAGCACTGACATTTTTTATGTTTTTATTTGTTTACTATCTCTTCTCCTTACAAAAATGTCAACTCTGTGATAATCTTCATTTACTAGTGTATCTGCAACATCTATTAAGTGTTTGGCACAGAATAGATGTTCGATAAATGTTTATTGCATGAATGAATCAACTGTGCCTAAACAAGGTTAGCCAAGGTTGCTGTATTATTTTTTTAAATTAATTAATTAATTTATTTTGGGGCTGCGTTGGGTCTTCGTTGCCGTGCACAGGCTCTCTCTAGTTGCGGCGAATGGGGGCCACTCTTCATCGTGGTGCGGGGGCTTCTCATTGCGGTGGCTTCTCTTGTTGCGGTGTGCAGGCTCTGGGCGTGCGGGCTTTGGTAGTTGTGGCTCGCGGGCTCAGTAGTTGTGGCTCACGGGCTCTAGAGCGCAGGCTCAGTAGTTGTGGCGCACGGGCTTAGTTGCTCCGCGGCATGTGGGATCTTCCTGGACCAGGGATCGAACCCGCGTCCCCTGCACTGGCAGGCGGATTCTTAACCACTGTGCCACCAGGGAAGTCCTGGTTGCTGTATATTTATAAGATGGGAAGTATATTGTTTTTACTCTGTCTAGGGAGAGACTTTCTCATTTGTTTCCCCACAGAAGTAGTTTTCAGATGGGATTTGCCATGGGTTGAAGCCTAAAGGGATTATATCAGGGAGGGGAATGTAGTTTGCAAAGGCACAGCCTTTGCTTTGAGGCTCATGATACAAAGGAGTGGATAAGTTTCCTGTAGAAGCTTCTGTGTGGTCTGCTCCCAGCATGAGTCTGCAATGCCAGATGGGGGGCCCAGGACCACTCAGGTAAATGAAGTTTCCCACCATAGGGTAGAGAGTCAAAAACACTACACAGGGCTTCCCTGGTGGCACAGTGGTTGAGAGTCCGCCTGCCGATGCAGGGGACACAGGTTCGTGCCCCGGTCCGGGAAGATCCCACATGCCGCGGAGCGGCTGGGCCCGTGAGCCATGGCCGCTGAGCCTGCGCGTCCGGAGCCTGTGCTCCGCAACGGGAGAGGCCACAGCAGTGAGAGGCCCGTGTACCGCAACAAAACCAAACAAAACCAAACACTACGCATATGATATTTAAATGTTGGCTAGGCATTTTAGGGATTAAAAGACCGTGTGAAACCCTTTGACCAGGCTCTGTTAATTGGAAATTTCTGTTGCACTGAAATCAAATGAATCAGATATGGTCTAGCCTTTGTATGGAAAACACTGAATTTTGAAAGACCTGAAATTGTTATTATTAGGAATGTGTTTATTTTATTATATCAGCAGCAATTTAAACGATCACTTAAGCATCAATTAAAATGATCATATGGTCTTTCTCCAAAGACCTTTTGATATGATGCATTAGAGTAATATTTTTTCCATTCGTAGAATTAACTGTATCTAGTTGTATTACACTTTTCATATACAACTGGCTTAGTTACCAGTATTTTATTTATAATTTTTCCATTTACATTCATAAATGTAATTAGTCTTTAATCACATTTAAGTATCAACTTTATGCTAGCCTTGTTGAATGGTAAATGAATTTAGAGGATGTTCATGTTTTTAACTTTAGAACAGTATTTACATAGATGATGAGAATTATTCATTGAAGTTTAGAAAAATTAAGCTGAATCTTGTTTTCTTTGTAATGGGAGTGTTAATTTCTTCTATTGTTACTGACCTCCTTAAGTTTTTACTTTGAGTCAAGTTTTCATGATTATATTGTTTCTGAAGTTTTTCCTTTTTTTTTAAACATTTTTTTAACTTAATAGTCATGACATTCTTTCATAATTGAAAACATCTTTTTCATAGCTTTATTTTTTTTAATTTTCACTTTTGTGTATTTTTATGTTTGTTTTAGAGACTTAATTAGAAGTATGAGAAGCTTGTATGTTTTGTAGTTTTTAAAAAAATAAACAACTCATGAATGCACTTTAAAAATTTACCAGTTTTATAGTAATTGAATTGTGAAGGTTTCCTGTCCTTAGGCCATAGTTATTCTTCTAAATTTTGCATTGAATACTTAGATTATTTTTTTAAGAGAGAATAGCATTTAGGGATATAATTGTTTTCTTTGAAGATAGATTTGAGTTTATGCCATACATACATTTTTAAAGCTACATTTTTTTTTTTTTTTTTCTTTTTTGGCCACGCTGCGTGAGGCACGCAGGATCTCAGTTCAGGATCCAACTCGTGCCGCCTGCAGTGGAATTGCGGAGTCCTGACCACTGGATTGTCAGGGAACTCCCTCTTGTGTTTGTCTTTTTTTTTTTTTTTAATTGAAGCTTATTGAACAAAAATATTTAAGTTATTAGTTCAGCACTTTTTATTATCTTAAAATTTTATTGAATTATGAATGTTTGGACCTCTTTGAAGCTGCTGCTGCCCCCAATGTTAGTATTCTGGCTTTGTTGGGGAAAACACTGAGGTTTTTAAGAGATACGAGGTCGGAAAGGAGCCCATAGGTAGGGTGACCACAATTCCTGGTTTGCTTGGGGCCAGTTGCAGTTTATGTCTGCTGTTACCACATAATTATTGTTACCCCCTTTCATTCTCAAAGGATCCTGAGAATGAAATTATATGGTCACCCTACCCCAAGGTATTTAAAAGGCTGAAACCTCTTGTAACATATGCCTAGAAAGCGCTCAAGGTGAGCAGCAAATATTTCGATACTCTTTGAAGCAACTGTCCCGGTTTCCTTCCTGCCCCTCCCCCCCCTTCCTCGACACCTGACTTTGTTTTTTGATTGAATGCTTCTGTGTGTGCCTGCCCTTCTGAACTAGCCAATGATTGGATATTCTTAGCTCGATAGTTGGTTCTTCCCAAGAACTTGCCTCAGTCCTTTCTTTTTCTGCTTTGGACTTGTTCAGCCAGAATTCCTGACCCCATCTGGCAACTCCTGGGTCATCCTCAATGCTTCCCAAGGGAGACAAGGGTAGGATTTAGACAGAACTAGGACTTAGGAACAAGCCTCCTTGCTGTCGTAATGACCATCCGGTCTCCTTTTAATACGAAAGCAAGTATGCCCGTAAAATAAAATGAATCAAGAGGCAATCACTCTTCCACATCTGTTCTTTGTCTTTTCAAGTCTACATTCCTGAGTATTTCTTAGCTAGTTTTCTTATAAAGATATAATACGGATGACTGACAAAACCTGAGTGATCTAGTTTGACAAGCATATGGGCCCATACACTTTTCCTGATAACTCTCTGATATTATTTCACTGAGTGAGCCTTTAAAATCGCTACTAAATATTATTTTTTTGCATACGGTTGGCTAGTTAGGGAACTGGAAACGATCCTGGTTCCTTACCCGGAGGGATCCTCTCTCGCAGAACTCAACCACCCCAAAGATCATGGAATCAAGCTTCACCGTGCCGTAGAACTTGGTTAGGTTGTAATAGTCAATCTGTAGCAACTAAGATATAACATGTTTATTTACAAAGCAAGTCAGCCAGAAAGGAGCGCCTGAGTAAAAACTAATATGTTAATAAAACATGCCGTGTCTCAGATCTCTGGGAAGATGTACTGCTCTTGATACAATGAAGTGTCAGTTCATTTCCTACTGCACTTGGAATTACATCTTACCCCACAGCCTTTCTTTTGTCAGCAAGGGGACTTGAATACAAACCTTTGAGTACTCTCAAATCACATCAGGACCACTTTCTAGGACATGCCGACATGTTTTACACCATCAAACATCACCCTTCAACATATTTTGGTAGAATTTTCAGTGAGTATGGTCACCCATTTCTCGGTCTGAGGGCTTCTCTGTCAGCCTCCCCAATAACACCTTGCTCCACCAGGGACCTCAATGCTTGGGGAAAATGGAGTGAAGCTATTTCTCACTTAAAGGTGTTAAGTAAGGGACACATACCTTGTTCAATTCTATCTTCTGTTTCTCGGTGAAATTGCCATCGTTGTGCTTGAGATCCTTTAGAATCACTTGCTGCAAAGATCCATTGAATTAAGGAGATAATGTAGCATGACCACTCATATGCATGTTATAAGAATTTGCTCACGTGTCTATCTTTCCACAATACTGTAAGCTCTCGAGAGCGGTAACACTTTTATTGCTGTTTATATCCTTGGTAACTAGTGCCTGGGATATGGTAGGCTCAGATGGGAATGTTTCTTAAAAATGACTAAATGGAAAGGAAGGGAGGGAGGAAGGGAGGGAGGGAGGGAAAGAAGATACAAAACCCCCCTATGGGATTGTAATAGTCCCACTGCAATGAGCTGAAATATATACAGGGTTGCCTGGACTGCTCTGAATCTCTTTAATTTTTCCTTTTCCTTCCTTCACTCTCCCCCTCTTAAAAATTCTACTTTTCCTTCAATATACTCATGACTTGTGAGTGTTGTAACCCGTGAAGCAGAACCCTGTCCATCCCTGTGAAAGGCTCCAAGAACAGCCCGTGGGGTCAGCCCGGGCACCCCGGCCATCGCAGTGCCAACATCAGAGCTGGGGCGACAATGAGTCAGAAGGCCCAGCACCACATACCCCTGATTGAGAGTTCAGAAGAGCAGAGGAGACTAGAGTCACCTTTTTGTCGTATTTGCACTGTCGTAGTCTCTGGATTGTATCACGTCTCTTGTCATCCTCGATCTGGCACAAGGAAAGGCCAATTATTCCACAAGCTCCATATCTAGTCTTCCCCCCCACCCCCGCCAGACAAGGCTGAGAGGTTCTGCGCGTGGGCTGTATCTGTTGTAGTTTGCTCACAGCACTCTGGGCAGGCTCAGAAAAATTGTCATAATTGACTTGTGTTCCCTCCCTATCATTCTCACCTTCTCCCTCCAACGGTATCTTCCTTCCAAGTATCCGCCAGCTTAACCCTGGGTTTTCCTCCCTTCCTCCTGTGGCTTATTTCAGCCAGCGATTTCCTTTGCTTCCTTCTCTCTCAGTTCCCCCATCTATTGGGAACCATTGCCTGTAGCTCCAGACAGATGGTCTTAGGGGAGCACGTTGTGCATCTGAGTTGCGAACTCATGCCTAAATGCCCAAGTAGCAACGCAAGTGAGGACACTGTGCTGGGGCTTCAGAGGGCAGCCTCATCAGCTCTGGGTTCAGCCTGGAGTGGCCAGATCATCTGATTTGTCAAAAGAAGCTTGTAATATGGATTTCCTATGCCATTCCAAGATGTTTGTATTTGGTAATTAATTTTTTAAAAAGTTAAATATGGAACGAAACACCACACACACACACACACACACACACACACACACACACACACACACACACACACACACACACACACACACACACACACACACACACACACACACACACACACACACACACACACACACACACACACACACACACACCCCCCTGCAGGCTAGTATGGCTCTTGGTCTGCCAGTCTAAAGGCAGAAAAAAGATTGAGAACTATTGCATCTTTCCACTTGATCCTCATAAAAACCTGTGTATTATATTTTTTAAAACTTACTTCATAGGGACATTTTGAAAATGTGAGTGAAATAAGTTATATCCAATTCCAAGCATGATGCCCAGCACAATGCAGGTTAATAAATGTCACTTGTCTCCCCTTCTCCTGTTTCTCATTTTATACATGAAGTACAAAAGGGTTACACGAGGGGATTCCCTGGTGGCGCAGTGGTTGAGAGTCCGCCTGCCGGTGCAGGGGACGCGGGTTCATGCCCCGGTCCGGGAAGATCCCACATGCCGCGGAGCGGCTGGGCCCGTGAGCCATGGCCGCTGAGCCTGCGCGTCCGGAGCCTGCGCTCCACAACGGGAGAGGCCACAACAGTGAGAGGCCCGCGTACCACAAAAAAAAAAAAAAAAAAAAAAAACCAAAGGGTTACATGGGGCTTCCCTGGTGGCGCAGTGGTTGAGAGTCCGCCTGCCGATGCAGGGGACACGGGTTCGTGCCCCAGTCCGGGAAGATCCCACGTGCCGCGGAGTGGCTAGGCCCATGAGCCATGGCTGCTGAGCTTGCGCGTCCGGAGCCTGTGCTCCACAACGGGAGAGGCCACGGCAGTGAGAAGCCCGCATACCACAAAAAAAAAAAAAAAAAAAAAAAGGGTTACACATGTGGCCTAAGAACATATGGAAACCAAGCATGACTTCTGGTCTAGTATTCTTTTCACCCTCTCAGGCCTCGATACATCATTTAGACCATTTGAGCCTCAGTCCCTTCCTTATCTGGGCAATCCTAACTCACAGGGATGCCTGGGAATCAACTGAGACAAAGTTGGTGATGTTTTCTTGCAAAAGCAAAGGCGTTTTATCCTCAAATGAGTCCTCTGCATCGTTACCTTTGTTTTCTGTCTGTTGCTCCCCCCTGGGGCTTTGCTGACTTCTCTCCCTCTGGCTGCCTTGGTTTTCTGACCCTCTCTCTTCTAGCCCGGGATGCTTTCTTCATCCTCTCGCCCCTTAGTCTTGCTTCCTTATCCAGAGCTCGAACCACCGCCTGTCTGGTTGTGTGGCATTTTCCCCTCTTGCTGACTTTGCCTGACCTCCGTGGGCCTTCTCCCAGCCCTGCCGGACTCAGAGCGACGGAAGACCTCTCCATACGGCCAATTCCCAGCCGCCTGCTCCCTAGCTGGGCTGCACCTCAGAGTGACAGCGACTCCCCACTGCTCTGAATCACCTCTAACCTTCCTCCTTCTCGGTTACTGTCCCTAAGACCTATTCCTTAGCCAACTGATGAATTAACTCATAAGAATTCTGTCAGGCCTGACGAGGGGTAGATGGGGTATACTCCTAGGAGTATTTATATTTTAAGAAAACGCACAGAGACACAATGTTTTAGGCTTAACCCAAAAGAACCAAGTGCAATATTGGGGTTCTGAGGCAGTGGGGGAGGCTTGTGAGGAGTGGAGCCGTGGCTGGACGTGGCAGAGGTGAACCACGTGGGAGCCCATCCTCGTGTCACACCAGAGGCAGGGGAACACTCACTCCTTCTAAAGGTCTCCTCTCCCCTTCCCAGGGTACTGCCGGTAAGCCATTCAGGTCAATAAACTCTCTCTTTGAAAATCCAATAATCTGACGACTGTTTACATTTTACTGTGAATGACCACAAGATCGATTTCATCCTGACACTTGCCTGAGACAGATGGGTCTTTTTTTTTTTAATTTTAAAAATATTTATTTATTTGGTTAGTTAGTTGGTTAACTTTTTGGCCACATGGCACAGCATGCGGGATCTTAGTTCCCTGACCAAGGTTCGAACCCGTGCCCCTTGCAGTGGAAGCTCGGAGTCCTAACCACCGGGCCGCCGGGCAAGTCCCTGGTCTTTGCCAACAGCACCTTTATTTTTGTGGTTCAGAATGTAACAGGAGCATCGCTTTCGAGCATGGTGCACTTCTGGAGGATGGGAAGACCCAGTCCTTGCACAGCCGTGAGGGGACCTGAGGCACCAGAGTGCAGCGTGCAGGACTTGGGGTGGAATGCCAGGAGCTGGCGGAGAAGCTCCAAGCACAAACCTGACCCATGAAACAATTTTACTTTTGCTGATTCTAGGCAGGGAGGCACCCCAGGTCACACGATCCTGTTGGCTTGGCCCTACTCTGAGGGACCCTGCTCACTCCTTCACGTGGAGGTTCTGGGACTCCATCTCCTCTTAGTATGCTTTGGTATAAAACCTCTGATAAGGCTATGGTGCATGGTGAATGTTAGGATCGTGGTCCTCACGGTTACACAGACTGGGTTCAACTTGTGGCCACGCTCCTGAAAGTCTAGCCCTGTTGCCCCAAAGTGCTTGGGAACAATGAAATGGGTCAATGCACCTGGCACATAACCAGTGCTCAGGAAATGTTAGCTGTACCATTTGTAGAAATCTGACTCACTAGCTGTGTGTGATCCTGCCCTGCTTCTCAACCCTTTGCCCTTCAATTCTCTCATCAGCAAAATTATGATGATAAAGTCCATCTCATGAGGTCCTTGTGGGGAGTGGATAAGACCACTTAGGTCCCGCATCAACCTCAGTGGATGGGAGGAGTTATCATGGGCTGCTGCTGAGATTTCCTGGCTGAGGGAGAATGGGGGCAAATATCAGCAGAGACCTCTTTTTTCAGCAATGAGCAAGTAAGTCGCACGTCTTTTAGTCTAAGCAGAGTAGTTCCCCAAGGTTTAGAGGAACTCAAATGCTCTACCCATTTCCGTATCCCTTCCATAAAAAATTCTCACTCTGTGCATTTCTCTTCTGGGTCAAATGCAAAGAATGAGGAACACACCATATCTCAGCCTCCACCGAAGTGTCCACTGGTTCAAGTAGCTGACATTTACTGCAATGAAGAGCCAAGGGAAAGATAGGAAGCTGAGAGTTCGAAAACATCTAAGTCTTGGATTCTGAAACAAATGATCCTGGCCTGGAACATTTCATACCATGTACCAAAGTCTTGTCAAATCCCTGGCAAGTTGCACCAGCCCTTGCATTCACCAGGTAAGGGACACCTTACCTTTAGGCTAACATGGTTGGTCTCGTTGGACTCCAGGGGCAAGATATTTTCAGGAGGAATGTGGAACCACTTTTTCTGACGAAGTGCATGTTCTCTCTTGTATTTTCTGTGAAAGGAGTAGAACCAGCCAATAGGTTTGTATTAGTATTCATGCCATTCGGTTTCTGAACACTAGGAGAAATCTAGAGCTATGATGCCCTCAGGTGGATACGCGGTGAGTACAGCTGGCCTAATGGTGTGACTCCATGTTCTCCAAACTGGTGAGTGCTGGCCTTCTGTGGACCTGTAAGGATTTCTGATGGTCTTCTGTACTCTTTCTTTTTTTTCTTTTTCATTTCACTTTCTCAGATCCTTCACTAAGGCAACCCTTTATTATAATAAAAAATTTGAACTGATGTCACAGAAAGAGTGAGGCAAAAACAGAGGATACATCAGATCCCTAAATAAGCCAGTTCCTCTTCGGCATTTGTGCCTTTTAAAAAATCCATTAAGAAAATAGAAAAGCACAGAGAAAAATGTAACAACATGTAACCCAACATTCAAAATGTCAAGAATTTGTGATTGTTTCCCCCAGATAGTATAGACAAAGCAGCATTCTTGGGTTATAGGAATGCACACTCACAACTTTACAGACATTGCCAAATTGTTTCCCAAAGCGGTTGCACCAATTTGCCCTCCCACTGTGAAAATTCCCATTTCCTCCGTATTCTTAACAACATTTGGTATTGTTTAACTTTTTTTAACCCTTAGGATGTATGTGAAATGGTGTTTGTTGCTTTGCATTTCATTTTCTTGATTATTAGAGAGATTAAATATCTTTTCAAATATTTTCTAGCTATTTTATAGAGTTGCCTATTCATAATTTTGCCCATTTTTTTCTATTGCATTGTCTTTGCCTTATTTATTTACATGAGTTCCTTATAAATTCTGCAAAACAAATCTTTTGTCCTTTGATGCATTGCAAATGCTTTCTTCTGGTTTATTGCTTTATTGAGCTTTGCTGTATAAAAAGTTTTGATTTTTTTAAGGTCATGGTTATATTATTTTCTTCTTTGACTTTTCTTTTTTATCTTGACTGAGAAGTATTTTCCTACTTGAGACATAAAGTCATTTTCTATTACTTTCTTCTGAGTTTGCTTTCTCACATTTAGGTCTGTAGTCCATTTACAATCCATATGGAATGAACTTTAGCTTTGTGTATTGTTTCAGGTAGGGCTTTAATTTCATTTTTTTCATGTTGAGAGCCTACTGTTCCAACATCACTTCCCAACTGACTCACAATGTTCCCATTGTATGCGAAGTTCTCATGCTTGCTCGTGTCAGATTCTAGAATCTGTATTCTTTTCCATTGGCCTATTTGTCCCTGAGTTTGTCTTTGCTTGTGCTCATTTGACAAACTCCTACTCACCTTCTCAAGGTCATTGATGATGACTCTGTGAATGTCCCCTAAGCAGAAATGATTATTCTCTTCCTATGCTTCCATCTAACTCTGACTATTCCTCTATTAAGATACATATAAAATAGTATATTATTGGCCAAAGATTTTGGTCCTAAGACCTGGTGGCAAGTGGCGTGACTATTAGGGCCTTGAAGGCTCCCAGACTCTCATCTCTGCACTGCAGAAGACTCTTGGGACTCCACAGAGCCAACCGCCATTCATACTGAATTAGAGGATGCTATAAATCATTCACTACTTTTCTTGCATAGCTGTTGGAATGGAAAACTATAAGAATAAGATCTGTCTTCCATATCTCCTCATGGACACGGTATTGCTCTCGCCATTAGGAAGCCCTATCTCTGCCTTCCCTGCTTAGAGAAAATGGAAAATGCCTGTTTCCACCTGTTACTGTTTCTTACTTTGTGATTCATCCTATCTTAAGCTGACGCCCATTTGGACTTGGTGTCTGAGGGACAATAGCCACATCTGTGGCCCTGCTATTGGCTGCCTTTACTGTCCTCAAATTTTGGTTTCCTCTTACCTTCAACTAAATGGTCACCATACACTGTAAATCATCTCTTACATTTCTTGGTAATACAGAGTCACAGGAGTCAAGCTCTGCCTTCAGACTGAAGAGAACAATCTACCCGCTTTCTGGAGAAACCTTTAACTGACACGCAACAGACTGGACTCTCATCGTGAGAAGGTACAGTGACACACAGACCAAAGCATGTGATACATAGAGAAAAACTGTTGTCTGGTTTAGTTAGGAAATGGGAGTGATCCTGGTACTATAACGGGATAGAAAGTTTTGTGTGTTTAACACACACAGATTAGGAGGTAGTGTGGGACTCGCTCATTCATTTATATAGTCAAGAAATATTTCTGAGTATACAGACTATGTCTCTGGCACTGCACTAGGCTCTTCATATGTCCAAGCTGAGCAGAACAATCATGGAACTGATGATCAGAAGGCCTGAGTTCTACCTTTGGCCCAACACACTACCTGGTGATGTGACTGCAGGCAAGCCATTTGGCTTTCTGGGTCTCTCCTTCCTCAGGCTAAAGCAGGAGGTTTGGAATGGATGATTTCTAAAGCCTCTTCCGGCCTGAAAGTATGTAATATAGAGACTCTGAAATTGCCCACAATGTACTAATAAAACAGCAGAAATAGCTATTTCTACCTGTAGAATGCCTGGTATATGGTCACGATATGGACCTTATTTCAACTCCTCACAACAGTTCAGATGAGGATGCTGAAGCTGAGTAACATGTTTAAGCTGCTAATAATATGGTAAACACCACACGACTGGTAAAGCCCAGAACTGGGATTTGAGTTCACACGTCTCTGAGGCCAAAAGCTCTAATCCACCCACTGAGTAATATTCTGCCCTTGATAGAGTCTTTGATGCTGAATGCCTCCATGACCTTAGCTCTGTCCAGAGAGCTTCTTGTGAATGTATACTATCATCTACAGACATGACTTCTCCCCCTTGCCCCCCTCCCTCTCTGAGTGGGGAGCACAGCAGGGTAGAGGGGCTGGAAGTTACCTGAGCACCAGGAGGGCGATGAGCAGGAGCAGGGCCACAGCCCCTGTGAGAGTGAAGACGGCGACCATCAGCATTTGAGGGCCTGGGGCAGAAAAGACGGTGAAAATGGCACCAGTAAGGACCTTTGAAAGGACAGTGTGCACATCTCACACAATCCTAGTTGTGTAATGTAACTTGAGGATGGGGGAAAGGAGAGACCTTTTAAGGTATCCGTCTTTTAGAGAAAGACAAATATCATACGATATCACTTATATGTGGAATCTAAAAAAATGATACAAACGAACTTATTTATAAAACAGAAACAGACTCACAGACTTCAAAACAAACTTAAGTAAAAACAAACTTAAAACAAACTTAAAAACAAACAAACTTAAAACAGACTTAAAAACAAACAAACGTAAAAACAAACTTACGGTTACCAAAGGAGAAAAGTGGGAGGGAGGGATAAATTAATTAGAAGTTTAGGATGAACATATACACACTACTATATATAAAACAGATAATCAACAAGGGCCTACTGTCTAGCACAGGGAACTCTATTCAATATTCTCTTAATAACCTCTATGGGAAAAGAATCTGAAAAAGAATGGATATAGGTATATGCATAACTGAAGCACTCTGCTGTACACCTGAAACTAACACAACATTGTAAATCAACTATATTCCAATATAAAATAAAAATTAAATTAAAAAAGATATCTGTCTTTTATTAATCTCTTCATTGGTAATACAGATCCTGCATCCTTGGTCTATGAGGAAAACTGTGTGGAATGTGCCCCAAAGTGGCTTAATTTCATCTACCCTTATAGTTTAGACATCTCGTTTCTTACGGGAATCATCAAAAGCTACAAAAACATAAAATAGTTTCTGGCACACAAATAATTTTGGTGGGAAGACTATCTGACGTCTTTGAAACCAATATACCTAAGGAGGATTCATAGAGGAAGAAACAGACAACTGTTTTTCAATACAGAGAACAAATCGGAGAAAAAGTAGGACAGTGTGGAATGAAGAGTACATGACAATGTTGCCCACTGGTCCTTTCCAAGCTCAACCGGGTCATTGAGGGAAGTCAATGAAGAATGTAAGGAATTTGATTTATGAGCATGTAGGTGAAGCTGTGTAGAAGGAGGAATTTGAGAGACTCGCAGAAGCGTCAGTGGAATTCAGGAAAATGTGGATCCAACCCAACGAAGCACTGAAGCAGACTCTGAGTGTGCAGAGGCTAAGCCTAGATTAAGAAGGACAACAAGAGTAATACAACTGTACAAGAGGGCTTCCCTGGTGGCACAGTGGTTAAGAATCCGCCTGCCAATGCAGGCGGAGATCCCACATGCCGTGGAGCAACTAAGCCCGTGCTCCACAACGACTGAGCCTGCGCTCTAGAGCCTGAGCTCTGCAACAAGAGAAGCCACTGCAATGAGAAGCCCTCGCGCTGCAGAGAAGAGTAGCCCTGGCTCACTCGCCACAACTAGAGAAAGCCATGCACAGCAATGAAGACCCAATGCAGCACCCCCCCCAAAAAAAAACTGTACAAGAAAGTTGTTTTTCAAACATGCCTCAACAGATCCCTATTAGAATAGGAAGTTAGAGGGTTCAAGAAGAAGAAACGGAATGGATTCCAAGGAACAGATAGTGTGTAAGAAGCTGGAAGGTAATAGCAATATGGTGAAGGAGACAGGTTTTTTTTTTTTTTTATAGCATAAATAAGAGAGAACCAATCAGAAACTCTAGGGAAGGATGTTCAAGGAAGGCGCAATCTGAAAATAAAACGAGGTAAAATAGTTTGAGAATTTGGAATTTAAAAAATCCATATGTGTGTGTGTGTGTGTGTGTCACAAAGGAGAGACATTGGAGTTATACAGAAAGAAATGTTATCCTGACATGCTATCTAGCTTTATAAAAATAATAATAATAATGAAAATGTTTAGTAATTTTCAACTGATAGGTAAATGACAGAGGGCTTCATATGGCTACCAAAAAAATATTAGCAGCCCAGACAAATTAAAGCAAAATACAGGAGAATTTGGGAGGTGGGAAGGAGGTAGAAGAAAGGAAAGTGACACTAACGTCTTCATCTTACAAAGCTGTGAAGCAAGAACTTTTATATATACTTGATAGAACTCGAAGCTTATGCAAAATTAATTAAAATTACAAGGCACCAATAAATGTATTGACAAAAAGATATAACTATATTGAGAAGAGCTTAGAGAAAAGTAGGGCTAGTGAAAATGAACTATATCTTCATTTATCAATACAAGAAATAAATAGATAACATCTAAAGCTTATAAAGCAAGAAATATGTGCATATTATTTAAAAATATGAAAAAAAAACTAAGCAGAAGGGACTGCAAGGCCAGGGATGCACAGAGGTGGGACCAGGTACACTCACTTTCCATTATGAATATTTCCACTCTTGGCTTTTAAAATCATGTGCATGAATTTTTATACAATAAAAATATAATTAATGAAGGTGTCCCTGGAATGATGAGTGGTCAGATCTTATTCAGGTAGCACCTCAACACCTCACACTGTATTCTCTCTCATGGCACCATAACATAGACCCTTGAGGGCATGGCCAGTGTTCTGTCTGCTCATCCTGATACCTTTAGCACGCAGCACCAGACCTGGTACCTGGTCACGTATCAATAAAAAATTGCTGAATAAATAAATAATTGAATAAAAACTTGGCCCTGCTCATCTCACTCTCTGAGAAGAGGCAAAGAAAAATGCCCAAATAATATATGTAAATAAATTCACATAAAAAAAATCTCTTGTGCTATTAGACTTAGCTTACATGTCACATGTATTTTTGAACCATTTTTGTTTCATCACATTATGTCCTTCTAATGAACTAACCTTTTTTTTTCTGAGGTAGAGGGTTTAGTAAGGTTCATACTGCCACACCTTTCTATAAGGGATGAATTGGAAGGAGTTATGCTTTGCTAACTTATAACTTTGCCTCTCCTTGTTATTTTGTTTTCTGCTAAGGGGAAAATTTAACAGTGAAAATGTGAGCCCTGGGTTTCTATTCTCGTTAGCACAGAAATAAATTATTCCCTTGGAGGTGGAGCTGCATTGTGGGCATATTTGACTTTGGTGAATTCCGTTTATTACTACAATCACCACTTCCATCCCCATCACCACCACTCTCATACCCCCAACCCCACACGAAAAACAACAGTGAGTACGAGGAATACAATTTCAACAGTGCAGATGATTCTACTCATCAGTCTACTAAAATTACCCAGCCTCCAGACTACAGCAAGAGTTGGAGGAAATATCTGCTGAGTCCTTAGCCCCTCTCAATTCTTCCCTACTGTAAACATCACATTGCATGAAATATAATTATGATATTTAAATATACTACATACTATTTAAATATAGTAATTTTTAATTCAACATACTTGTAAATCACCCTATCGCATTAGTTCTGAGGTTAAGTTTCTGCTGCCCTCTGGTGGCTACTGTGGTTATCACAGCCTATTTAACTAGATAGATGGTGAATGCAGATTGAGTCTTATAACCCCAAGGTCATAGAACATGATCGTTGGAAAGAACTTTGAGATCAGCTAACAAATCTCCTGACTTAACAGAGGAAGATACTCATAGTTAGAGAAGTAAATGGACTGAAATGAACACTGTCTAGATTAGGACTGAATAGATGCATATTCATAGTTATCTCAAACTGTCTTTCATTCCTTCCTTCTTTCCTTCCTCCCTTCATTTCTCCCTTCTTTCCTTCCTTTCAAGGCACTGTGTTTGAGTAAAGAATGGACCCTACACTTACATGGTGTATGGTGTAAACAAATAAATGAGATATAAGTAATATGCTAGAAGTCCGGTGTAATAAGGGCAAGATCAATAACCTGAGATGCTAAGAAAAAGCTTAGGAAAGGTGAAATCCAAGTTACACATTGAGGATGAGTGGCTGTTTACTAGTTCTATGGGGGGTGGTGGTGACAGATTTTAGTCAGAGGGAGTAGCATCAATAAAGACCCAGGAGCATGAAGCTGCAAGACCCTTTCTTTAAGGAAGTAGGCAGAAGTTGAGAGAGTGGGGAAGAGATTTCAGGTAAGATGAAAAAGAAGGCTGGAGACGTGGGAAGATCAGGGACATTTTGTGCTATAATAAGTCATTTGGACTCTGAAGGCAAAGTGGAGCTGCCAATCGAAGGGTTACTTGGCAGCAGTTGGGTAATGCGACTGGATTTGCGCTGTCCCTCTGGCGGCAGTGGTGGTTGGGTTTGAGATGGGTAGGAGGTGGGGCTGAGCAGGAAGACAGATGGATGTCATTGGAACCCAGGAGGTGGCTGAGGAAGGCTTGGGTGAGGAACAGGAACCAGATCTGCGTTGTCCACTGCTGTGTCCCAGGTGCTTAGAACATTGTCTGGCATTAAGTATATATTTGTCAGATGAATGAAAAGACAGTGATGGTAGAATCTCCAGATGAAACGTTCTGTTACTTAGTTGACAGTTGTGTACACAGATGAAAGACCAGGCATGACTATCTTATTTGTATACTGTTTGAAAGACTGAGTTACTTAATTTGTAAAGTTTGAAACTAAATGTAATAGTTAAAGAATGAAAAGCTCTGGCTAACTGAATTTTCTAGTTAACTGAGGATGAAGTAAAGTTGCCCAGGATGAGGCAATGTCCCTGTCCTATGTAATGTAAATATTTAATGTGATCTCATTTAGGTAAATAATGAGAACTCTCTCAAAAATCATGTTTGGAGAAGTTCATTATTTTACACAGTACAGACTTTCTGTTTAATAACCAAAATATCTAAAAAACTTTAAAGAAATATATTAAAAATACAAACCCAACTCTGTCACTGAGGGCTATAATTAAGGAAAAAGAAAAATAATTTTAACTCAAAAAATTACAAAAGAAAGAAGCATAGAGCTGCAGAAGTCTGTGAGAAAAGAGATATATTCAAGTTTGGCTTGAATCTAGGAAGCTTGAAGATGGTTCTAGAGATAATTAAAAAGAAAAAAAAAAGCTTGCTAAAGAAAACAATCAACTTTAAAAAGCAATGATGACAGTAAATCATTTAGAAGAATGGGATCCCTACTTCCTACCTCTCTCTTTGCTTCAGTCAACTACCTCATGTCTATTGACTAAAAACACAGGATTGATTTTTAACCAAATTTGACTCATGGAACACAAGAACTAGAAACATAGTTACAGCTATAATGTAAACAAGCCCATTTAATCAGAACTGTTCTCTTCAGCCAGATCAACCTTTCATCCAGAGTTTCTGGCTGTAGAGCAGGGCTAGGATAGAAGTATTTCTAGTTTATAATTTTTAATATTTTTTAAAAATGGTAAATTAATAGAGTCATTATGGAAAATTTAGAAAATTAAGAAATATATAAAAAAGCAAAAAGAAAATCTAGAATACTATTACTCAGAGGCTACGACTATTGACATTTTAGCATATTTTTCTGCAGTCTTATTTCTATACATTGTTTTGCAAAGTTAGACTTTCATTAAATAAAAAAGCTGTATTACTTTACTCATAACTTCCAATGTCATTTAAAATTCTTTGTAAATAATTATTTTTAATTGGTTGCATGTTGCCCCATTTATGAATACATTGTAGTTTTCTAAGTCATTTTATTAATAATGTTTCCAGCTTTTTTTTTTCTTTTGCATCTTTGGGCATAAATATTTGTTCAAATTTAAACTCTTCTCCTAAAAATTGATTAGTAATATGGAATTACTTACTATTATTGTGGAAAGCCTTGGCCAAGCCAGCCATGGGCAGAGTGTCCTGAGACCTTGTTGCCCATGAGACACTCAGCTGGCCCTGTCCAGTGACAGTCAGTGTTATACAGTTGTATGGCAAGTTGCATGGGTGAAGCCCTAGCCGTGTTAGGGCTTTCATGACATGATGGGACCTCATCTCAGGTAGGAAGGTAACCATCATTATGACCCAAGTATGTGTCCTCTCAGGAAACGGGGAAGACTTCAGAGGCCACGCTCACTTACCACCCTCAGCCTAATGACATCGAGTATTCCTTGCTGAAGTATATATTCCATGAGCTTCCTTCAGTAAAATGTAAATGGAGTGAGACTATGTGTCTCTGTGTTCATTTTGCCAATTGCCAAATCTAGTTTTCTATAGGAAAATTTACGTCAAAGGGTAGGTAGGACACCCTATTAGAGACACCCTATATTAAAGACAGTTATAGCTAAATTAGAATGGAATATCTTCAGTGTTCTATCAGAACTGTAATATTATTCATTGGACAGAGACGTAAAGTCCATGTTTACAAACCTGGCAAATCTAATACAGACAATAAGCAAAACAAAACAAAAAACACAGGCTAATTTCATAAACCACAGAATTTACTCTCCTTACCAAAAAAACAATTTCAGGAAAAGAAACTTCACGAAGGATATCTTACCCTCGTCTGGAATATCATTAGGAAGTTTGTGGTTCTTCCAGATGAATGTGGGGCTCTTATCCACCGGGTTAGTCTGGTTTATGTGGGTGTCATAGGTCAAAAGAATCTTGTACTGTGTCGGGGCATGAAAAGAAGAAGGATGAACAGAAAAAGACATTTTAGAATGACTTCTGATGAGATTAACCGTGCTGCCCAATGACATTTGAATTTCAAAGCAATGTTTCTCAGTGAAACAAGGTAAATGTTACCAGCCAGGAGCTAGTCAAGATCCACTTGGTTCTCACCATGAACATGGATTTAAGCTCCTTGTGGGCCGATTAGTTTTCTGTTTCTTTATGACCATATGCTACAGCTGCCCAGCAGAGATTCTTTGGGTCTTTCTAGTTCAAGCCTTTCATTTTACTAATGTTAAAATAGAAGCAAGAAAACTTAAATGGCTAGCTCCGAGTCACATGACAAGGGAGGCAGCAGTGTTTTCCACAATATTAAGTTGCTATTAAAAGTGATGTCTTGGGCCTCCCTGGTGGTGCAGTGGTTGAGAGTCCGCCTGGCGATGCAGGGGATGCGGGTTCGTGCCCCGGTCCGGGAGGATCCCATATGCTGTGGAGCGGCTGGGCCCGTGAGCCATGGCCGCTGAGCCTGCGCATCCGGAGCCTGTGCTCCGCAACGGGAGAGGCCACAACAGTGAGAGGCCCGCGTACCGCAAAAAAAAAAAAAAAAAAAAAAAGTGATGTCTTGAGAAAATGCACCATAGCTAACATCCATTATCCATATTTATACACGTCAAGGGGCTCCTAGAGAATTCTACATTTCTTAAGTTCTGTCAATTACATAATTTTTGAATCTCTTCTAGCCCTATGCTCTAATGTGCTTTCTTAGACACGACACTCATTAGGTTTCCAAGATAAAAGGTTTTTTTTCAAGTAATCTGTCAATGGAAATATTAATATACCCTTAAATTACTGCTGCATATATTGAGTCAGTTTTGTAAGAGGCATCTGGAAAATGTTCATCCTTCTAAATTCACCACGCTCCCTCAAAACATTCTGGACAAAATTTTACATTCTCAAAATTATACTCTTAACTTGAAAACAGAATATAAACTTGCATATATTGAGGAGAGAAAATATCCTATATATTAGGGGCTGGTAGATTATATCTCTACTGAGACCTACTCTGGTTATGGAATAACTTATCTATAGCCCTATGTTTTGAGAATTAATCCCTGTTTTCCCCATAGATACATATCATACAGCACAATTGATGGCATTAGATTATTGAAAAGTTCAACTAGACTTGCCTGTGGAGACAGCAAGTGCACAGAACCACATTTTTCATTTTGAAGAGCAATCATAAGGCTGACATAGAATCTCACTGCAGGTATCTATCTGCCTCTCTCCAAGGGAGGCAAAGGCATCATCCCAGGTGCAAATAACTTAGAGGGGCATGTAGTTATCTCAGTAGTTACTACTAGAAACGGAAGTATTGAGCAGATTTCATTTTAAGGTATTCCCATGGTATGATGCCAAATACAGCATTATAGTAAAGGTTCAGTATAAGTAAAACAATGTAACTAAAAACGATGCATTACTTTTCTGAAATGCTGCTACCCCCGTCCTGAACTTCTAGTTTAACTTTCTCAATCTGAGCATCCTTTCTCTAGCTTTCCACATTTCGCATTATAGATGTCTTTTACAAAGCTGGGCCAATACATACAGTCAATATATGAGTTAGGGATGTCAGAATGCTCATATTGGAAAATTACATGAAAAAAAAAAATTTTTTTTCTAGTAGATTCCTGGTTATGTCAGGACCTAACTTCTTAAAGAAGAAAAGGTTTCTACCTACCATTTGGTTGGTTAGAACAGTGGCTTCTAGTTCATGATGGGCACAACTCTGGGTGACATAAAGGCAGGTATTTTTGTTTTTAAATTAAACGCTTAGCAGCCATCAACTATGTGCCAGATAAGAAGCTAGGCACAGGGGCTTCCCTGGTGGTGCAGTGGTTGAGAATCCGCCTGCCGATGCAGGGTACGCGGGTTTGTGCCCCGGTCTGGGAGGATCCCACGTGCCGCGGAGCGGCCGGGCCTGTGAGCCACGGCTGCTGGGCCTGTGCGTCCGGAGCCTGTGCTCCGCAACGGGACAGGCTGCAGCGGTGAGAGGCCCGCATACCGCAAAAAAAAAAAAAAAAGCTAAGCACAGGAGACATGGAGAAATGAGATCCACTCCCTTTCTTCAAAGAACCTACTATGTAGGTGTGTGAATCTATCTATCTATCTATCTATCTATAGATAGACAGATATGTATTATGTATATATAGTGTGTGAACATAAAGCACATATGTAGGTGTGTAAATATCTATCTATAGATAGATATGTACTATGTATATATAGTGTGTGAACATAAAGCATAACATTAGAAGGCTGTTTGTATGTGCCAGAGGGATTACACAATTAATGATTTTCATGAGACTTCAGAAGGAGAGAGAAGAGTTAATACTTCATTCAAATTTTTAGTTGTGGAAATGAATAAACAATTCTTAGGAAAAAACCGTCACCTTCTCATTGGTATCCCATCAACAGTCTGGTCTTTATACCAGTGTTTTCTGGGTGGGTATTTTTAATACAGTAAATAGAGTGGATATTCTGAATAAGAAGTTCTATGGGAGAAAATGTTTAAGGAATACAGCCCCAAGGGGGGCAAAATCGTAAATCTGAAATAAACTAACCTCTGGATTCTAAACATAAATTCTCTTAATTCCTTTGCTAGTATTGGGTTGGCCAAAAAGTTCGTTCGGTTTTTCTGTAAGATCTTAGTTACAGAAAACCTTTTGGCCAACCCAATATTTGCCTTCCAGGATAACCCTCCTCACCTAGTCACTTAACCCCAAGTTCCTGATAAGAAGTCAGACATACTTTGTTGGTGTCCACAGAGGTGTACAGAAGGATCATAGTACTGTCAATATCCCCACAGTCATCCAAAGTCACAGGACCCCCATGCCCTAGGGCAAAATCAGAAAGAGTTAGAGGCCATTGTTGACTTCTTGACTGAAAGACCAGTTACATCCTGACAGAGGGTATAAAATAGATTCAAATTGCTCTATTTTACTGAAAAATTATTGACCTTAATGATGTAATCTGAGGGCATCTGGATTGGTTCTTGGCCCTGAGATCTCTGAAGGATATTTTTATAAGAGATGGTATTTAGTTAGAAGGAAAATTCTTTTTCATTGCATTTAGAATGATGATACTAAATGTAATCAGTCAGTAGATTTCTCTTGATTATTAGTGAAAAGTTTTTGTTGAGAGTATTTACTAAACTAGTGGCAGAGTGTTTGTCACTCTATAATCTAACTTAGATTGTAAAAAGGTCAAAATCCTTTCACTACCATGTATTAGCTGAACACATTGAAAAAGTTAAGTTGAAAAAGTTAAGTTATTTGAGTCTCAGTTTTCTCAACTATGAAATTATAGCCATATAGGATGAGCCTATGAAATGGCTGTTTAGGTAAAAGAAAAAAATTGATCAAATATCAGCAATTTCACATGGTTCAACATAATAGCTAATACTTATTTTCTGTTTACTAGACCAGGCTCTGTGCTAAGTGTTTTATTGCATTTATCATTTTATTCTTCCCCAAATACCATGACATAGAAGCTGTTATTATCTCCATTTTATTGATGAGAAATCTGAGGTCAGAAATATTACTAACATGTTCCAGGTTATAGGTACAGCTAGCAGGTGACTAATTGCCGCTTATGATCACAGAGCTGCAGGCAAAATGGTGGCAGCCACTGCCATTGCATCTCCCCCATTGTTGAAGCCCTTCCCCCTCTGCTGATTGTGACTGTCAAGGGATGTAAAGGGTTGGTGCTCCCCTCAATCCCCCTTTGTTTTTCTCTTTTTCCCCTTTGAGAGCCAGACGTTGAAGACTAGAATATTCAAACAACTGCATATATGAGGGAAATTAGAAAGCTACTACACATGCCCAGGGGAAGGCAGAGGCTCAGAAAAGACCTGAGAAGACCTTAAGTTTATATCTCAGGCTGATCCTCAGCAGAGATAGCCTACAACAATAAAAACAAAAACAAAAAGCAAAACCAAAAAACAGCAAACCCTGGGGAATGAGAAAATTCCCCATTCCCCATGTGATTTCCAGGATTACAAATTATTAGATTCAAATGTCCAGTTTTCAACAAAAAACACAAAGCATACAAAGAAACAGGAAATATGGTTCATTCAAAATAAGAGGAAAAAAAAACCCAATGGAAATTATCCCTGAAAAAGACCTGATGGTGGATCTACTAGACAAAGGCTTTAAAACAACTGTCTTATATGACCCAACAATCCCACTACTGGGCATATACCCTGAGAAAACCATAATTCAAAAAGAGTCATGTACCAAAATGTTCATTGCAGCTCTATTTACAATAGCCCAGAGATGGAAACAACCTAAGTGTCCATCATCGGATGAATGGATAAAGAAGATGTGGCACATATATACAATGGAATATTACTCAGCCATAAAAAGAAACGAAATTGAGCTATTTGTAATGAGGTGGATAGACCTAGAGTCTGTCATACAGAGGTGAAGTAAGTCAGAAAGAGAAAGACAAATACCGTATGCTAACACATATATATGGAATTTAAGAAAAAAAATGTCATGAAGAACCTAGGGGTAAGACAGGAATAAAGACACAGACCTACTAGAGAATGGACTTGAGGATATGGGGAGGGGGAAGGGTAAGCTGGGATGAAGTGAGAGAGTGGCATGGACATATATACACTACCAAACGTAAGGTAGATAGCTAGTGGGAAGCAGCCGCAAAGCACAGGGAGATCAGCTTGGTGCTTTGTGACTGCCTGGAGGGGTGGGATAGGGAGGGTGGGAGGGAGGGAGATGCAAGAGGGAAGAGATATGGGAACATATGTATATGTATAACTGATTCACTTTGTTATAAAGCAGAAACTAACACACCATTGTAAAGCAATTATACTCCAATAAAGATGCAAAAAGAAACAAAAAACAAACAAAAAAGAACTGTCTTTAAGATGCTCAAAGAACTAAAGGAAGGCATGGATAAAGTCAAGAAAATGATGTATGAACAAAATGTAAATAGTAATAAAAAGGTAGAAAACCTAAAAAAGAAACCAGAAAGAAATTCTGGAACTGAAAAGTGCAGTAACTGAAATAAAAAATTCACTAGAGGGATCAAAGGCATATTTAAGCATGCAGAAAAAAGAATTAGTGAACTTGAATATAGGACAATGGAAATTATCAAGTCTGAGGAACAGAAATAAAAAGGATTGAAAAGAAGTGAACAGAGTGTAAGGGACCTGTGGGACACCAGCAAGCAGACCAATACATGCATTGTGGAAGTCCCAGAAAGAGAAGACAGAAAAATGGGTAAAGAGACTATTTAAAAAAATAATGGCTGAAAACTTCCCAAAATTTGATGAAACACGTGAATATAAACATCCGAGAAGCTCAATAAATGCCAAGTAGGATGAATTCAAAGAAATCCATGCCAAGGCACATTATAATCAAATTGTCCAAAGCCAAAGACATAGAATTTTGAAAGCAGCAAGAGAGAAGTGATTCATCACATATAAGAGATGTTCAATAAGATTTATAAGCAGATTTCTCATTATAAACTTTGAAGGCCAGAAGGCAGTGGGCTGATATATTCAAAATGCTAAAAGAAAAAACTGTCTATCAAGAACACTTTATTCAACAAAGCTGTCCTTCAAAGTGAAAGGAAAGTAAGACATTCTAAGATAAAAGTTGAGAGGGTTTGTTACCTACCACTAGACCTGCCCTGTAAGAAATGTTCAAGGGAGTCTGGCAGGTTAAAATGAAAGAACAATAGACAGTAACTTGAAGCCATGTGAGGAAATAAAGATCTCAGTA
The DNA here is from genome assembly GCF_964341445.2 of Mesoplodon mirus. Classification (NCBI taxonomy): domain Eukaryota; kingdom Metazoa; phylum Chordata; class Mammalia; order Artiodactyla; family Ziphiidae; genus Mesoplodon; species Mesoplodon mirus. The sequence continues at coordinate 91,607,654 of NC_138987.1, read as the reverse complement.
AAGGTAAATACACAAGCAATTATAAAATCTAGTATTATTGTAAGAACAATGTGTTACTCCACTTTTTGTTTTCTACATGACTTAAGAGATGAACAGGGCTTCCCTGGTGGTGCAGTGGTTAAGAACCCGCCTGCCACTGAGGGGGACGTGGGTTCGAGCCCTGGTCCAGGAAGATACCACATGCCGCGGAGCAACAAAGTCCGTGCACCACAACTACCGAAACTGCACTCTAGATCCCGCAAGTCAGAACTACTGAGCCCACGTGCCTAGAGTCTGTGCTCCACAACAAGAGAAGCCACCACAATGAGAAGCCCACACACTGCAACAAAGAGTAGCCCCTGCTCGCCATAACTAGAGAACGCCCACGCGCAGCAACAAAGACCCAGCACAGCCAAAAAAAAAAAAAAGAGAGAGAGAGAGAGAGATGATACATTAAAAAAAATTAGTCTAACAGCTGGTATTACTGTAATTTTTGCTTGTAACTCCACCCTTTGATTTTGAAGCAATTTAGGAGACTAATGCTTAAAAAAACATTAGTTTCCTACTTGGACACAAAGTATAAAGATGTAATTTTGCAACACCTATGTCTGAAAGGGATGGGAATGGAGCTATTAAAGGAGCAGAGTTTTTGTATTCATTGAAGTTAAACTGGTATAAAGTCAAACTAGAGGGTTATAATTTTAGCATGTAGTCCCCATGGTAACCACAAAGAAAACAGCTAAAGCTCATACACAAAAAATAAGAAAGGAATTTAAACATTTCACTATAAAAAATAAACAATATAAAAGAAGACAGTCATGCAGGAAATGGGGATAAAAAAGCTATACAGCATATAAAGAACAACTAACAAAGTGACAGAATAAATCTCTCCTTATCGGTAATTACTTTAAATGTAAATGGATTAAATACTCCAATCAAAAATAGAAATTCACAAATTGGACTTAAAAAGTGATACAACAATATGATGTCTATAAGAGATTCACTTTTGATCCAAAGACAGAAATGGGTTGAAAGTGAAAGGAGGGAAAAGGATATTTCATGCAAATAGTAACCAAAAGAGAGCAGCGGTGCTATACTAATATCAAATAAAACAGACTTTAAATCAAAAAAGTTTACAAGAGACAAAGAAAGAAATTCATTCTATATTAATAAAACATTCAATAAAGCAAAAATATATAACAAGTATAAACATTTATGTAACTAACAACAGACCAACAAAAAATATGAAGCAAACACTGGCACAAGATAAACAGTTCTACAATAATCCTTGGAGATTTTAATACTCCACTTTCATTAATGGATAGAATAATAAGAGAGAAGGTAAGTAAGGAAACACAGGACTTGAACAAAATGATAAACCAACTAGATATAAGAGACAAACTACAGAACACTCTACCCAACAACAGAACGCACATTTTTCTCAAGTGCCTGTAGGACATTTTCCAGAATAGACCATATGTTAAGCAACAAATTAAGTCTCAGTAAAATTTAAAAGATAGGTATCATACAAAGTATCTTCTCTGACCACAATGAGCTGAAGTTAGAAATCAATAACAGAAGGAAAACTGAAAAATTCGCCCATTTGTGGAAATGAAACAGCACACACTTAAACAACCAATGGATCAAAGAAGAAATTACAAGGGAAACATTTTAAGACCTAGAGATAGATGAATATAAAAATACAACACACCAAAACTTATGGGACACACACAGTGAAAGCAGTGCTAAGGGGAAATTTATAACTATAAATGCTTACATTAAAAAACAACAAAGGTCTCAAATCAACACCCTAACTTTACAACTTAAGGAACTAGTTAAAAGAACAAATTAAACCAAAAGCTAGCAGAGGAAGGAAGTTGTAAAGATTAGAGCAGAGATAAATGAAATACAGAATAGAAAATCAATTGAGGAAATCAATGAAACCGAAAGTTGGTTCTTCAAAAAGTTCAACAAAATTGACAAACCTTTAGCCAGATAGAGTAAGGAAAAAAGGAGAAGACTTGAATTACTAAAATCATAAATGAAAGTGGAGACATTACAACCAATTCTAAGGAAATAAAAAGGAATATAAGGCAGTACCTTGAGCAACTGTATGCCAAAAAATTTGATAACCTAGTTGAAATGAACAAATTTCTAGAAACACAAAACCTACCAAAACAAAACCATGAAGAAACAGAAAATCTGAATAGACCAATAACTAGTAAGGAGACTGAATCAGTAGTCAAACATCTCCAGACCCTCTACCCCCTAAGAAAGGGCCCTGAACCTAATGACTTTACCAGTGAATTCTACCAAACATTAAAAAAATAATTACCAATCCTTCTCAAAATTTTCCAAAAACCTGAAGAGAGAGAAACACTGCCTAACTTATTCTATGAGGCCAGAATTACCCTAATACCAAAGCCAGACAATGACACTAAAAGAAAACTACACACCAATATCCCTTATGAACATTGATCTAAAAATCCTCAACAAAGTATTTGTAAACAGAATTCAATAGCATATTCAAAGGAGAATACAACATGACCAAATAAGATTAATTCCTGAAATGCAAGGATGGGTCAACATATAAAAATTAATCAATATAATACACTACAAGAGAATGAAGGAAAAAACCACATGATCATATGAATTGATGCAGAAAAAGCATTTTACAAAATTCAATACTTTCATGATAAAACACTCAACACACTAAGAACAGAAGGAAACTACCTCAACATAATAAAAGCCATATATGAAAAACCCACAGCAAACATCATACTCAATGGTGAAAGACTAAAAGCTTTTCCTCTAAGATCAGGAACAAGGCAAGGATGCCCAATTTCACCACTTCTATTCAACATAGTACTAGAAGACCTAGCCAGAGCATTTAAGCAAGACAAAAAAAAAGGCATCCAAGTTGGAAAGGAAGAAGTAAAATTAACTCTGTTCACAGAAAATATGACTCTATACGTAGAAAACTCACAAGATTCCAAACACAAATAACCTTTTATAACTAATAAAAAAGAGTGCAGCAAAGTAGCAAGATATCAAGTCAACACAAAAAAATCAGTTTCATTTCTATACACTAACAATGAACCATCAGAAAAGGAAATTAAGAATACAGTTTCATTTAAAATAGCATCAAAAAGAATAAAATACTTAGGAATTAACTTAACCAAGGAAGTGAAAGACCTGTACAATAAAAACAACAAAAGATTCCTGAAAGAAACTTGAGAAAACATCAATAAATGAAAACACATCCCATATTCAAGGATTGAAAGACTTAATATTGTTGAGAAATCAATATTACCCAAAGCAACTGACACATTTAATGCAATCCCTATCAAAATCCCAATGATATTTTTTTCAGAAATAGGAAAACTCATCATAAAATTCATATGGAATCTCAAGGGACCCTGAATAGCCAAAACAAATCCTGAAAAAGAAGAACACAGCTGGAGGACTCACACTTCTTGATTTCAAAACTTACTACAAAGTTACAGTAATCAAAAGATACTGGCATAAAGTCAGACAAATAGACCAATGGAATAGAATAGAGTGTCCAGAAATAAAACACTGCATATATGGTAAAATGATTTTCGACAAGGGTGCCAAGACAATTCAATGGTTGAAAACATAGTCTTTTCAACAAATGGTGCTGGGAAATTTGATATCCATATGCAAAAGAATGAAGTTAGACCCTTAGATAATGCCATATACAAAAGTCAACTCAAAATGCAGCCACAACTTAAATATAATACGTAAAACTGTAAAACTCTTAGAAGAAAACGCAGGGCAAAAGGGTTGCAACACTGAATTTGGCAATGATTTCTTGGATGTGATACTAAAAGGCATAGGCAACAAATGAAAAAGTAGACAAATTGGACTTCATGAAAAGTTTAAAAATTTTGTGCATAAAAAAACAGCACAGTGAAAAGACGTCTCATACAATGGGATATATCTAATAAGGGATTAATATCCAGAATATATAGAGAACTCCTAAAACTCAACAATAACAACAGAAAACAACACAATTCAAAAATGGACAAAGGACCTGAACAGACATTTTCCAAAGAAGATATACGAATGACCAATAAGCACCTGAAAAGGTACTAGACATTACTATTCATTAAAGAAATGCAAGTCAAAATGACAATGAGATACCACTTCATACCCATTAGGATGGCTTATATATCTCTCTCTCTCTCCTCATCAACATACACACACACACACACACACACACACATATATAAATAAAAGTGTTGTTGAGGATGTGGAATATTGGAACCCTTGTGCACTACTATTGGTAGGAATGTAAGATGGTATAGCCATTGTGTAAAACAATGATGGTTTCTCAAAAAATTAAAAATAAGATTTCCATATGATCCAGCAATTCCATTTCTGAGTATGTACTCAAATAAATTGAAAGCAGAGTCTTGAAGACATCTTTATACACTGATGTTCATGGAAGCATTCTTCACCTTAGCGAAAATATGGAAGCAACTCAAGTTTCTATCGACAGATGAATGCATAAGCAAAGCGTTGTATATAATATGATGGAATATTATTCAGCCTTAAAAAGGAAGGAAACATATCCTACAATATGGATGAAACTTGAGGACACCATGCTAAGTAGAATAAGGCAAGCACAAAAAGAAAAATATTATGATTCCACTTATATGAGGTACATATAAATCATAATCGTAAGATTACATGGTCAAAATTGTAGTAAAAATCATAAAGACAGAAAGTAGAATGGCGGTTTCCAGGGGCTAGAGGGAGGGGAGAATGGGGAGTTATTGTTTAGTAAGAAGAGAATTTCGGTTTTGCAAACTGAAAGAGTTCTGGAGATGGAGGATGGTGATGGTTGCACAACAATATGAATGTACTTAATGACACTGAACTGTACACTTCAAAGTGGTTAAGATGGTAAATTCTATGTTATGCATATTTTACCACAGTAAAAAAACTGAGACAAAATGCACATAAAGTCACTGGCAGAACTTGGGATACAGGGAATGATTAATGACTCTCCCTCCCTCCCTGCATCTTCAGGGGAGCAGAAGTGATCTCTTCCTGTCATTGTCCTACCCCACAGATGCTGGTACAGCCCTCAGTCTTTACTGATGGGTGTCTGCTGCCCTCTGAAGCCAAGAGAAGAAGGCTCACTCTGCAGCAGGATAAAGGTTTTCCAGAGTAAAGATTTCAGGCAAGTTAGAGAAGTGAACCGTCATTTGTCTTTTATGTAATACACATTAAATCTAAAAGGAAATTTCTTCCTAATACCTGGATGAGATCTGGGAAATGAAAGACAGAAGTTTCAATAGGGGTTTGTGTAGAAAAGGAATGTTGATCCATGTGGTTCAGAGGGACATGTACTGGGAGGTTTTGGATGGCATTGCTATGAGAGGGTTTTTAGTTACAGACGTAACACAGGGTCCTTGATCCCTGAAGGACAGAAAGGGAGACATGGAAGGACGAAAATCAAACTGCAGCTACTTCTCTTCTTGCTGGTCTCTAAGCAGAGTCAGGACATCACTGCCAAAACGCCCTGTGATGAGCTTGTTCATAAGTATAGGGCCTGAGCTACCTGCTTTCTTTGATATCCAAAGATTCTCAAGTTCTGAAGCATAAACTGGGGTCTAAAGATTATAGCATCCCCAAGGTTTATGCAATTATGTTTGCCTCCAATTAAGTTAAAGGTATTGAGCTGTTCATCCGTTTATTGCCACACCCTCTCTTTCCTTCCCAAAGTCTGCCCACAGGGCCCATATTTCATCAGATTCCTCTAGAAACTGTTAGGTAAGTGTTGTTTGCTCCTAGGAAACCGGTACCTTCAAAAGTGACGTTCCTGAAAGCATGAGCAAATTTAGAGGTGGTAACTTCTTTTCCATTTTCAAGAAATATCTTCAACATGTGTCCAAAGAGCAAGACTCCATTAAAGTAGGCAGCAGCGAAATCATCTTTTGCCTGAATGGTAAAGGAAAATCTTAAAATGAGTTCCAAGAAAAAAAAAAAAGATTCTGGTCTTGAACCTGGAGAAACACATTCTTGGGGTCAGCAGGGTAACTGGAAAGGTGAAGGAATATTAGGGGAATTGTAGGGGTGGTCTTAAAGGAAGTTTTGGAAAAACTTTTCTTGGGCCAGGGCTCTTTATCATCCCCACGTGACAATTCTGTCCTCTCTTGGGATCAATAAACTGCAAACCCTGCCTTTAGGGAAGTATATAAAAGCAGCTGCGCTTCCTCCTTCCCATGATGAGAAAATATTTTACTTCGACCAGGAAGGACAACATACAGCATTTTCGATTCCTGTAAGGTTTTATATAGAAATAATGCTTTCATTTAAGAGGAAAAGAGAACAGCAACAAAAACAACCCCACTGCCTTTGAGCATCCTGGTGGGGTGGGAAGACTTTTGATTGGATGATACCATTGAATTTGCTTTGGAGATAGTCCTGATTGGGTGTTAGTTCAAGCCACAAAGGTCTGCCCTGGGGAACATAAGAAGGGGGTCAGAACTCCTCTGCCTTTGCGACAGTTGTGTGGTTGTCTTCACAGAGATGGGCTATGGCTTAAACGTTCTGTGCCCCCCTGAGACCACATGAGTTCTGTCAGCTCAGACACTTTGGAACTCCCACCTGTGAAGAATCAGACTTTTGCTAGAGCCTAGAAGCTGTGCAAATGATATGTGAATACTACATCCAGAAGTATATTTGCTAGAAAATATAAAAAGGAAAAACTAAAACACTTCTCATTGGTTTCAGTGTCTTTTGCTGAAATCATCCCTTCATGACATGAAAAGAATCAGTTAAGACCCAGCCCCCAAAGGGGTTGCAACCCCTAATTTTGGCAGGGTTGCAAAACACAGGGCTTAGAACTGCTAGTCTAGGCAAAACTGTGATTCTCTCAAAGGTCCCCAACTTTCCTCACTGCTCTTTGGGCCTTGTCATCCCAAAGTTGTTCAGGGTCCTCAGGACAGACTGCCCCTCCACTTCCCTCTCCAAACCTGCTCTCAACCGTGTCTGAGGGCAGAAAACATCCGATGAATTTAGTCGCGTTAAGGTGCAGTGACTGATAAAACCCAAAGTGGTATTAGCGGCAGGGGTCTTGCATTTAATTGAGACATTAATGATTTTTTAAAATATATTTTTAAAATTTCTTTATTTTCTTCCACTGTGTCTGGTCTTCTTTGCAGCGCGTGGGCTTCTCTCTAGTTGTGGCGTTTGGGTTTTCTCTCTCTAGTTGTGGCGTGCGGGCTCCAGAGCGCATGGGCTCTGTCTGCAGTTTTTGCGGCACGTGGGCACACGGACTCTCTAGTTGAGGCATGTGAGCTCAGTAGTTGTGGCGTGCGGACTTAGTTGCCCCGTGGCATGTGGGATCTTAGTTCCCTGACCAGGGATCAAACCCCCGTCCCCAGCATTGGAAGGTAGATTCTTTACCACTGGACCGACCACCACGGAAGTCCTGAGACATTAATGATTTAATGTCCGATTGGAGGTTCTTTTTCTGGGACAAATGCTAAACCAGATGGGATGCTGGGATAAGAGGAATAAACCAGGCCTCGCCTGGACAAATTTGAACAATGGCCAACCTAATTAAAAAAAAAAGGACAATGTCTTAACCTAGGAATATGTAGCTCTAGAGGTAGAACTGTGATATCAGGGCCAGCAGAAAGTTGCTTTAGGATGTAGGGGACTTCATTTATCTTTCATTGTTTAATTTCTACCTCCCCTACGTTAGCAGGGCTTCTTCTGATCTTCCCACACTGTCATTTCTGTTCTGATGTTCCAGCAGTGTGCAATTTGCTGCTGATCTATAGCCTAGCACAGTGACCTATAGTAACAGTATTAGTAGCAGGAATCCTGCTATTGGCCTCAGTTGAGCGAATTGGAACAAGTGAAAAAAATGAATTGCTCATTTTAGAATTTGGTCCCAAATGGAAGGATGATATTTTACCCTTGCCAAAAAAATAATAATATATATGTATATGAAGCTTACCAGTGATAAATTCTTGGAGAAAGAGCTATTTGAGACAGAATTTTCAGGAGGCAGTGTCAGAACAAGAACATTTTTCATATAGTCAGGGGCTGTAACATTGTCCATGAAGTAGTGGTCACTGGAATAAAAAGTACAAGTTTCTCATGAAAATTAGATTCCTCCAAAAATAGAAATGGAGCTTCTACAATTCATACAGCAGCCTTGAAATAGTTTAAAACATCTTTTTCCTGCAAAACGTTCTACTTTTCCCAGATAAGTTCCTTCTACACCTGCTACCCTGAATAGCAGAAATTAGGCAGCTGTGGTTAACATACACAAATGGAAAGGAAGATCAGAACACAGATACTTATATGAGGAAGCTCTTTTGGGGGCTCTGGGCACATAAGCTTGTTTTCAAGGCTTAATGACTCTTTGTTTATACCTGGAAACTTTCTTTTCCGTAAGTGCTCGTAACACTTTAGAGATTTAGGGATAGGACAGAGAGAAATTTTATGAATTAAATTTACTTTCCAGATGGTGAAACATAAGCATGAAAAGACTAAGCATTTTCTCTAACACTGTAAGCTTCTTAACATTAGATTATCGGTCCTTGTATCCTCGACTCCTAGACAGTATTTGGTACACTGTGGACCCTCAATACCGTCTGGGATGGCACTGCCAATCATATGGGTCCCAAGCTTCCTAATCATTTTAATGTTTTAATATGCAAATAATCCAACAAGCTTGAACCGCTGTAACTAGGATGACCATCATTTAATAGGCAAACAGTAGGTGAACACATCTATGTACAGAGGACTGTGTTGAATAGTTTGCGCATATTGTCACATCTAATCCTAAAAGCACCCTCATAAAGTAGACATTTTTATTCTCACTTTACAAATGAGAATCTCAAGATATACTAAGTAATACCCAAGATTCAAATGAACCAGAAGTGTCAGAGTTAGAATTTGAACCCAAGTTATGTCTAGTTTCAAATGAATCTATCTCATGAGCATTCCGAAACAGACCCAGAGGTCCTTAGGGAATAGTGACAAAAGAATGCCAACACTTTGGCAGTTGATTGAGGATTTGCTAAAAATAAAATTACACCAGGCTTGTTACACTGAGGTCTCCTTCCAGAGGGCAAAGCAGCTATTGAAAGCAGCTATCAATGTGGTTGTAGGAATAAAATGTTGATCATTTTGCCCTCTTTTTCGTATTCTGCAGCTAAAAGGCTCGGTTGACTAAATTATCTTTGTGAACAAGATAGGCCTGCAGTTCCTATGCTTCATTTTTCTCAATACTGGGACAAGTGCATTTAGTGTGGGTGAAATGACTAGGCTAATATGATATAGTGCAGGAATAGCTTCTGGTCTGAATACGGACAGGGAATGATTAATGATCCAATCAGATAAGTGAAGTCATATGATCTAGCTGATGGGGCAAGGGACACAGGTGTACCCGCAACACCTTTTTTAAGCCTAATCTGACTCAGATATTACCTTTGCACAGTTTGTTTGTGGGGTCTCCAACCATGTTAGAAAATGAGTAGTAAAAAGAGGGAATATGATAAAAGGTAGTTTCTGTTCTCCAGAATTTCCTCCCCTTAGTTCCAGATAAGCGCAGAGGAAAAGATCACCACCCAATGACTATACCACAGAGGGCAAAGAATAACTGTGTAAATCAAATTCACTTAACGGGAACTTTTCTCTTACCGAAGGTGGCTGAAGGAAAAATAATCTAGGACCAAAGACCATTAGCAATAGAAGGCATAGATAGGGCCCACGTTCTCAGAAATATGATTGGGATATTAGTTGATTTATTACTGCCCGGAAAAAAAACACCTTAAAATCAGGCTGAAGACCAGGATCTTTGTTGAATGAGCGTGCGGGTTTAACGGGGATTTCATAAAACTTTTGTATTTGACATGATAGTGATGTCAAAGGTATACATCCCTGCTAAAGCTATAATTCATTAAATAAGAATGAGGGTGTGATAAAGAAGAAATGAAACACTGGTTAAAGTATTATCTGCATACAGAATCCCATTTTAGGCTGTGCAAAACGTGAGAAAAGAGAATATCTTCCAGAAATCCTTAGAGTATTTCCTTTCTGAAAGGAGGAGAGTTCTTCCCAACATGATACCTACTTGAATAAATCCACGAGAATAATGACAGTGTCTTCAGCCGCTGCTTGGTCACCCTTGAGGACGTTGATGGTGTTTGGTGTACCACACACAACAATCACTGCAGGAGACAGAGTAAGACAGGGAGAAAAATATACAGTGGTCTACTCCCAAGCAGGACGGGAACCAGGGGCCTGAATGTGAACCCAGGAAGGCCACGCTACATTCGTGTTTTAAGATGAACACCAGTTCCTCCAACTCACTGCCCCCTCCTTTTATGTCTCATTTACAGTCACAGAAGAAGAGGAGAACTGCATGGGATCTTAAAAAGAATCATCTGGTCCTTTCCCTTAATTGTATTGATTTAAGGAGACTGTAGCTAAAATGTCAATGAGATAAAAAACTGGTGGATGAATAATTCTGATAGTCAAGTAGCTGAGTCTGGCTTAGTGCTTATTCCATTACACGAGGCTGGAGTAGTTATAGAAGCTATTTTCAGGGGTAAGTGAAGGGCACTGCCACTTGTAAAGTAGCTGGAAAAGATATAAATGAACGTGAGAATTTATGAAGTCTTCCTAAGCACCTTTCCTTGGGTTTTGGTTGCAGCTTCTTAGCTCAGAACTCAGTGATCGAGTTCCAGTCTGATTCTCTAAGCTCTCCTATCCACTGCAGTCAGATTTCCCAAATGCATGGCTTGATGAGTAAGATGAATAAGCTGGGAGACACTTCATGAGATCTGTTCACACTGTGTTGTCCAGTTGAACCGTAAACACTTTAGGGACATGAATCATCTTATATTTCTTGTTCCCCATATCTTGGTTAACGTTTTGCATATGGTAGGCTCTTAATATGGCAAATGCTTAATTATAACAGCAAATGATATTTCAAGCGATACCAGGAAATCCTGACAAGCAAGAACATTTCCTCGTAGAAAATTCCACAGTTGATTCCTTTGCTCCTGATATATTCTTATTTGCAAAAAGAATTCTGTGGGAAGTGAAATAAATCACCAAATAACTTAGTATTCCATTGGCTTTTCACACTTGGCCTATAACTGAGAGATCATTAGGCAGGTAAAATACCGACAGAGTAAGGCAAAGTGAGACAATCCTTGCCTACCTGGTAGTTTTTTTTTTTTTTTTTTTTTTTTTTTTTTTTTTTGCTGTACGCGGGCCTCTCACTGCTGTGGCCTCTCCCGTTGCGGAGCACAGGCTCCGGACACACAGGCTCCGCGGCCATGGCTCGCGGGCCCAGCCGCTCCGCGGCATGTGGGATCTTCCGGGATCGGGGCACGAACCCGTGTCCCCTGCATCGGCAGGCGGACTCTCAACCACTGCGCCACCTACCTGGTAGTTTTGCTTAAGGCTACATATCAATAAATACATCCTCTTGGTCACCAGGGGACCAGGGTTCAGAATATTTGAGAATTCGTCACAAATCCAACAATATATTAGATTGTGGTGAACTTAAAAAGCAGCTTACTAATGGTGGATCGTGATATCATTTTTGGCTTATAAAAGCTGGATTTTAGCATCATCATTACTTTCATAATGTTAATATATTTGCTCAACATTACTTTGCTAATTTCTCTCAGAGGATAAGGTTTTAATCAGCAAAAGGAACAGTATAACGGAGGTGCATGCAGCTACAGATCTCTGCAAATATACAAAATATACAGTAACGATGATAGCTCTGTGGTGGTAGATTTGTCAAAATGACTCATAGGGAGGTGGCAGTTGTGTGGACGTAGCTGGCCAAAAATTATCTTCATGTCTTCTTACCATTGCTTTTCCTGTTCTGGCCCATTAAGATATGCTGAAACTCATCATCTCTTCTCAGCGTCTCCCTGAAGGTAAGTTTCTGAGAAAAATGGGAAACACTACTCTCCAGAGCATTGAGGTACCTAGAACAGAAAAAAAGAGAAACTCTAAGAAATCAGCTTAGTTTCTTCATGGCTTTCCATGTTGTTAGCTCACTGTTTACAGAACTGTCCAGGGACTCGTTCACCTAAAATTCATTTCTACCACTAACACAATAGACAGTACACAGCATGATACCAATGGTTAGGACTAAGGACATCTAATTTAGGGAAAGTTTTAGGGAATCTTCATGTATATATACAGATAGTAGACATTTGGCAAATCCCTTATAATGGCTTCTTGTTATTTGCTGAAGGAAGACTATTCTGCTTGTCCCATTATCACAGATAAATGGAAACTTTTGAATCTATAGTACAAAAATTCAGAGTTGATAGGAATAATTTCTCCTACTGTGTGAAACGGACTTTTGTGTGCTCTAAGTTCATCCCAGAATTTCTAGGATGCTACCTTAGGGTTGATTCTTGTTGTTCCCTGGATGTGTGTTCCCAGTGGTACCCTATTTTAGTCCTCTGAATGCTTTGGTGGAGAGCTACTGCAGACTCCTTCAAGAGGTTCTTTCTGCCACCTTTGCTGGAGTTGTGTGAGCCTTGTGATTTTATTTTAGCAATGGTACCCAATATCCTGTTCTCCCCACCACCCTTATTCCTCTGAAAAGCTGTGAGAGAAATGATTTCTAACTCGTGTAGGACAGGCAGAATGCATATTCTCTGCTATCATATGTTGCACGGTAATATGACAGCATTTACTTCTGGTCTCCCTTCTCCTTACCTGTAAAATGGAGATCATAGTACTTGTTCTCTTTTCTTTAGAGGGTTTATTTTCATGAAAATATATTTATTGGGACTTCCCTGGTGGTCCAGTAGTAAAGAATCCACCTTACAATGCAGGGCATGTGGGTTTGATCTCTGGTCAGGGAACGAAGATCCCAAATGCTGGGGCAACTAAGCCCGCGTGTCACAACCACTGAGCTCGCACACCTCAACTAGAGCCTGAGTGCCGCAACTAAGATCCGACACAGCCAAAAAATAAATAAATAAATGAATAATAAATCTAAAAAATATATATATAAATACTTATTGCTAGGTCACTTATGCCATTTGGGAAGAATTAGAAAAAAATTTAGTCGATGTATTTACGATTACATAGACACTTTATGTCAATCACATTGAGACAACAAAATAAATCAGATCACTGTTAACTAAAAAACTCTATGAGAAAATGCAACTTTTGAAAATATGTTTAAAAAACATTTATTCAGAGTTCTCAAGACATGTAACACACTCCATATGATTCCTTTTTATTAATATGAAACATTAGCTGCACACCCTATAGAATAAACGTTCATTATTCAATTGAATCTGTAGAGCTCATATCCTAAGACTGTCGGCCTCAACATCAGACTCTCCTTCTTACACCACTACGTTCTAGTAGTTAATAACAATTTAGGTAGAGGTCAGGAAGAACATTGTGGCCACCTTGAATAACTCCATGCACTCCTTTTAGGAAATAAATATTAGGTAACTTTTTAAACATGTTCTTGAAAAGACATTTTTCATGTGCTGTACAGCAAAACTAACACAACATTGTAAATCAGCTATACTTACTCCAATAAAAATTCTTTTAAAAAGAGACGTAGATGTAGAGAATGGACATGTGGACGCAGTGGGGAAAGAGGTGGGTGGGACGAATTGGGAGATTAGGTTTGACATAAATACACTACCATAAGTAAAACAGATAGCTAGTGGGAACCTGCTGTATAGCACAGGGAGCTCAGCTCGGTGCTCTGTGATGACCTAGGTGGGAGGGAGGTCCAAAAGGGAGGGGATATAGATATGCATATAGCTGATTCACTTCGTTGTACAGCAGAAACTAACACAACACTGTAAAGCAATTTTACTCCAATTAAAAAAAAATGGCTTCAAACCAAAAAAAAAGAAAAAGAAAGTGCTTAGTGCAATGTTTGGCAAAAAGTAAGGACTCAAAGAAAGTTGCTGTTAAAAAAAAACAGACATTTTTATCTGTTGCTACTGATTTAGATCATGGAATCAGTGAACTGTTGTACACTTCCAAGTGAAATTTCAATTTGACCTAAAGTTAATGGGTATCTACTTCAGAGAGCTATGCTTAATATACGTAGTTCAAACAGGAGTAACAAACAGCCTTATCTAAATATATCTACAGCTTAAGAATGAAATCAATTAAATGTAAGCTATGTACCACTTGTGTGTAAGAAAGTGGGCTGGTTTCCATTCCCAATGCTACTATTCATGGAAGCCATGTCTGATAGTAACTAGTGGCCTGCTGAGAGTTTATGGCTTCTCTCCCTGCTAAGTGCCAGAAGGATATTAATGGTCCTGCTTACCAGAAACAGTCCTCAGACTCGGTACCATTCTTGAAAACATAGGCAGTGTTCCAGGAAAAAGTTTTGAATGGAAAAGAATTGACCTTCCAAAAGTCAGCGAAGAAGTACATCAACTTCCTGGCTGGAGACATCAGCCTGGTTAAAGTTTCTTTGTAGTCACACGTCAATCCAAAACTTCCAGCTGAAATCATGGGGTAGTTCAAATCTGTGTCAAGGCTATGCCAAGAGGTGAGAGAGAAACCAGTATCAGGATTAACCTAAGTAGTACAAATAAGATCCCCCTTTAAGCGTTTCAGCATGTGGGTATAAATAACAAAAATGAAACAGGGTCATTCAAGCAGGTGTTCCATGTATATAGGTCTGTCCCTCACAGGTGAATCTAAAACAATATTTACTGAACGTATGCTATGTTCTACGCATACTCTGGGTGTTTTCTTGTATATGTGGCTTGGTTACTTTGATTTATTCTAAAATGAGTTGTCATTTGGGTTGTCCTAACATCTAGGCTAGGACATATGGACTTTGGGGAGTAGGGCAGAGAAAAAATAGAAAATGGGCCACCATAGCTACTACAAATGTTGTAAAGCCCAGAAGATGCCTTCTGCAGCTTCCCTCCATGCATTGCCTTATTTCCAGCTCTTCTACAGACGGCCTTTGAGACAGACACCACCTGAGGACCTTACTGTTTTCCTTCTGCTGCTTGGCACACGGGTCTGCTTGTGGTCCCTTAAACATAGCAAGCTTTATTTTCTACCAGGGTCTTTACAGATGCCAGAAATGCTGTTCCCCTCTGTCTTTGCCTGGCTGATACTTACTCATCCATCAGGCCCTTAATGAAACATCTCTTTATCCATCAGGAGAGCTTTCCTTGATAACTAAGACCAGGAATCATGGGTGAGAACCTGTTTAATATCTGTCTCCTCCACCAGACTGCAAGCGCCACGAAGGTGGAATCACGCCCAGCTTGTTCACCGCAGCATTTCCGGTCTGCCTGCTTTATGTGTAGATGCTTAAGATATATTTGATAAAGGGAGGAAAATGATCTCCCCTTCCATCTTCGGTGCTCCACTGAAAGGTTTCACTTGGGTGTCCTGCTTGCATTTCAAACTCCTAATGGCCACAGTTAAATCTGTCTCTTATTTTTGTTTCTCAAAACTGTTCCTTATTCCTGATTTTCCCATTTCTTTTAGCGTTTTGATATCTCAAAGCCTTTTCAACTACTTTTCATCCCACACTCCAATATCCCATCAGTTATCAAATGCTATTGATTCTACTTTTAAGTATCTTTAAGGCGATCCTCCTATTGCAAGTCGACTGCTTTCTCACTAGTTCAGGATCTCCTCCCCCCACCCCCACCCCCACTGCTGATTTTCCTGTCCTCAGTCTCTCCTGGTGGGCTCCAGCCTTTCCTCTACACTGTTGCCAATTCTTCTTCCCCAAAGTTGAGCTGCTTCTGATGGCACTTCCCTGCTGTTTTAGTGGTTTCTGATGCAAATCTAATTAAAAATGCTTCCCTCACTTAGAACTCATGACCACCCAAATATGGCCCTATTTAATTTTCCTAGTTTTATCCCTACTACTCCTCTATACATCTCTTTCACTCCAGTTAATAGACTTTCACACATTTTCTACACTTCCCTGATGCTTTGCTTTTACATATACTTCTCCCTCTGCTGGCTGGGATGCTTATCACCTCATCTACCCATTACAATTTAACCCATTCTTCAACACTCAACTCATATACCATCTCCTTCATGAAGTCTTTCTCCTCTTGAAGCTTAATTCTCCCAATCAGAGGGACCATTTCCTCTGTGCATCTATAGCACCTTGCTTGTACTTCTCTAAGGGAACCTGTCCCACTCTGCCTTGTATTGGTCACCAGTGTCCTTGTCACCTTCTCTATTTTACTTAATTGTCTCCACTCTGACACAACAAAAATGCGTCTTTGCACATGGAAGTTCCTCATAAGTGGTGAATCAATGTTCTACTTCTCCTTTCCTTCTGGGCACACTCTCCAGCAATATCAGTAAATGGTCAGGTAAGATGACAGTTGGGAATGAGCACAAGGAAGGTAAGATTCTGTATTCATCTGCACTTTGGTACAGAAGATGAGGTCAAATGTGCTTCTGTGGGGTGTCTATGGTCTGTGTGGGTTTGAACGTCTGAGTCTGTTTATACAGCTGGGTGGCAGGTGTGAGAAGCAGACTTTGCAACAGAAATTTCAGAAGTCTAATGTCTACCCTTCAAAACCTACTGCAAGTGTTCCTTCAGCATAGTTTTCTCTGTGTAGACAGAGGGTGATCCTTGATTCACGGGGAGATGGAACATGTGAAAGAAAGGCATGTGAGAGGGATGTGGATTGGGGGAGAGGTGATCTGGCAGAACAAAGTGTTTTGCAGTGAGGAGAATTACACTGAGTGAAATGATCGAAAGGGATGAGGGCGATTTTCCCAAAGCCAGGAAGTATTTTCACTCTAAATACAGTGGAAGCTTTTTCTTTTTTTTTCTAAGCTGATAAGGGCACTGTGCAAAGTACTTTAGTATGTTATGTATATAATCCTCAAATAGTGCTTTGAAATAGGAACCCCGCTACCTTCCCTATTCTTACAGCCCTAAGGAGGGAACGGAGCCCTGTTAATGCCCTAGGGTGCTGCACTTTCTTTTGTGTTTGGGTACAGTCTGCCCATACTTCTGGGAAGATTTCCTTTATTCAACTCTCAAAACATCTAAGTTCACTATCTTCCCTGTTTCCCGCCTGGAGTCTAACTTTTCACCTCTACCTTTTTGCTTTTCAAGCTCAGATGTTAGTAACTGAACCGGAATATCTACTGTCATCCACCCCACACTGAGCAAAGGCTGAGTTACCCGGATGAGGGAATGACATTTATAGAGGGACTGTGAAATACGAGGGCCCTGGCACCCTCAATTGTATTGCCTTGACTAGATTGCTGTTTGATAAGTCATTTAAATCTTGATATGATGTCCTGACTTCAATTCACAGGGGCATGAAAACAACAACAAACCAAACTACTTACAACATCTGGTAGGTGGAATAGGTACACGTGGGCCCCATGAGGACACATCCCATCTGTTGGTTCCTCTGTAGGAAAAAAAATAACAACCAATTCCTAAAACGAAAACTATTAATCAATGCACAGGAAAGAACCAGCAAGGGGAAGGCTCCCAGAAGGCTAGAAAGCGGGTCTCTCGAGATGTTAGAATGTAGAGCAGAAAGGAGCCGTGTGCATGCCTTGGGCTGGGCGAGGGCCAGCCAAGGGATAAAGGGGTCCGAGAGGGGAGAGGCTGCGGAGGGAGGGAAGGGCATCCCACTGAAGGTGAACTGACTGAACGTGAACCTGGACTCTATCAAGAGGAGGATGTCCAGTGGTGGAGAGGGACTGGCAGACTGTCACATTAGCAGTTATCTGTAGGCCAAGGGGTGAAGAGGCTAGATTTGGAGGTGCTGTGGAGGGACAGGGCAAGTTTCAGGTTCAGAGAGAGCTACAAAGTGGGGCTGGAGAGAAGAAAATGCAGTGTGGCCAGGTGGGAGACTACAGATCTTAATTCCACTCTTTCTCAAGGGGAAACTGATTAGGAGCATTCCATCACTGGTGTTGGGGAATGAGGTGGGACCTCCCACCTGCGGAGACAGGGAGGAGGCACACCTGTTTATTAAACTCCCCTTGCTCACTCCCTGCCCTCCCATGATCAAGAATGACCACTTCCTGACAGGAGTGCGGCCAATCTGGTCGATGTGATGTTATTGATCAGAGCTTCAGAGCCATGGATCTGTGCCCAGTGCTCAGCTTCCTGCACGGCCTTCCCTTAGGTCTCTGTACCAAAGGGACCTCTCACACCCTACCTGCCTCTAGAGAGCCTGGACTACTCTTCAGTTCCAGAAAGCTCTGGTTGGGGATGGAGTTGGGAGGAGGAACTAGGCAAGAATCTCTCTCTTCCCATTTCTACGGATTGACATTACAGTTACTACTTTAAAGTTAGGTGTCAGATTCAGCCCTTAAGCAATAAACCTGTGACCGTGTATATGGTGATGACTTGTAACAGATGTCTGATGTAAGGCTTTAGAGTATATTTTTTAATGGGGCACCTCAGATTTTTCTTGAGGGACACGAAGGCAAACCAGTTAATATCAACACTTAAATTTTTTAAAAGTTCTAAAAACAGCTGAAAACAAAATAATTCCCCTCCATACCACTGAACGTGTACAGACAGAACATAGCTAAGGTTCTCCCCGCTTTCCTGGATTCCTGGAGGGTGCCTGTCACTTGGGAAATAGACGGAGATACAGTGGGAGCACCCGGTCTCCAAATCACTCAGCTGCATAGCTGGAGATGATGTGAGAGATCCTGGCGGGCCAGCGCCCAAGCTCACGCTGTGGCCCTCCTGCGGCAGGAGGGTGTGAGCTGACTCTGCAAAGGCAGATACTCACTGAAATCGTCCTGAGTAGGTCGAAGCCTTCACAGGTGCTACTCCGGCAGTCATTGGACTTATAAGCCATACCTTCCGAATAGATAAAGGTGGCATTCACGGTCACATTTAGGCCTATTATCCAGAAATGAGGGGAAAGAGAAGACGAGTGTTATTTCTCAGGAAGTTTATACCAGCCACGAGACTTCATTTTTCTACCTTTCTAGAAAAAGGAGATCTAGAGAGGTAAGTTAACTTGCTTAGGGTTACCAGCTGGCAGGTAGTGGAGCTGGGTTTTGAACATAGGGCAGTCTGATTCTGGAACCAATATGCTATAGATCAGTGGTTCTCAAAGCGTGTGCCATAGACCCCTGAGGCACCTTGAGACTCTTTCAGGAGGTCCATGAGGTCAAAACTATTCTATTATTTTAAGTCATTCACGAGCATATAGTGAAGTTTTCCAGAGGCTACATAATATGTAGTATGGCAACATTTTAATTGCAGAAGCAGATATCAGAATCCAACCATTTTCTATTAAGCCTGATATTAAAGGTTTGCTAAAATGTGAATCTCTGCCACTTTTCTCACCTACTTCTAGTTTTTGGTTTGAGAAATATGTTTTCTTTAATATGAAATTTTATTTACGTTAACAAATTCTTACAATTGTTATTCTAACTGCATCAATAAGAAAATATTTTGGACATTTTTCAGTTTTCATTTCCCATATAATAAACATTGATAAATGTAACATAAATGAAACTCTTTAGAACCCATGATTATTATTTTTTTTTTAATTTATTTTTTTTTAGATGTTGGGGGTAGGAGTTTATTAATTTACTTATTTATTTTTGCTGTGTTGGGTCTTCATTTCTGTGCGAGGGCTTTCTCTAGTTGTGGCAAGTGGGGGCCACTCCTCATTGCGGTGCGCGGGCCTCTCACTATCGCAGCCTCTCCTGCTGCAGAGCACAGGCTCCAGACCCGCAGGCTCAGCAGCTGTGGCCCACGGGCCCAGCCGCTCCGCGGCATGCGGGATCCTCCCAGACCAGGGCTCGAACCCGTGTCCCCTGCATTAACAGGCAGACTCCCAACCACTGCGCCACCAGGGAAGCCCCCATGATTATTTTTAAGAGCGTAAAACGCCCTTGAGGTGGGAGGTTTGAGGACCACTTCCGTAGAACATACTGTAGGAAGCTGCTGCCTCTCATCACTATGGTGATGCGATGTGTTTTTGCTTACTTTTATCTCCTCAAGTCCCAAGTGATTTCTCAAGAAAATACTGAGCACTTTTTAGACAATGGGATGGGATGACTTCAAATCAGGCTTCACTTTTGAGATAACGGGATGACTTCAAATCAGATTTGGGGAGATACAAGCAGTTCCCTCCAAGTGCTGTTTTCATCCTTGTCTTGCTGGCACTCCCCCCAGAACACCATGAGATCTCAGTCCTGGGGAGGTTAGTAGAACATTATGGAATACAGGGTGATCTCAGAATGTTCTCTCTCAAATCTAGGGCTTTGTGGATGGGACTGGACCAAAGTGAATCTGGATATAGACGCTGGAGTCTAGGAAATGGACCCCCTTAGCACATGAGAGCACATGGAGGGTATGGACCAGGTACATTTAGCCATGGCACATACATCCTTGGGAAGCTGATTTCCTAAGGTTGAAGGAATCTTTTTTTCATGTTTTCCACCAAGTCCTATGTATTCTTCAAAACCCACAAAGCTTTCCTAAGTACTAGGGAAAAATATTGCTCTCTTGCATTTGGACATCACCCACATTTGAACTCTTTCTTTTCTTCAAATTAGCCCTTAAGTATACCGTCTTAAGCTTTTTCCCAAATAACAATGCTTAGTATGTTTAGACCATATATCTATCATTCTCTCACAAGCTGCACTTCTTGAGTTTACTATGCCTGAACATCTGTCCGACAAAACGTATCATCAAATGTAGAAATCTGGGCATCAATGTTTATTATTCTTTCACACACCTCCCCTTCCAATTCTCCTCTCATTGAGTCCATTTAAAAACCTCACCATTATTGACTCCATTTTACAAATGAGATGAGCGAACTTAGAGAGAATCAGTAACTCACTCAACGTCACTTAGTACACGATGGAGCAGAAATGCTGATTCAGGTGATATGAGTTCAGAGATCAGCATCTTACCAATGTACCATGCTGTTTATTTTATATGCCTGGTAACATGTTCTGACACCACAGCAACAAACACAATATCAACGTCCTTCACAAGCACAACAGTAAGAGTAGCAAAAATAAAACAACTGCCATTCATTGAGTTCTTACTATGTATTAGTCAGTGAATTAGGTCCTTTATGTGAATCTCCTCATTTAACTCACACCACACCCACAGAAGGAAACTACTATTTATTGTGATTTTACAGGTGAGGGAACTGAGGCTCAGAAAATGTAAGTAGGTTGCGTGAAGTCACTGGTGACAAATGGGTGGATAAAAGGCTGGAATATGAACCAAGGTCTGTCCGATTCCAAATCTCTGCTTCTAACCAATGTTCCACTACCTTACTTTCACGAGCAATGGGTGGGTAAACATCTTACAGTGGCGACATGATACACTCTGTGGAACCTGACAGATAGGGGTTTGACTCTCATTTCAAGCAGACAACTTGTATGACTTCAGCAAAGTTATTAAACCTCTGCTGTGAAACAGTGTCTGCAGTGTTGATCGTACAGAGCTGTGGCGAGTAAAGAGATTATCTATCTTACTTAGTGCTTGACAGGTACTCAAAAAACAAGAACACCAAGTTCAGGGAGACCAAGGGAAATGGCTCACATGAGATTGGCAGGGACTCCAATTCAGGTCCTCAGACTTCGAATCAAATGTTCTTTCCACTACACCACACTGCCCAGGTAAATAAGGGGATTTTACTAAATGACCTCCTAGTTCCATTATAGCGCTAGATCAGATCCATCCATTTATATGTGAATCCAGTCTCAGAAAGGACTGAAGCACTGTATATTGCACAGAAGACAGTTATTACACATATAGGATACATGATCTATGATACCTACTGCTATTATTACCACAAGTTTTAAATAGAGAAAATTAAGACATCCTCTCCTTAGAACCACAAATAACCATTAAGGTGTATGAAATACTCGTTGACTCAGTAATTATACTTATGGCAATCTCACCTCAAAGCATGGGAAAAAACTATGTACATGAAAATGTTTATTGTAGTAGTTTTTAAATAATGGTGAGAAATTAAAAACAATGGAATGTCCTACCATAGGGAATTATTACATGATTTGGGAGGATATCTACTCTAAGGGGTATTGGTCATTCATTCACATGATGCTATGAAGATTATGCAGCTCTAGGAAAGCCACTTGTAGAATAATGTGAAATGAAATAAGAAGGACAGAAAATTGTTTCTGTGCCATAGTGACCCCAACTATGTTCTTAAAAACAAGAAACTCGGAGGCATATGAAAAGATACTGGAAATATCCAGGTGGCTGGAAATTATCAGGGGTGACTTTTTCCCCTTTATTCTACATGTTTTATCTACTGCTATAGCTTATTTTAATAATTAAGAGATACATGCAAACTAGCATATATAGGATGGATAAACAACAAGGTCCTATTGTAGAGCACAGGGAACTATATTCAGCATCCTGTGATAAACCATAATGGAAAAGAATACACACACACACACACACACAACTGAATGACTTTGCTGTACACCAGAAATTAACACAACATTGTAAATCAACTATACTTCAATAAAACATTTTAAAAAGTAAAATAAAATAATTTTCTTATTCCCCCCAAAAAGGAGATACAATAAAGAACTTCAACACTGAATTTGATTGCAAATTTATCATATTGACTGTATCTTATAATAACAGCCACCAGAGATGTAAAGAGTGAATAGACGGATTAAAAATCCCAGTGAAAGATTTAGCACCTGGATCTTTACTTAATTCATCTCCTTAACTAGTAACCCTGTGAAATCTCAGATACAGACCAAATCTTGCCTCTGAGAAGCTACAGAAGGAAACATAATGCCTTTCTGATGTTGAGTAGTTTTATCTACTTAAATCCAGTTAAGTTAAATCCAGCTTTAGCTGGGACATTTCACTGCTGTGAACACCTGGGTTGGGGCCATCCCAAAAGCAGAGTAGATCATGAGTGAACTCATTGAGGTAGGGCTCAAATCCTTCTCTTTGAGGATCTATTGCCTTGAAATAGAAAAGGCCTGTGGGCCAGGCCCTTAGAGAAGGTTGGGTGATCAGGCAAAGAACACAGGTCTTGGCTTAGAAACCCTCTGACCCCAGAGGTGGTAACAGGGAGGAGAATTCTGTTACCATCTTCTTACCAGCTTCAAGCAGACGCTGTCTCACTACTTCCATTCCCGCATTCACCACATCTATCAAGTTAACCTGGGACGCTGGGAAGGCCGAGTTGTTCATCATCAGGACATTGATCTCGTAGTTGCCATTGCGGCATTTCTGACTCGCTTGGGAGGTCCAGAACAAAAGCCCTGGTCGGAGGAGCAGTGACCACAAGGCCAAGGCCAACAGTGGCGTCTTCATGACCTCCCTCACCTCAGCACCATACACCTTGCTTTACTCTGGGCTTTCAGGGAAGCAGAAACTCCAGCTGAACAGCCTGTCACTGGGTCCCTTGGTCTACTCTTCCCCACGCTTCTTTCTGGTCACCCCACTGGTCACGTGGACCACAGAATACAGCCTCCCTGTCGGTAATTAGCAGCTACATTACAGTAGGAGATAAACCAAAGTTCACTTTGCGTGTTTGCTCACAGATAGGTCAGAGTTATAAACGGGGAGATTACCTGCACCTCACCCAATAAAAAAAACATCACTGGTGACACATCACTGAGAAGAGGGAAAAGAGGAAGAGGGCAGTATTGCATATACCAAAAACGCTTTGTAAAGTGGAAAATAAAGGTCAAAGTGTTTAAGGCAAGCACAAATATGATAGATTATTAGCTTTTAGGTTATAGTTGCACATTGAAACTGAATCCTTCACATTGAAACTGAATCCTTAACTAGGAAGATCTGTGTTTCACTCACCCAGTCAGCAACTATTATTGAGACTTCACGGGGCATTGGAAGGGCACTGGGCATACAGCCATGAATGACATGGATACATTAATGTCTTCGTGGAACACATGTCTTCTGGTGGGGAAGACAAACATTAAATAAATAATTATGAATAACTAAACTCAACAATGAAAAACAGTGCAGAGTGCTGTGGGAGCACATGGCAGATTAACCTAACCTATTCTGGAAAGTCAAGGACACGTCCCTGAGAAAGTATCCTTTGAGCTGAGCCCTGGAGGATGAACAGGAGTTAGCTGAATGGAAAGTGAGGGAGAGCATGTGAGGCTGGGACAGAGCTTGTGCAAAGGCCCAGAAGTGGGAGGGGGCAAGGATATTTGAGGAACTGAAAGAGATACAGTATGGCTGAAGTGAAGAAAACTAGTCCAGTGCAGTAAAGGATGCCAGAGGAGTAGGCAAGTATAGGCCAGAGGGTTTCCTGTGAGCCATTAGGAATTTGGAACTTTACCCTAAGTCAAGAAAGGGACATGATCAGATAAATTTTGTAAAGAGCACTTAGGCTGCCATGGAAGAAATGGCCTAGAGAGAGGCAGGAATGGGGTCATGGAGCAAATTAAGAGGCTGCTTCTGTGGTTTAGGTGAGAAGTGAAGGGGGCCAGATGAGGGCAGTGGCAGTGGAAGTGGGTTCAAGAGACATCTAAAAGGTAAAATGATAAGAAGATATTTCACCGGACTTGGGGCATTAGAGAGAGGGAGGAGTCGAGAGGGACCCGTTACACACTCAGCTGGGTGGATGGGAAAGCTGTTGACCGAGCTCTAGGATTTTGAAAGCAGCAAGAGAAAAGTGACTCATCACATGAAATGGAACCCCTATAAGACTGTCAGTGGATTTCTCAGCCCATATCTTGTAGGCAAGGAAACAGTGCAATGATATGTTCAAAGTACCTGAAAGAAAAAACCCTGCCAATCAAGAATATTATACCTGGCAAAATTATCCTCTAAAAATGAAAGAGAGATAGAGTCTTTCCCAGATAAGCAAAAACTAAGATAGCTCATCACCACTAGACCTGCCTTAAAGAAATGCTTAAGGAGTTCTTCAAATTGAAATGAAAACATACTAAACAGCAATGCAAAAGCATATGAAAGCATAAATCTCATGGCAAAGGTAAATATGTTAAAAAATGCAGAGTAAAATAATACTGTAATGGTGGTACCTAAGTTATGTTTAAGCTTAATATAAAAGTTAAATGATAAAAATTTGTTATTGGGCACACAATATAGAAAGTGTGGGGACAGGAGAGTAAAAGTACAAAGTTCTTGTAGGCAATTGAAGTTAAGGTGTTATCAACCTAAAATATATGGCTACAACTACAAGATATTTTACGCATGCCTTGAGCTAACCACAAAGAAAAAACTATAGCAGATACAAAAAAGATAAAGAGAAAAAACTTGAAAGCAAATCATTACAAGAAAACCATCAAATAGCAAAAGAAGACAGCGAGAGAAAGTAGCCCTACAAATTTTCCCCAGAAGTAACTCTATTTACAGTTTAAAACTGACCAAATACAATATATGAAATGATAAATTCAATCAATCACACTGGTCGGCCGCCAAAAATATTTTTTTAAATTTTATTGGAGTATAGTTGATTTATGGTGTTGTGCTACAAAAATTTTTAATAAAATCTGGGCTGTTGCCACTCTTCAGGTTAACTTGAATGGCCCTCTAGTGACCTACCATGTCCCAGCTGATCACACCTCTACACTGGCAGTTGCATCCCCCACTGCAGGGCCTACAAGGAGAATGGACTTCCTCAGATCATGACGTGAAAGAGATCTTGTGAGTGATCATGGGAAGGCTGCCTCCAGACCTCCTGGGACGGGACAGGAATTGCTTGGTGTAACACTCCCTTGACTTAGCCTTGCCGGTTCTACTGTTCATCCCAGGTAAAAGGAGAAATGCATTCTGGGTACTCAATGAACCAGACATTAATAGAAGGGATTAGTAAAATTGAATGGGACAGTATTTGTGATTCTCCTCATTTTATAGTAGACCAAAACCTGAAAAATAGGCTGGTTCTAGAAATCCACTCAGTGATTGAAACCAGAAATTATGCTTCTTTTACCAGAAGCAGGGGAGAGAAACAGAGTGATAACCAGAAGTGGGGAAAGGGTTATGAGAGGATTTTTAAGGGTGAAAGTTACTTGAGTTATTTAAATGTTGATAAGGAGCTGGTGGAGAGGGAGAGGTGGCAAATGTGAGAGAGGAGGTGTAAATGATGATGGCTCCAAGAAAATGAGAGGCAATGGGATTCCAAACATGGCAGAAAGAACAACTCTTCCTTATAAAAGGAAGAACGTGTTGTAGGATGATTGTGTATGTTCCTGAACAGAACTTGGATCCACCCACCTAGATACACAGCAAAGCCAATCTACTGGGTTGTGGTGAAGGAAAGCACAGTGTTTACTGCAGGGCACCCAACAAGGAGAATGAGCAGCTAATACTCAAAGACCCAAACTCCCCGATGGTTTTCAGAGAAATGTATTTAAAGACAGTGTTGGGGTGAGGGTCACAGGGTGTGTGATCAGCTCATGGACACTTTTCGGATTGGTAGACGGTAAGGTGACAGGGTGGTGTTTCAGTAATCCTGATCATCAATTTTCCAGCTCCAACCAGTCTATGGTCTGGGTCCATATGTTCAGGGTCAGCAGTTTCCACCTGGTCGGGGGTCTGGTTTCCATAAGAAATAACTTAAGAATGTGTGTCAGACACTGTTATCTGTTTTTCTCAAGGAGAACTAGGACTTTATGACCCAATCCTTCAATTTTACTTATTGCTTAAGTTGTTATCACCTTCCTTGCTTGACTGCCTTTTCTTAGTTCCCGCTTTTGCCACTCCTTAAATGATTAATTGCTTGAGACTGTTTTCTCAAACAGGCCAGGGAAAATAAGGTGTTTTTTTTCTAAAGGTGGGAGTGGGGGAACATGGAAGGGTCTGGAATCACGAAGGCCCTGCAGGGATCTGCTCGGTTTCATATATACACATATATTTCTAGACTTGTGGGCTGGAAGATGAGATCGTTTATGTATGATTGTTTAAATTTATTTTCTGAAGGTGGTGAGTCATTGGCTGAGAATGAAAGGAGAGCTGGGCTAGTTAGAGGCTTGAGAAGGGTGGGACTTGAAAAGTTACTGTGATGAGTGAGAGAAGGGACTGATAAGAGATGCGTCCTAAGGTTGTTTGTCAGTGGTGAGATTGAGTGACTGAAAACTGGCCCTACTCAGCCCAGCTTTATGATTTTCTCTAGCAATGTTTAGTTGCCCAAAAGCAGGTACAGGAAAGTGAATGGTCGGGCTTATTCAGGTATGGTTTTTCCAGGTAGGTGCAATGAAAGAACAAATGGATAAAAAAAAAATTGAACAAAGTCAAAAGAGTGGAGAGATGCACTATAAAATCTAAATTGAATAACAATGAAGTGCATGCAGGAGGGGAGTGAGGGGAAGGCATAAAGAAGAAGCTTGAGGGAATTCCCTGGTCGTCCAGTAGTTAGGACTCCATGCTTTCACCGCCCAGGCTGTGAGTTCAATCCCTGGTGGGAGAACTAAGACCCTGCATGGCGCGCGGCATGGCCAAAAAAAGAAGAGGCTTGAAGGGATGATGGTACAGTAGGCAGGCAGAAGTACAGGTGGAAAGGGGACAGCTGAAACAAACAGCTGGAAGGGTAGTGTTTGCATTAAAGGGTGGATTTTCTGAAGTACTGATTTGAAAAGTTCAAGGTGGCTGGGGGGGGGGAGGAAAATGTTTTTGAACAGAGGAATTTCAGGAACTCAGAGTCCAGTCTCTTGGACAGGTCACCTCCTGGGTATGAAAATCAACCAGACTGATAGCAGGCCCTTGTTGGGGAGTAATAAACCAGGGAGAACATCCAGGACTTCCGTAACTGACAGTGGTTGATGAAATGGGATAGAGAGTACCCTGGCTAGATGGTACATGCCTCAAGGGAACAGAGGTATTTTTTTTTTAATTTTTAAATTATGAAGTAGACCATACATGTAAAGGCATATCTACAATGAATATATACAAATTAAAATAATAAAATGAACACTCATGTACATACATTACAGCCTAAGGTATAAAATGTTACTAGAGCCTTTGTACTCTGTGTGCCCCATCCCTAACACATCACCTCTGCTTCTCCCAATCTAGCCATGAGGTGTATGGAACAGGCCATGAAGAGATACAGGATACTGAGGCATGTGTTGAGCATGGCGTAGCAATATGGGGATGAAAAACGGCTAGAGAAGATATGACCTCAAGTACTCATGTGTGGGGGGATGAGTGATGTGGAATAAGGTGGGTTCAATTCTAGTGTCTCCTGGAGGGAGGACGGTAGATGTTCAGACTTCATAGGATTCAGCTTTGATTCAGAAGGAAGGCACTGGGGTTATTTTATGGGGGAGTACGTGGTGATGGGTGACTGAGAGTGGTCAGGAGTGGGTGCCCCTGGATACTTTTAGTGGACGTTAGGAAGAATGGAACAGCAGGCTGCAGAGAGACACACGGCCATCACAACGGCGATTAACCTTTGCTACTGTGGACTCAAACTTGGTTGTCTGTTAATATGTTGCTATTCCCACTTCCTGTGGTAGGAGAAAGAGTAGACTGCTTTTGTTTTTGTGTTTTGATTTGGTCTGCAAATTGCAAATATGAAAAAAAAGCCACCGTCAAGGGATGGACGAAGTTGTAACTGTCAGGTGCGTTTAATTCAGATGTGAAGACAGAAGGCAGATGCAGTTCTGGGAACCCTTTGGTTATAGCATGGAACCAGGAAGATTTTCAAAAGGGAAGGAACAAGATAACAGTCCTTTCTGGATCCTTTAAGGCAAACATTGTGTGTCTTCTTTATGTTGTAAAACTACCAGCATGTAGATCATGATTAAAGAGAGGCAGGTTCTGCTGGGAAAGTTTCAAGGGTCAAAACAAATAATGGAACACTAAGTTGGCAGATTTATGAGATATACTCTTCAGTAGAACACAAAAGCCCTAAAGATATGAGGAAAAAGAGGGAAATTACTCCACATGGGGAGGGGCAGCTGCGCAGGTCACCTGCATGTGCCACTCTTTCGTTTCTGGCAAGACTTTGGGTCTCTTCTGTATGCTTCTCATTAAGATCCCCTGCTCACCTTCAGGCCTATCGGAATACTTGGCATCTCTACAGTCTGTAGCAGTCCTAGGCTTCCTCTCTCCCTACCTCAGTGCAGATGCAAAAGTGAGTTTATGAACTAATGTAACTGATAGAACTAAAACGTGCAAGTATTTTTTTAAAATAAGCACAGAAGTAGAGATTCTGATCTGGATTTATTGAGGAAAAATGGCTACAGTAAAGTACTTCTCTTTTTCCAGTGTTATTGAGAACTAATTGGCACACATCACTGTATAAGTTTAAGGCATACAGCATGATGGTTTGCTTTACATATATTGTGAAATGAGTACCACAATAGGTTCAACTAATAACCGTCTTGCCATATAAATACAATAAAAAGAAAAGAAAGGAGGAAAGAATAAAGGAAAAAAAATCTCCTTCTGATAAGAACTCATAGAATTTATTCTCTTAACAACTTTCCTATGTATCATATAGCAGTGTTAGCTGTAGTCATCATGCTGTACATTAGAGTATTTCTGAATGGATGATTTAATAGACGCACCAGATTAGCTGAAATACACCCTGAATGCCTGCAGCCAGTGGACGTGAATACTGCTCCTTCCAATTAAGTCATCTGCTTACCAAGGGTCCCTTGCGTTTGCGCCCAAATGTGCCAAACATATTTATTAAATTATGTCCTTAATTAAATGTTATGTAATCTGATAAAATGCGTACAAAAACTGTTGGAAATCTTAAAGCAAATTACTAAGAAAACTGCTGTGGCGAGACTGCTATAAAACACCAGGGAATAACAAAGAAACCTAAAAGGAATTCTGTCCTTAGAGAACTTGTCAATTACCTTAAAACATCAAACACCAGAAGCAGTACAAGATGCACTAGGGGTGTGGTTTACTTAAGAAAGCTGATACGGGGGGAGGGACAAATTGGGAATTTGGGATTAACAGATACACACTACTATATATAACATAGATAAACAACAAGGACCTACTGTATAGCACAGGGAACTATATTCAATATCTTGTAATAACCTATAATGGAAAAGAATCTGAAAAAGACACAACTGAATCACTTTGTGTCACAACTGAATTACTTTGCTGCATACCTGAAACATTGTAAATCAACTATACTTCAATGAAAAAAAGAAAGAAAGAAAGCTGATACAGAGCTCCAACCTGGCTGCTTATGCTCAAAGAATATTACTTGCCCTGACATCAACCAATGGGTGAATAAACAAACATGAATATGTTTTGAGATAAAATACAACTTTTAAGGTATAAATATATAATTTTTAATGATTCCTAGTTTAACTGTTTTTTTCCTGTGAAGGAAATCCTTACTGGTCCTATTCACACAGGATAACATAATGCCAGATGGGTTCAGGTAACTAAAAGGCTATATGGTTTTGCTGAGCACTCAAATGGATTTGGTTACACAAACCTTCTGAGTTAGGCATAGAGAAATATAAATTGCTTTACATAATAAAATGAGGAAAATGTGAAGTTCTCAGGGCCAATCCAGGAACAAGGGAATGAGAAGGAGAGATGGAAAGAGATAAAGGGAAAGAGATGGGAGCTACATAGAAATAAATGGCCTGTAGGAAAGGCCTAGTGGGATGCGGGCTGAAGACATTCAAGAACAAGGATGTATAAAATAAATAAGAGGTTGCTCGTCATTTCCTTGAGGAAAAGATGCTTTACTTCATCCATACAACAGATATTTATTGAGCACCCTCTAACCGTTCTCAGCATTGGGGTTACACAAATGAACACGTTTCTGTCTTCATGATAATTGTATTCTACCAGGAATTTAAAACTGATAAAACTGGGTAACGGTTCCCAAACCTTCAGTCAAGTCTGTGCCAGATACGACTTGCCTAACTTTTGGGAATTATGGAAAGGTGGTCATATCTGTGTCTAGATTCATGGGGTAAGAACAGGAGTAGGATGGCTAGGTGATTCTCAGAAGCAGGAGTCTGAAGTCAGAGATGATCATGGTAGTTTAGGACTTCAGGGTTTGATGGAATATTGGGAAGTGTTTCTGAACTTTCTACAAGGATGCGATGAGAGTCAAAGTCATGTTATCTAGATCACAAGGTCGGGTGACCCGACTGACACCCAAATCACTATTGTACACTAGGGTTGCGTATCTAAATCTAGCACCAGTGCCTGGGCACTTGAGGCTGACAGGCTTGTTTCTTTTCCTTGTTAAGCCTGTTTCCTCTTGTCTTCCCCTCTCCCATTCTCAGCTCCGTGCTCTGTGATGACCTACAGGAGTGGGATGGGGGTGGGGTGGGAGAGAGGCTCAAGAGGGAGGGGATATAT
Source organism: Mesoplodon mirus (assembly GCF_964341445.2). Classification (NCBI taxonomy): domain Eukaryota; kingdom Metazoa; phylum Chordata; class Mammalia; order Artiodactyla; family Ziphiidae; genus Mesoplodon; species Mesoplodon mirus. The sequence goes on along the minus strand of NC_138987.1, from coordinate 91,576,354 downwards.
GTATACATATAGCTGATTCACTCTGTTGTACAGCAGAAACTAACACAACATTGTAAAGCAATTATACTCCAATAAAACAAACAAACAACAAAAGAAACTCTATTTAAACCCTGAGCAATGTCTTCCTCTCCCTCCTTCCCCAGCCCATTTTGTACAGTCTTCTCATATGCTCAGGAAAGGCTGGAGTAGGTCATTGTTATATACTTGCAGGGGCAGCTGGAATTCTGTTCAATTTCCTAGTGACTCTCGGATTACCTCCTCTGTCCAGGTGGCTAGTTTTACCTACTTAGGGAAATATGTGCTGAAGACAGTAGTCATGCCTCTCAGCTGCAATAAACTCCTCCATGCTCTGGAAACAGCTTTGTTTGTTTTCTCTTACCTCCAACACACGGAAGGAAACAGGCTGTAGGCTGCCAAGAGTGGTTGGTTGGGTTGATATGTCAATTCTGAAAGAGGAACTCTGTATTCTCCTGTAGAGAAGCTGGACATTACTCTTCCCCACCACGCCAAGGCAGCTGAAGGATTACTTCCTCCTAGTTATACGGGTTAAAACAATAGCTTGGGAAAGAAGGAAAAAAAGTGATCAGTCCCCTGAAGTGTAAACGCCTTAGGAACAGAGTAATTATCAGTTTTGTTTATTGATGCTTCTTTACAAAGTTGGAAAGGTAAGGCAAGCATTTAAAGAACAGAATTGTATATCCTAAGGTAAAGAAGAGCATCTTTGAGTTTCAGGAGGCAGTTCGATATTCTTAAACAAAAAACCAAGACCCACCAAACTTGAAGCTGGATTTGAATCATGTTTCAGCTGTTTGTTAAGCATATGAACTTGAGCAGATTACCTACATTTGCTGATCTTTAGTTTTCTTATTTGTAAGATAAATTGAATTTCTATTCTAGCCAGTAAGCCTGAGCTGTGACCCTTGTTGCAGTTTGGATGTGGGTAGGTATGCCAGATGATTGATGGGATTTGCCCAAACAACACTCGCTCACCTGGGGTTGACAAGTCACACTATAGGTGATGCATTCCCAGGGAAACAGCCAAACAATATCTTCCATATTATTCAAGCCTGTCTCGAATCCAGTCCATACAGACCTTAGTTCAAAAGAGAAAAAGGCCTGGAATAAAAAACTGGAAGAACAACCTGATACAGAAGTCAGTAGAATATTAAGTCATACATATAATTGCCTAGGGCCACTCTAACAGGCTCTATCACACAAAGAAGAGGGATGTCGTACCTCACTTGATCAAAAATTGGCAGCCTGCTCTGGCACTTTGAGAGTCCTCCAGGGTGGATGTCGGGATTGCTGGAGCTGTGGTAGCACCCAGTGGGGGACTTCAATGTGTGAGCAAATTGCACTCACCAGGTGGCAGAATCCACTGGAGACCCTCATGCTCAGTGGGCCCACAGCAATTCCCAGGACAAACAGACTTATTGGACAATATTCAAGACATGCCTAGCAACTTCTAGATATATTCACAGGAGCACCAGCAAGTGAAAATTAAGTTACTACTGTTGCGTGAACTTCACAGATTCTAGCACAAGGAAGTTTGGTTTAAATTAAAGCAGAAAATGGTATTAGAAGGTTCCTGGCACCTAGATAGTTATTGTTATTCCTTGATGCCCTTCTCTGAACGGCACAATCAATTGCTCCTTCCTTTGTGCTACTTTTGTGTACAGTAGGAATACCTTCTCCAACTTTAATTGAACGTTTATTTAATTGAAATTAATAGAATTGAAAAAGCAAAGTATATGACAATTTCACTTTATTAGAAAAGAATAGTTATGGAAAGAAATTTCAGTTGTATTCAAGAAATAATTATGTGGCTAGATGTGATTAAAAAATTGTCCCTAAGACAAACATTTGGATCTACCACAGGAACAAAAATGTAAACTACTTTTACTTAGATATACTTCTTTATATTTAACAGTGAATCAGCAGGATATATTTGAAAGAAAGAAGTTCTGAAATGTAGAGTGGTAGATATTCCTTTTCACCTTATGTATGAGATTAGGAAAAACGAATTTGTCAAATGCTTAAAACTTGGCAAAATTATTTGAAGGATGAACAAATGCCTGATGAAATAGGATTCGATGGAAAGGGATACGAAGATCAAGGGGAGAAAAGTCTTATTAATGCTTCAAGGTTGCAGAAACTGGTCGCCCAAAGACACATCATATCAAATGTATTAGATGCGACCACATTTAATATATTTGATATGTATCATTTTTCTGTAAAACATTTTTTTCTGTAAAAAGTTGAAAGGAGTTTTATAGTTTTGCTATCAGTTTTGATTTTCTAGTTTTTTTTTTGAATTTGGAGCCAAGACTTCTTTCTTTTAGGTCTCAAACACTTTTATAGGCTTTTAAAACACTCAGAGGTCTAGACAGTGACAGACTGTCCCTGATAGGTAAGGATGTTAAATAGACTGTGAGAGGGCTTCCCTGGTGGCGCAGTGGTTGAGAGTCCGCCTGCCAATGCAGGGGACACGGGTTCGCGCCCCGGTCCGGGAAGATCCCACGTGCCGTGGAGCGGCTGGGCCGGTGAGCCATTGCCGCTGAGCCTGCGCGTCTGGAGCCTGTGCTCCGCAACGAGAGAGGCCGCAACAGTGAGAGGCCCGCGTACCGCAAAAAAAAAAAGACTGAGAAAAAAAACCAAGCCCATTTACAGCTCACACCCACAGCATCCCTGTGAAATAAAAGGAGAGACTAAGGTGTTTATCAGAGAAATGGAGGCCAAGAGTCAACAAAACAAAGTACAAAGCTGTAAATTTGTCGGGAAAGAATATATAATTATATTGAGGATGTGAATGTAGAGGCTAGTGAGAATTCTTGACATAAATTTAGAAAGTTGCAAGGGTAGTCTGAAACACACACGTGAAATCAGCAGGAATGATAACAATGATACTGGAAGTTTGGATTTTGCTACCGAACCAAACTTGGGTCTGCTTGCCTGCACATAAAGTCAACCTACTGGGCTGTGATGAAGGAAAGTGCACTGTGTACTGTAAGGCGCCAGACAAGGAGTCTGGAGCAGCTAATGCTCTAAAAGTGCAAACTCCCCAGTGGGTTTCAGGGAGGCATTTTTTTTTTATTAGTTTCTGCTTTATAACAAAGTGAATCAGTCATACATATACATCTGTTCCCACATCCCTTCCCTCATGCATCTCCCTCCCTCCCACCCTCCCCACAGGGAGGCATTTTTAAAGACCAGGTGAGGGAGGAAGTCACAGGGTTGTGATCAGCTCATGCAATTCTCTGACTGGTTGACAGGGTGAGGTAACGGGGCAGGGTCACAGGTTTAACATTATCAATCCTCAGGCTCCAATAAGTCTGGGTGCTCATGGTCATCAAGTAGTTAACTTCTTCCATTTGGTGGGAATTTTAGCATCTGTAAAACAACTCAGGAAATGTGCATCAGATAACTGTTACCTAGGTACTTCAGAGAGGAGTTAAAGCAGAGAACCCGAGGGGAGGGGTCTGCTCAGGAAGGCCCTTCGCATGCCCCCCACCCCCGAACTCAACACCACAAAGGGGTGGGCTGACACCTGAGCCAACCCTCCAGCCCGACCCCTGGACACACCTCTACCCTCACCCCATATAAGGAACTAGCTCGCCCCATCCGCTCAGGGAAGCAAGCTAGCAAGGTACTGTTACTTGTTCTCGCTCTCCGCTGCTGCAGCAGGAGCCCCAGTAAAGCCTTGCCTGAACTTCTTGTCTGGCCTGTGATCAATTTCTATTGATTAAGGAAGGCCAAGAACCCTGGTTGGTAACATTTGGGTCCAAGGCCGCTTGGGTAGTAAGTAGCAGAGCCAGAATTTGGATCGGTTTTGCCACATTCCAGAAGCCTAGCCTTCTCCACTCTGAGCTTGTTACTTGAGACTGGGGGCTGGGAGCTGGTGAGGAGGGCAGGTGGTGAAACATCTGGAAGCCAACGAATTAGACGGACTTAAATAACAAAGAAGTAGTTTATGGAAGCAGAGTGAGGAAATTTTGGAGGGAAATAAAATTTGACACATAAAGGTGTAAAAGAGTATAAAAGGATAATAGACACAGGAAAGCAAAACAGGTAAAGGGAAAATGGCAAAACCTTGAAAGTGTTTAATTTATAAGGATATGATTTTGTGCCACACAAGGCATTTTGTTTAGTTAGCTTTTATGAAAAAAATTGTAAAAATGAACTGTCCCAGTACTTGCTATTGGAGGCAGGGGAGAGAAATAATTTTCCCTCTACTCTTCTGAGTTCTTAGCTGAGACCCTTGTAATTAAGGACAGATTAACAAGAGAAAAACAAACAGAAGGTTATTAATACGTATACGTGAGGGAGATAAGAGGTACAAATTTCCAGTTGCAAAATACATGATTCACAGACATGATATGTACTGTGTGGGGAATATAGCCAATAACTATGTAATATCTTTGTATGGTGACAGATCACAGCTAGATTTATCATGGTGATCACTGTGAAATGCACAGAAATATTGAATCATTATGTTGTATAACAGGAAATAACATAGTGCTGGAGGTCAATTATATTTCAAAAACAAACTCATAGGAAAAGAGATCAGATTTGTGGTTACTGGAGGGTGGGGGTGTGTGGGAAGATTAGATGAGAGCAGTCAATAAGCAGAGTTATAAGATAAATAAGTCCCAGGGATGTAATGTACACCATACATATAATTAACACTGCTGTATGTTATACATGAAAGTTGTTAAAAGAACAAATCCTAAGAGTTCTCATCACAAGGAGAAATATTTTTTTCCATTTCTTTAACATTATATCTATATGAGATGATGGATGTTCACTAAACCTATTGTGATAATAATTTCATGATCTATGTAAGTCGTCATTAAGCTGTACAACTTAAACTTATACAGTGCTGTATGTCAATTATATTTCAAAAAAACTGGAAGAAAAAATACAGTAAAACCTGTTAGAATAGCTAAAAACAAGTAAACAAATAAATAATAAAGTATCTTTTCAAATCCTCCCTCCCCCAAATACAAAACAAAACATATATTTTATGTATATGGGGTAGATTCCCAGGGAAAAATGAGTAACTTATAAAATGGCTTAGAATTCAGGCTTAAATACCATCTTAATAGGGAAAGGGGAGGAGGGAGGTAGACCTCTTGGGGAGAGTAAATGATTTTTAGGAAAGATGAACGGACCTTTAGACGAATAGATGGGAAGTAGGTTAGTTTGCGACACAGTCTGTCTGGCTGCGGTGTCCACTTTTATTCTCTTCTCCTGTGACAAGAGTCAATCTTCCCTGGTTGATGAAACTCCCAGGGAGGGGATTTATGACAATTGAACTGCTTTTGAGGATCTGTCTTTAGGCAGATAAAAGGAGTTCAGAGAAAGCCCCTGTTTGTATTTGCTGTTTTTCAAGTGACTACAGCTCAAAATAATCAATATACCAAAAGGGGCATTTTTGGGGTGGGGGGGGTTGCATAGTCTGTTATCTTTCAATGTCTACACTTTCCTCCTAAGAAATCTCATCCATTGCTTTATATAATCTCTAGAAGGTGACTGAACTTAAGTTTACATCTTGAACCCTGAACTCTTCCTGAACTAACTCCAGATTCAAATATCTGTCTTGATATTTCTACTGGGATGTGGAATAGAAGCCTCAAACATGGCATGTCTAGAACAGAACTCTAGATTGCATCACCCTGTATCATGTTCCTCTTCCAGTCTTCACCATTCCAGGAAATGGAATCCTCATCTACCCTATTCAATCAGAACCCTAATAGTCATCCTTGAGTTCTTTCTTTGCTTCATCTTCCACATCCAATAGGGTATGCAAATCCTATCAGCTATGCTGCCACAGTATTTCCCAAAAAGGCTCACTCCTTCCCTCTCCATTATTACCATCCTAGTCCAAACCATCATCTCTTGCTGAGATACTGTCAGAGCCTCCTAACTTGTCTCCCTACTTTGGCTTCTGTCCTCCTAAAATCCATTTCCTACACAACAGCCAACAGATTTTTTTTAAAAACTACTAAATCAGATTATGTATTACTGCTTCCTAAAACTCTCAGTGGCTTGCTGTCATATTTATTATAATAATAATGACCACGTATAGTATTTACCAAGAGCCAAACATAATCTAAGTGATTTATATAAATTAACTTAATCATCACAAAAATCTATGATATCAGTTTCATTATTATTCTTATTTTTCAGATGGGGAAACTTAGGCAAGACCGATTAAGTAATTTGTCTGAGGTCATACACATGCTGAGTGTTGGTTCTGGGATTCAAACCTAAGCAATCTAGCTCTAGAGTCTGTGTTCTTTAGCAGTACATTGTACTGTCTCTCAACAGAACCTGAATTCATAAATTTACATCTCCAGTTCTTAAACTTTTGGATCTCAGGACCCCTTCTTAAAAATTACTGAGGACCCTAAGAGCTTTTGTTTATGGGGTTTTAATTACTGATACTTATTATACTGAAAATAAAAGAGGGCTTCCCTGGTGGCACAGTGGTTAAGAATCCGCCTGCCAATGCAGGGGGCACGGGTTCGAGCCCTGGTCTGGGAAGATCCCACATGCCGCAGAGCAACTAAGCCTGTGCACCACAACTACTGAGCCTGTGCTCTAGAGCTGCGAGCCACAACAGCTGAGCCTGCACGCCACAACTACTGAAGCCCATGCGCCTAGAGCCCGTGCTCTGCAACAAGAGAAGCCACTGCAATGAGAAGCCCATGCACTGCAACGAAGAGTAGCCCCCGTCTGCTGCAACTAGAGAAAGCCTGTGCACAGCAACGAAGACCCAACCCAGCCAAAAATAAATAAATAAAATAAATTTATTTTAAAAACTTATTTTAAATAATAATGTTAAACCCATGACATGTTAACATAAATGCATTTTTTTGTTGGTGTAGCCACTATGGAAAACGATATGGGAGTTCCCTAAAAAAACTAAAACTAGAGCTACCATATGATCTAGCAATCCTGCTCCTGGGCACATGTCTGGAAAAGATGAAAACTCTAAGTCAAAAAGATACATGCACTCCAACGTTCATAGCAGCGCTGACTGCAATATCCAAGACACGGAAACAACTCAAGTGCCCATCAACAGATGATTGGTTTAAGAAGATGGAATATTACTCAGCCATAAAAAAGAATGAAATATTGCCATTTGCAGCAACATGGATGGACCTAGAGAATATCATACTAAGTGAAGTTAGTCAGACAGAGAAAAACAAATATTATATAACTTATATGTGGAATCTTAAAAATAACACAAATGAACCTATATACAAAACAGAAACAGACACACAGACATAGAAAACAAACTTACAGTTACCAAAGGGGAAAGGAGAAGGGATAAATTAGGAATATGGGATTACAAACTACTACACATGCAATAGATAAGAAAGAATTTACTGTATAGCACAGGGAACTATATTCAATATCTTGTAATAACCTATAATGAAAAGAATTTGAAAAACAATATATATAATTGAATTACTTTGCTGTACACCTGAAATAACACAATATTGTAAATCAATTATACTTCAATAAAAATATATTTTTATGAAAAAATCTGTATTTTCTTAAAATAAAAGCTGATGTATAGAGTGATTTTGTTTTGCATTTTTGAAGATCTCCTTGATGTCTCTTTTTTGTTTGTTTGTTTGTTTTGGTTTTTTTTGCGGTACACGGGCCTCTCACCATTGTGGCCTCTCCCGGTGCGGAGCACAGGCTCCGGACGTGCAGGCCCAGCGGCCATGGCTCACGGGCCCAGCCGCTCCGCGGCACGTGGGATCCTCCCGGACCAGGGCACGAACCTGCGTCCCCCGCATCGGCAGGCGGACTCTCAACCACTGTGCCACCAGGGAAGCCCCTCCTTGATGTCTCTTTAATAAAAGACAGCTGGATTCTTATATTTACTTCTGCATTCAAACTGTTTTAATTTGTTGTTTTGGTTGAAGTATATGAAGAAAATCTGGCCTCACAGGCATGGACATATATACAGTACCAAACGTAGGGTAGATAGATAGTGGGAAGCAGCCGCATAGCACAGGGAGATCAGCTCGGTGCTTTGTGACCGCCTGGAGGGGTGGGATAGGGAGGGTGGGAGGGAGGGAGACGCAAGAGGGAGGGGATGTGGGAACAGGTGTATATGTATGACTGATTCACTTTGTTATAAAGCAGAAACTAATAAAAAAAAATCTGGCCTCACATAGATATGCAGCTGAAAAAGGGGGGGGGGAGGAATTTTCATAACCTTTTCAGATATCCTTTGATTTTATACCCAAACTTGACAAGTGATAGTTTCTCAAAGGTTAGTTGAAATTTGAGATCTGGAACCATATCAAGGAAATTTCATACCCTGATATATTAAAATCTATTGAGCTATCATGCACTTTGATTGAATCTTTCACACACGCATGATTTTTAACATCATGAATCAGTTAATTTGGAAAATACTGTTTCATTGAGTTCTGCAGATTTTTCAAATTTTAACACATTGCATAATATAATATCAAAATATAGCATTTGTCGTATCACTGTTGGTCTCATTAGAAAAGTCAAGTATCAAGAAGATGTCAAGCTCATGGTAGCAGATACAAGTTTTCCAAAATTTTAATTTTTACTTGTATGCATGACTTTTTATCATCGGTAACAAATACTGTCAGCTGTGTTCCTTGAAGTGACAGTCTCACTTTGCTTACTTTTTGAGAAAATGTCTGCAAACATTCAAATCTGAATAACCATCATTTGTCTTTCAAGTAAAAATGGTTTCCATAAAAAGGTGACTAGTTCAGCTTGCAACTCAATCATGCAAATGATATGTGATGGATGAAGACTATAATGGATACTAGTATAGTCTGGGTATCACTACCTTGATGTGCTGAGGTTATAGTAGTTTTACCCACCATTGCTTCTGAACTATTAACACTAATGTCAACAAAGAGAAAAAGGCAAATAAAATGTTAGTATTCTTTTGAAAATAGTTTGACTCTGTGACCCTGTAAAGTGTCTTGTGACCCTTTAAAGTGCCTTTACCCAAGGAGTCTACGGACCATACTTTGAGAACCACTGTTTTACATGGTAATTGACTTGCCAAGTTGCATGTCTCCTCACCTATCCTGCTCTGCCTTGCTAAGTTCCACTCACTTAAGGACATCTGCATCAACTGTTCCCTCTGCTGGGAACTCTCTGCCACTGCTATCTTTACTGTTATCAGATTTCAGCTCAAATGGCACCTCCTAGAGACACTTCTTGTGATTAACCAATTTAAGACACCTCGCTCCCCTAGTCATTCTCTATTATGTTACTCTGCTTTACTTTCTTTATAAAAGTTATCAAAATTTGATATTATCTTGTTTATTAATTAATTTGCCTCCCCCATTAGAACTTAAGGTGTAGGAATTCAAGGAACTGAGCTGTCTTATTCATTTCTGTATCTCCATCTCCTAGAATTGTGCAGTCAAAATTTAATAAATATTTTAAAAGACCTTGAGGAATTAAAAGTTGATATTGCAGTAATTTGAAAAGCATTATAAGGTGGTTTATAATAGTTTTCAATATTAATCTCCCAATGACTATTAACTCCTGACACTTTTCATAGTTTATAATCAACTTTAATATTCTCTCCACACCAATATAGAACTTGCATTCTTTTATTTTCCCCTTCCCATTATTACACTTGGATGGAATGCAAAATATTTTAGGATATAGATGAAATTAGAAAGGCACTTAAAATATTCTTCTTCTAAAAAAAGAAATTTCTTCCACAGTATTTTTAGAGCATAGTGTGTGTAAAGGTTAATATCTATGAACATGGTCAATTTGGGGTATTAGACATCTTTAGTATACTGAGTCTTCTTATTCAGGAACATGCTCGGTCCCTTTACTTACATCTTTATTGATGCATCTAAATGAATTTTACTATTTTCAACATAAGTATACTGTACACTATTAGAATTATTCATAACTACTATATATTTATATATGTTTGTTGTTATTGCAAGTAAATTGTAAGTTGTGTTTTTAAAATGTCTTATTGTTTATGGATAGAAATTTAAATTTTTTTGTATTGATCTCATATTGGCAAACTTGCTAAGTTCTTTTATTACATACTAATAGTTTGTAGATGAAAGTTTTTTATATATGAAAGCACATCATTTACTAAATGATTTTTTTCTCTTTTTATTGTATTGCTCCTAATAGATCTCGGAAGATTGTGCATCTTAGTTTGCCTAGGTGGGTTGGTAAGATAGTTTTTATACACTTATTTTCTCTCTTTTCTTACTTACTGTTTTCACCTAGCAATACATATCTTCTTATATTTCTTATTCTAAAGATAATGATTTTTGACATTTCACCATTAAGTATGAAATTCACTGTAGTAATTTAGTTTTTATCTTTTAGATTCTTTTTATCATGTTAATGACATTTCCTTCTATTTCTAGGTTCCCAAGTTTCTAATCATAAACGATGTTTTAGTTGTATTGTCTTTATCTATTGAGATGATCAAATGTTTTTTTCTACTTTTATTTTTTCAGGAGGAAATTATATCATTAATTTCCTCATGAAAAATATTATATTTATCATATTGAACTATTCCTGGAGTAGCTGAATCCTGGAGATAAACCCAATTTGGTCATTATATATATTTATTTCTTATTTATACATTGCTAGATTTGGTTTGCTATTATTTTATTTGGATTTTTGCATCTTTGTTTTGAGTGATATTGGTAATTTATCTTTATAATATGAGAAAGTACTGCCTTTGCCAGGTTTTGGTGTCAATCTCATAACATGAGTTGAGGAGTATTGTTTCTTTTTTTTATTCTTTGGAAGAGTTTGTATTGAATATAAGGTTGAAATAATCTGTTCTTGAATATTTAGGGAGGGTGAGATTTTTAAAAACAACACAAAAAAGTGAAAATCACAACGGGAAAGCTAGTTTTTTTCTCCTACACTAGAATTAAGAACTTCTATTCATCAAGTGCACTGTAAAGAAGAGTAAAAATAACTGTAGTATGAATAATTGCCGAAGGGTTAACATGTGCAGATTACCTTAAGACACCTACAAATCAGTAAGAAACAATCAAATATAAAAATGATCTACACAATTTAATTCTAATCGTTGTCCCCTCTATTCTGTTCTACCAACCTTATGTAGGTAACAAGTTTTAATTTTGCTTTAATCATTCCAGCTTTTTAAAAGCATAGATGAATATATATTCTTTTTTAACCTTTTTTCTTGTCTACTGACATCATTTAATGACAAAAATCTTAGAACTATGCTCATACCTGTACAGAGATCTTCATTCTTGTTTTTTAAATAACTGCATAATATTTCATCATGTAATTTTTTATTGTTTATTTAGGCAGTCTCATTTTATTGAACATGATTTTTTCCCAATCCTTGGCTACAAATATTGCTCAAATGGGTAATTTGTATACATTATTTTATAGCTGTATAATTGTATCTGAGAAATAGATTCCTAGAAGGGAGATGTTTGGGTCAAAGAATAAATGCAAGCTATAGTTTTTGTGTATATTGCTAGATTTACCCACTTTGGCCTTCATGTGAGGCACTCCCACCTGTAATATGTGAGACTACCTGGTTCTTCACAGCCCCTCATACAGAACGTGTTGTTAAACTTTTAGACCTTGGGATACTTAATAGGTGAGAAATGATATTTCAGATTTCTAATTACATTGCTCTTATTAGGAGTTAAATTAAGAATTGTTTTATAAGTTTAAAGACATTTTTCAACAGATATACAATTTTAGGGTGACAGTACTTTGAAGATATATTCTGCAGTCTTCTGGCTTCCATTGTTCCTGTTAAGAAGTCATCCGTCTAATCATGAATCCTTTGTCTTTTCTTTCTAGAGGTTTTTAAAGTCTTCTTGTCTTCTGGCTTCTACAGTTCTACCGAAGTTTCTAGGTTGATATTTATTTTTATTTTTCTATTTGGGATTTATTGATACTCCTGATTATGAGGATTGATTTCTTTGATCACTCCTGGATAGTGCCAACTACTAGCTCTTCAAATACTGCCTCACTCTCATTCCATCTCTTCTTGCCTTTTGAAAGTTCTATTAGACAGAGATGTACCTTCTCTGTTTCTTTATACCTCTCTCATAGTGTTTTATTTTTCCCTATCTGTTCTGCATTCTGGATCATTTCTTCAGATTTATCTCCCAGCTCTCCAACTTTTTTTTCAGCTATGCCAAAGAAGATGCTTAACCTGCCCATTAAGAGTTTAAATTTAGGAGCTGTATCTTTAATTTCTAAATAAGTTTTACCTGTTTTCTAATCCACTAAGTATGTTTTGGAAGTCTATCTTTTTAATAATGGTTTCAGGTCTCTTTTTTTAACATAATAAATTCACTTATTGCATGCTCTGTAACTGCTAAATCCAATATCTGCAAACTCTGTGGCCTGATTCTGCCATTGTTTCTTCTGACACTTGTTTATGTAGTTGTTTGTGTGTGGTAGTGTTTTCTATTGGTATCTCATTTTGGGGGGAAATTTATCTCTGTAACTTTTTGGGGGCTTATGTATTAAATGTGTTAACCCAGGGATTATTTTTCACTTGCTTTCATCAGTTGTCTTAGAGGTATTACTAATCAGAAACATTTAAAAAATGTTTTTACTTTATTTTTTTAAATTAGACTTTTTATTTTGAGGTAATTGAAAACTTACATGCAATTCTAAGAAATAACAGAGAGATCCCATGGATCCTTTACCCAGTTTATCTAATGGTAACATCTTGCAAAACTATGGTACAATATCACAACCAGGATATTGACACTGACAAGAGTGAAGCATCTCTCAAGTTGTTCTTTCATAGCCATACCCATTTCCCTCCTGCCATCCCCATGAGAACCTCTAGCAACCACTGACTGATATGTTCTCAATTTCTATATACTTCTTTCAAAAATGTTATATAAATGGAAATACACAGTATATAACCTTTGCGGATTGGCTTTTGTTCACTCAGTATAATATGGAAATTCCTCAGGTTGTTGTGTACTTTAGTAGTTTATTCTTTTTTATTGCTGAATAGTATTCCATGGTACAGATGTACTATAGTTTGTTTAGCTGTTCATTCAGTTAAAGACATCTGGGTTGTTCCAGTTTTGGACTGTTACAAATAAAGCTTCTGTGAACAATCATGTACAGGTTTTTCTGTGGATATAAATGTTCATTTCTCTGGGATAAATGCTCATGAGTACAATTGCTGGGCAGCATGGTAGCTGCATATTTAGTTTTGTAAGAAACTGCCAAGCTGTTTTCTAGAGTGCCTGTACCATTAAATTCCCACCAGCAATCTATTAGTGATCCAGTTTCTCTGCATTCTCATAAGCAGAGAATGTTAGTGTGGTCACTATTTTTTTTTTTTTTTTTTTTTTTTTTGCAGTACGCAGGCCTCTCACTGTTGTGGCCTCTCCCGTTGTGGAGCACAGGCTCCGGACATGCAGGCTCAGCGGCCATGGCTCACGGGCCCAGCCGCTCCGTGGCATGTGGGATCTTCCCGGACCTGGGCACAAACCTGTGTCCCCTGCATTGGCAGGCGGACTCTCAACGACTGCGCCACCAGGGAAGCCCAGTGTGGTCACTATTTTTAATTTTAGCCATTCTAACTGGCTACAGTGATAGCTCATTGTGGTTTTAATTTTCATCTCCCTAATAGGTATTGATGTTGAACATCTTTTCATGTGCATATTTGTCATTTGCCTATCTCCTTTGGTGATACGTATGTTTATGTCTTTTGCCCATGACTGTCTATTCTTTTACAGTTGAATTTTGCGAGTTCTTTATATATTTTTACATACTACTGTTCTGTCCAATATGTGGTTTGCAAACATTTTCCCCAGTCTGTAGTTTATTTTTTCATCCTCTTTTCAAAAGGTCTTTCACAGAAAAAGAATTTTTAGTTTTAAGTCTAGTTTATGGAACTCTTTTATGGATAATGCTTTTGTGCCAAGTCTAAGATTTCTTTGCTTAGCCTTAGATCCCAAAGATTTTCCCCTACTTTAAAAAATAGTTTTACGGTTTTAAATTTACATTTAAGTCTATAATCCATTTTGAGTTAATTATTTTAAGTGAGACTGAGATGGAGGGTCGTTATTCATTCATTCACTCATTCATTCATTCCTTTATTTGCGTATGGATGTCCAATTGCTTCAGTATCATTTGTTGGAAAGGCTATCTTTCCTCCGTTGCATTGCTTTTGCAGAAAGAGAAAAACAAATACTCTATGCTAACAAATATATATGGGATCTAAAAAAAAAAGGGTTCTGAAGAACCTAGGGGCAGGACAGGAATAAAGATGTAGACGTAGAGAATAGACTTGAGGACATGGGGAGGGGGAAGGGTAAGCTGAGACGAAGTGAGAGAGTGGCACTGACATATATATATTACCAAATGTAAAACAGGTAGCTAGTGGGAAGCAGCCGCATAGCACAGGGAGATCAGCTCCGTGCTCTGTGGCCACCTAGAGAGGTGGGATAGGGAGGGTGGGAGAGAGACGCAAGAGGGAGGGGATATGGAGATATATGTGTACTTATAGCTGATTCACTTTGTTATACAGCAGCAACTAACACAACCATGTAAAGCAATTATATCTCAATAAAGATGTTCAAAAAATCATAGTTGTGCAGATTTAGTTTTGGATTCTCTGTTCAGTTGTAGTGATGTATAGATTTATCCTTCTGCCTTTAACAAAGTCTTTATGACTGTACCTATATAATAAGTCTTGAAATCAGGTAGACTGATTCTTCCTACTTTTCTTCTTTTTCAAAATTGTTTTAGCTGTTGTAGTTCCTGTGCCTTTCCACATAAATTTTAAGATAATATTGTTTATGCCTTCAAAAAATCTTGCCACTATTTTGATACAAATTGCACTAATCCTGTATACCAACTTTGGAAGAACTGACATTTTTACTATGTTGCATATTCCAGTCCATGAACGTGTATCTCCATTTATTTGGATTGTATTTGATTTCTTTCCCCAGAGTTTTCTAGTTTTCAGCATACAAGTAATACATGTGTTTTGTTAGATTTCAAAGTATTTCATTTTTTGAGTGATTAGAAATGGTGTTATATTTAAAATTTTGGCGTCCATGTATTCATTACTAGTACATAGAAATACAATTAATATTGATTTTGAACAGTGTAACTTTGACCTTGCTTTGTTTTCAGTCTTGGGGAAGGGAAGGGGAGAATTCAGTATTTCATCAAGTGTAATGTTAACTATAGTTTTGTTGTAGATGATTTTTGTCAAATTGAGGAAGTTTCCTTTTATTCCTTATTTTCTGAGAATTTTTATCATAATGGATCTTGAATATTGTCAAATGATTTTTCTGCATCTATTAATAATATTATGCAATTTTCTGTTGATATAATAGATTACATTAATTTTCAAATGTTGAACCATCCTTGTTTTCTTAGAATATACCTAATTAATTATGCAGAATTCTTCTATATTGTTGAATTATATTTGCTAATATTTTGATAAGGAATTTTGCCTCTATATTCATGAGGGATATTGGTCTGCAATTTTCTTCCTTCCTTTCTTCCTTTTCTTCCTTCCTTCCTTTCTTTCTTCCCTCCTTTCCCTCCTTCTCTCCCTCCCTCCTTTCTCCACTTCTTTCTTTCTTTCTCAGGATAATATTAGGCTTACAAAATAAGACAAGAAGTATTTCCTTCTCTTTTATTACCTAGAAAAGATTGTTTAGAATTGGCATTAATTCTTTTAATGATTTGTATAATTCTTCAGTGAAACCATCTGGGCCTAGAGATATTTCTTCTGGGAGACTTTTTTAAAGTGTAAATTCAATTTCCTTAATAGTTATAGGTCCGGGCTTCCCTGATGGTGCAGGGGTTAAGAATCTGCCTGCCAATGTAGGGGACACGGGTTTCAGCCCTGGTCTAGGAAGATCCCACATGCTGCAGAGCAACTAAGCCCATGCACCACACGTACTGAGCCTGCACTCTAGAGCCCGTGAGCCACAACTACTGAGCCCACACACCACAACTACTGAAGCCTGCGCACCTAGAGCCCATGCTCTGCAATGAGAGAAGCCACCACAATGAGAAGCCCATGCACCGCAACGAAGAGTAGCCCCTGCTCGCTGCCGCAGCTAGAGAAAGCCTGCACACAGCAACAAAGACCCAACGCAGTCAAAAATAAATAAATAAAATAAATAAATTTATAAAAATAGTTATAGGTCTATTAGCATTATCTATTTCATTTTGGATAATTTGTGATAGTTTGTACTTTCTGAGGAATTGACCCATTTCATTTAAGTTGTCAAGTTCATGTGTATAAAGTTTGTTCCCTTACTATGATTCTAGCATGTGCAGTCTGTAGTGCTAACCCTATTTTATTCTTGATATTGGTAATTTGTGTCTTTTCTCTTTTTTTATCAGTCTTGCTAGAAGTTTATCAATTTTATTGATCTTTAAAAATATCCATGGGGGGCTTCCCTGGTGGCGCAGTGGTTGAGCATCCACCTGCCGATGCAGGGGATACGGGTTTGTGCCCCGGTCTGGGAAGATCCCACATGCCGCAGAGTGGCTAGGCCCGGAGCCTGTGCTCCACAACGGGACAGGCCACAACAGTGAGAGGCCCACGTACCACAAAATAAATAAATAAATAAAAATATCCATGGGGAATTCCCTAGCACTCCAGTGGTTAAGACTCAGGCTTTCAGTGTGTGGACCCAGGTTCAATCCCTGGTTGGGTAACTAAGATCCCACAAGCCACGTGGTGTGGCCAAAGTTAAAAAAATAAAAAATTTAAAAAATAAAAATTAAATTAAAAAAATTTAAAAACCCATGGTTACATTGACTTTCTGTACTGTCTTTCTGTTTCCAATTTCATTGATTTCTGCTCTTATCCTTAATATTTCCTTATATTTGTCTCCAGATTTTCTTCGCTCTTTTTCTAGGTGAGAGCTTAGATTATTGATTTGAGGCTCTTGCCCTTTTCTAATACGTTTATTTAATTTTATAAATTTCCCTTTTAGCAATGTTTTAGCTATATCCAATAAACTTTGATATATTTTCATTTTCTTTCAATTCAATGCCCTTTTCATTTCTTTTCAGGTTTCCTTTTTGAAGAGGACCATGAAGTATGTTGTTTAATTTTCAAACATTTGTAGATTTTCCTGTTTTCCTTCTGCTGTTTTTAGTTTGATTCCACGATGGCAAGAGAACATGCTCTGTATGATTTAAATTTTTAAAAATGTTTGTTTTATGGCCCAAGATATGGTCTATCTTAGTACATGTTCCTTGGGCACTTGAAAAGAATGTGTATTTTGCTATTTTGGGGAGGACTGTTTTATAAATGTTGATAAGATTCTGTTGCTTGATGGTGTTGTTGACGTCTTCTATATCCTTGCTGGTCTTCTGTCTAGTTGTTCTATCAATTACTGAAAGAGGGGTACTGAAGTTTCCAGTTATAATTGTAGATTTGTCTATTTTTCCTTTCCCTTCTATTTGTTTTTGCTACACATATTTTGCAGTTCTGCTATTAGATACAGACACATTTAGGATTGATATGTCTTATTGGTGGATTGACCCTTTTATTATTACATTATATCCCTCTGGCTCTGGTGAGTTTTGTTATGTTTCTCTGAATTCTGCTTTATCTGATTTTAATATAGACACATATGCTTTCTTTAAAGTTTGTGTGATATAAATTTTTACATCCTTTTACTTTCAACTTGCCTATATCTTTATAGTTGAAATGAGTTTCTTATAGACATCATATAGCTGGGTCATGTTTTCAAGTCCACTCTGCCAAGATTACTTTTAATTTGTTTACTTGCACCATTTACATTTAATGTAATTATTGATATGTTAAGGAATAAGTCCACCATTTTTTACGTTTGTTTTCTACTTGTTCTCTGTTTTTGTTGTTTCATTTTTATTGCCTTCCTGTGGGTTATTTGAACATTTTGTAGAATTCTATTTTGGTTTATTTGTAATGTTTTTGAGTGTATCTCTCTATATAATTTTTTAAATGGTTGCTCTAGGTGTTATATACACATATAACTTATCACGGTCTATTGATGCCATCGTTTGACCAGTTCAAATGAAGTACAGAATCCTGACACTCCTTTATATCTCTTTACCCTCCCCATTCATAAACAATCTTATTAAATATTTACTCTACATATATTTAGAATCACACCAGATACATGTTAAATTTTTGTCTCAATCATCAAACATAATTTAAGAAGCCCAAGAGAACGGAGTCTATTGTAATTATTCATATTTTTGCTTATCATATTCTTTCTTCCTTTGCGATGTTCTGTGATTCCTTCTTTCATTGTTTCCTTTAAGTTTAGAGAACTTCTTTGAGCCATTATTTTAGAGTGGGTCTGCTGGTGACAAATTCTGTTAGTTTTCCTTAATGAGAATGTCTTGATTTACTCTTCATTCCTAAAGTGCATTTTTGCTATATACAGAATTCTGGGTTGTCAGTTCTTTTCTTTCAGCATGTTAAAATTGTTGTGGCACTTCCTTCTGGCTCTCACAATATCTGATGAGAAATGTGCTATCATTGGAATAGTTTTCCTCTTATATATAAGCTGTCACTTCTCTCCCAATGCCTTCAAGAATTTTTGTCCTTAGTGTTTGGAAGTTTGACTTTAATGTGCCTTGGTAGGATTTGGGGGGTTTTATACTCCTTGGAGTTTACTCACGCCGTTGAATCTAAGTTTATGTCTTTTGCCACATTTGGGACATTTCAGACATTATTTCTTGGAATACTTTTGCAGCCCTCCTTTCTCTTCTCCCTTGACATTCTAATGACAAAAATGTTGGATCTTTTGTTATATTCCCACAAGTTCCTGAGGCTGTTTGTTTCTTGTTCTGTTTTCTTCCTATTATTCAGATTGGGTAATTTCTATTGTTCCATCTTCAAGTTCACTAATTCTTTCCTCTTTCCTCTACATTTTGATTTTGTGCCTATCCACTGAGTTTTTATTTAAATTAATTTATTTTTTAGTTCTAAATTTTACATTTGATTCTTTTAACAGACTTTATTTTTTTACAGCAATTTTAGATTCACAGCAAAATTCACAGCAAAATTTTAGATTCACAGCAAAATTTTAGATTCACAGCAAAATTTTAGATTCACAGAAAATACAGAGAGTTCCCATATATTCATGGCCACCACACAGCATGCAGTCTTGTCCACTATCAACCTCGCAGCATCATCACCACAGAGTGGTACATTTGTTACAATTGGTGAGCCTAATTTACACATTATTATTACCCAAAGTCTACAGCTTACAGTTCACTCTTGATGCTGTACATTTTATGGGTTTGGATATAATGACAAGTATCCACCAACATAGTATCATACAGAATAGTTTCACAGCTCCAACAAATCATCTGTATAATTCTTTTTCCTATCTTCTATTTCTTTGAAGAAATTTTATTTTTTCATTTGTTTCGAGTGTGTTTGTAACCTCTCATTAAAGTATTTTTATGATGGCTGCTTTAAAATATTTGACAGATGATTCTAACATCTCTATCATTTCAATGTTGGCATCTATTGATTATCTTTTCATTCAGTTTGAGGCCTTTCTGGTTCTTGGTATAACATGATTTTCTATTGAAATTTGGACATTTGGATATTATACTATGAGACTCTGAATTTTATTTTAACCTCCTGTTTTATCTATCTTCTTTGGACATCACTCTGGCAGGGAAAGGGAGAGACATAGCCTCATTACTGCCAGGTAGAGATGGGAGTCTAGGTTATTCACTCATGCCTTCTTACAGCCCAGCAAGGGTGGAAATCCGAGCTCCTTTTCTGGTAGAGGTGGGGTGAGACAACAGTTTTTCTTTGGTATTTGGCTGGAGAGAGTTGTTACTGTCTAAAACTTTTCTGTCTTGTTAGGCTTCCCTTTCCTCCAGCTAGAGAGAGCAGGCTTTTGTTGGGCTTGTTTTGTCTGCATTTGTTAGTGTTTCCAGTTTTCTAGCTTCTGCAGTTCCAAGACTGGGATCTACAGGCCAAAAAGAAAACCCAGAAAACTCACCACTTTGTTGTTCATTGGATTCTGAGTTCCCTCATCAATCTGTCTTTTTCTCTCCACCTTTTAGAGTCTTCTTTTATTTGCTTTATATACAGTGTCCAGGGTTTTGGTGTACTTAGCAGGAGGAACATGGCAAACTACATCTACCCTACTATTTTGGAAGTGGAAATCTACTATTGAATTTTGTCTTTAATTTTCTTCCTTTACACCATGACTAGATTGGCTCCCAGATCTTTAACTGAGGAATAAACAGTTAAAGACCTGAGATGGCAGGAGTTGCCCAAGTTTGTGAGGGAAAGAGAAAGGTGGTTAGCCTTAAATGGCATTATTGGCCCAGTGCAAAGCTGTTCTGTGAGTATGAGGGTCACAGAAAAGAAAGAGGATAATAAGGAAAGTGCACAATGAATATTTATCTGCATATCTTCTTTACAGTGTGGGGGGAGTGTTTGAACTGTGAGTAATGCAATTAAGACTCTTCTTTTGCCAAGAAACTGTATTAGTCTAATTTATATATGAAACAGAAAACTATTTTGCACACAAGATGAATTTTGTATTACTAGTGCAACAATTAGAAGATAAAAGGAAAGAGAAGACAATTTCATACTTAGGTATCTAAGATTCTGTAAGCTTTTCCAGAATCAAATTAAGGTAAGTAATTAAAGCTTTGATTTCATAGCAAAGTATTTTGCAGAAAGTTATTTAAATAATTTACATCCTTTATTTTTAAACTATCGAAACAACTCAGTCAAGGTAAGAATAAGCCCAGCTTAGTTTATGTCAAAATTGATGGATTAATAATTAATAAAGTTTACTAAAGTGAGATATCCATTAGAGATTAGCTCATGAAAATATTTAATACAGAATAAACTGCCACACAGGTAAAAAAAGGTATTTTATTTTTCACTGTAACATGTCACACTTCCTTTCACTTTCCTTTGGCAGCAGAAGAAACCTGAAGAGGAGGTGGTATCGGTAAGTAATATAGAAGATATGAGAAAGACTGCTGGAAATACTCCCACCTGCTGGAAGAAGGAGGAAAATGCCAGACCTTTAAAAGCTGCCACTAAAATTTGATCTCTGCTGCTAAAGACATCTATAATGATTATAAGGCCTATCCCTCCTTTTTCCTGGCACCACAATTTGTACAGCTATCTGCTAATCCTCATGCTAACATGAGCTTCTGGGAGGCTTGGCTCCTCCCCTGCTCCAGGAGGTGACTCCTAATTAACTGATTCAGTTGCAGTGGTCTCATTGCCTTTGTAATGATGAGCTTAGGCATGGCCATGTGACTTTATTCTGGCAAGTGAGACATGTGGGAAGGTTTTTTAGGGATCTCTGAAAAGGTTTCTTTGCTCTTAAAAAGGAGTTATGAGTTATGAGATGGTCTTCATCTAACTCAAGGCTCCAAATGCTGTCTATATGCTGATAACACCTAAATACATATATTTCTAACCTTGACTTCTCCCCTAACCTCAAGAATTTTATATATAACTGCTGACTTGACATTTCCACCTGGATGTCTAATACATACTTTAAATTTCTCATGTCCAAAACTGCACTACTGTTTTCCTCAGCTCCTCTCTCCAGTCTTGCTCCTCCCCAAGTTGTTCTCATCTCAATAATTATAACTCTACTTCTCTACCACTCTCCTTTCTCAGGTCCTCCTTTTTTTTGTTGTTAATAATACCACTTTTTAAAAATTTATTAGTTCATTAATTAACTTTTGGCTGCATTGGGTCTTCATTGCTGCACGTGGGCTTTCTCTAGTTGCGGTGAGCAGGGACTACTCTTTTGTTGTGGTGCATGGGCTTCTCACTGCAGTGGCTTCTCTTGTTGTGGAGCACAGGCTCTAAGTGCATGGGCTTTGGTAGTTGTGGCATGCAGGCTCAGTAGTTGTGGCTCGCAGGCTCTAGAGCACAGGCTAAGTAGTTGCGGCACACAGTT
This sequence comes from Mesoplodon mirus, assembly GCF_964341445.2. Classification (NCBI taxonomy): domain Eukaryota; kingdom Metazoa; phylum Chordata; class Mammalia; order Artiodactyla; family Ziphiidae; genus Mesoplodon; species Mesoplodon mirus. Next base: position 91,554,374 of record NC_138987.1, on the reverse strand, counting down.
GCAGCACACAGGCTTAGTTGCTCCGTGGCATGTGGGATCTTCCCGGACCAGGGCTCGAACCCATGTCCCCTGCATGGGCGGGTGGATTCTTAACAACTGCGCCACCAGGCCCTCCTTGATTCTTCTTTTTCTTTTATATCCTACATCCAATTCCTCTCTAATTTCCAATATGTTGGCTCTACCTTCAAAATACATTTAGAATCAAATTACTGCCATTGGTCCAAACTATCATCATCTCTTGTATTCTCGCCTCCTACAGTTTATATTCCTCACCACCAACAAACTAGCTCTTTTAAATTATAAGCCAGATCATATTACTCCTCAGCTTAAGCTCCTCCAGTGGATCCCCATCTCATTCAGAATAAAGGGCAATGCCCTTTTAGTATCTTAAGCCAACAGACCCTCTGACCGCATCTCCTCCCGGTCCTTCTTTAGCCAACTCTGCTTGACCTTCACTGGCCATCTGGGTATTCCTTGAACATACAAGGCATGTATTACGGTATGAATATTTGTGACCTCCAAAATTCATATGTTGGCGCTCTACCCCTCAATATCATGATTTTTGAAGATGAGGCCTATGGGAGGAAAGTGAGGTTAGATGAAGTCATGAGGATGGGGCCCTCATGATGGGGTGAGTGCCCTTATAAGAAGAGACACCGGAGAATTTGCTCTCTGTCTCTCCCCACGCATGCACAAGGTCCTTCTAGAATGCAAAACTTGGATATATACTTGGCATTTAATGTGGCATGATTTTCAAATTAATCTCCAACTAAAACCATGGCTTCATTTGTTTCTTCCTGGCAACAATCTCTTCGGTTGGTGACTGAAGCAAATTTCACTGAAAAACCCCAATTCACCACACACCAGGAATTAGTCTTTCAGTGGGTCTGAATATATGTAACTTTATCAAAGACAATGGCTCTCTGAAAAGATCTAGACAGATTGAAGGTGCTGTACTGGGTTGTATCTTTCCTATGAGCTAGTATTGGAGATAATATTGAAATATCAATATACACTGGTAGAGGTAATTAATGACCAAGCAGAAATTAAAATTCCTTATAAACATTTCACAGATAACAAAAAAATGGAAATTGTATATGCTTCTGGGTAATTACTACATTACTGTCACTAAAATTATAAATTGCTGTTTCTCAAAATGGATCTTAAAAAAAAGTTAACAAAGTAATATGAGTATATGGTATCAAAAGAAAAAAAATGTTATGATGTCCTTACAGATATCTCAGCCCCACTTCACATAGGAATTTTAAGTTCAATCCCCTTTTTTATAAGTTGAGAATATTATTGCTTCTTTCATTTCCTCTATGGTTCCTTCATATCTTTCACTCCAACAGTGTAAAAATTATATTGTCCAGATTGCTAACAGTTACATTCTACTCTGCAAAGACCAAGGGAAAAAAAGCCTGCCATGTGATTAGCATAAGAATCTAGTTTCTGCTATCCATTTTGCATGAAGCCAAATAAAAATTCTAACTCTATGCCTCTGGAACTAGAAAAAGAAGAGCAAACTGAGCCCAAAATTAGCAGGAGGAAGGAAATAATAAAGATTAGAGCAAAAATAAATGAAACTGAGAACAGGAAAACAACAGAAAAGATGAACAAAACTGAGAGCTGGTTCTTTGAAAAGATAAAGAAAATTGACAAACCCTTAGCTAGACTAACCAAGGAAAAAAGAGAGAGAACCCAAATCAACAGAATTATAAACGAAAAAGGAGACATTACAAATGATACCACAGAAATGCAAAGGATCATAAGAGACTACTGTGAATAACTATATGCCAACAAAATGGACAACGTAGAAGAAGTGAAAAAATTCTTAGAAACATACAACCTACCAAGACAGAATCAGGAAGAAACAGAAAATCTGAATAAACCAATTACTAGTAAGGATATTGACTGCATAATCAAAAATCCCCCAATGAGAATGAAAGAAAAGAACTATATGATTTTCTCAACTGAGGCAGAAAAAGCATTTGACAAAATACAGCAACTGTTTATGATAAAAACAATCAACAAATTAGGTGCAGAAGGAACATATCTCAACAAAATAAAGGCCATACATCAGAGGCCTAGAGCAAACATCATACTTGGTGGTGAAAGGTTAAAGTCCTAGCTAGAGCAATCAGGCAAGAAAATAAAATTAAAGTTATCAGAATTGGGAAAGAAGAAATAAAATTATTTCTACTTGCAGATGAAGACAAAACCAAAAAACTGTTAGAATTAATAAATGAATTCAGTAAAGCTGCAGAATATAAAATGAACATAGAAAAATCAGTGGCATTTCTATATACAAACAACAAATTTTCTGAAAAAGAAATTAATCCTATTTACAATAGAATCAGAAACAATATAATACTTAGGAATAAATTTAACCAAGGAGGTGAAAGAATTCTATTCTGAAAACTGTAAGACACTGATGAAAGACATCAAAGAAGACACAAATAAATAGAAAGGTATCCCACGTTCATGGACTGGAAGAATTAATATTGTTAAAATGTCAATACTACCAAAAGCCATCTATAGGTTTGGTGCAATCTCTATCAAAATTGCAATGCCATTTTTTACAGAAATAGAAAAAAAACCTCCTAAAATTTATATGGAACCACAAAAGATCACAAATAGCCAAAGGAATCCTGAGAAAGAAGAACAAAGCAGGAGGCTTTTCCTGATTTCAAGCTATCCTATAATACTATAGTAATTAAAACAGTATGGTACTGGCATAAAAACAGACAAACAGACCAATGGAAAAGAACTGAGAGCCAGATATAAACCCAAGCATAAGTGGTTAACTAATATTTAACTAGGGATTCAAGAATACTCAGTGGAGAAATGACAATCTCTTTAATAAATGTTGCTGGGAAAGTTGAATATTCATGTAAAAAAATGAAAATTGATCCCTATCTTATACCACTCCCCCAAATTAACATGAAATGGATTAAAGACTTAAATGTAAGATCTGAATCCATGAAACTCTTAGAAGGAAATGTAGGAAAAAAGCTCCTTAACATGGGTGTTGGTCATGGTTTTTTTTGTAAATCACACCTAATGGGAAAAAATAAACAAGTGGAACTGCATCAAACTAAAAAGCTGCACAGCAAAAGTAACTCTCAACAAAGTGAAGAAAACCTACAGAATGGGAAAAATATTTGTAAACCGTATATCTCAGAAAAGGTTAAAATCCAAAATACATAAAGAGCTCATAAAGCTGAAAAGCAAAAAAGCAACTAATTCAAATAAAAAATGTCAAAAACCTGAATAGACATTTTTCCAAAGATACACAAATGGCCAACTGGTACATGAAAAGATGTTCAACATCACTAGTCACTAGGAAAATGCAAATTAAAACCACAATGAGATATCACCTCACACCTGTTAGAATGGCCGTCATAAAAAAGACAAGAGATAACAAATGTTGGTGTGGACGTGAAGAAAAGGGAACCCTAGTACATTGTTGGTGTGATTGTAAATTGGAGCAGCCACTATAAAAAACAATATGGAGTGTCCTCAAAAAATTAAAAATAGAACTACCATACAATTCAGCAATTCCACTTCTTGGAATATATCCAAAGGAAATGAAAACACTAACTTGAAAAGATATCTGCACCAAGGTTCATAGCAGCACTATTGAAATAGCCAATATACAGAAATAACCTAAGTGTCCATTGATGGATGAATGGATAAAGAATGGAATATTATTCAGCCATAAAGAACAGTGAAATCCTACCACATGTGACAACACGGATGAACCTTGAAGGTGTTATGCTAAGTGAAACAAGTCAGACAGAAAAAACAAATACTGAATGGTCTCACTTATATGTGGAATCTAAAAAACAAAAAAACACAAACATACCAAACTTATAGAAAACAGAAAAAGAGATCAGGGATCAGATCTGTGGCTATAGAAGAGGGGTGGTGGGGGGCAGAATTAGAGGAAGGTGGTCAAAAGGTACAAACTTCTAGTTATAAGGTAAGTAAGTACTAGGAATATCATGTACAACATGATGACTATAGTTAACACTGCTGGATGATATACAGTTATTCCTTGAATTACATGGGTTTAAAATGCACAGGTCCACCTACACATGAATTTTTTTCAATAAATACATATTACATTACTATGATCTGTGGATGGTTAAATCCACAAATTTGGAACCGAATGAGGAGGCCGACTGTAAAGTTATAGGAGGATTTTCAACTGCACGAGGGTTGGTGTGTCCAACCTCTGAGTTGTTCAAGGTCAACTGCATAGGAAAGTTGTTAACAGACTAAATCCTAAGAGTTCTCATCGTGAGGAGGATTTCTTTTCTTTTTATTGTATCTATATGAGATGATGGTTCTTAACTAAACTTATTGTTGCGATCATTTCACAATATAGGCAAATCAAACCATTGGTGATGTATGTCAATTATTTCTCAATAAAACTGAGAAAAAGAAATAAATTGACATAATCCAGAACACCACCAAAAAAGCTCAAGAAAAGATATGGATAAAACCATGTTTGATCATACCACAATAAAATATTTAATCATAATTTTTTCTTATTTTAAAAATATGTTTACCTCAGAAAATTTTTAAATATGTTTATATTATACATGTTTTGTGGCCTCTGCTTTAAGATGGGACAATTCAGAGTTATAATTCCCTCTCCAGAAACTCCTGTGGATCAGACCAAGGCTAGACTTTACCTGCCCTTGGAAATAACTTCCTTTCCCTACCTGGCTTCCACTGTGCCCTCACATTTTCTTGAAAAGTACTCCCTCAGTAAACAATCTGCACCCAAGCCCTGTCTTAGGCTCTGATTCAGGGAAAGCAGTTCCCTAATGTGAAGAATAAGTTGAGTCAGTAGACTGAAAAGGAGTTACCACAGTCATGGAATACAAGAACAAAATACCTTCAGATATATCCTGGTAAAATGACTGAACTCCAAGGATAAAAATAAAATCTCACAAATAATAAATGAATAAAGGCCAGTGAACGAGAATGGGACTTCTTAGCTGCACATTGGAAGCTGATGGACCATGGAACACTATCCAGACTTCTGAGGAAAAAAAGAGCTACAACTTAAGGGTCTATATATCATTTAGGTAACATTTACCAGCCAGGGTGAAGGAAAGATATTCCTAGAGCTACAAAATTTCATAGACTCTATTACCCACATACCTCACCTAAGGAAAATTCTTCAAAAAGGACTACTCAATTGAAAAATAAATCAGGGGACTTCCCTGGCAGTCCAGTGGTTAGGACTCCGTGCTTCCACTGCAGGAGGCATGGGTTCAATCCCTGATTGGGGAAGATGCTGTATGCTGCATGGCACAGCCAAAAGTAAAAAAAAAAAAAAAAAAAAGAAAAAGAAATCAGAACAGAGACTTCAAAATCAGGGAAGGTGAAGAAGAGAACAAATAGTAGTGAGCTATGATTCCTGCAATGTATGTATAATTAAGTCTGAGTAGATAATGATACAGTGATTGGGAATTTGTAATATAAATGCTACATAATGATTCTTGAAAAAAAAAGGCACTCTGCAAGAGAAATCATAATAGTCTAGAAATAAAGTGCTAAATCATCTCAACAAATCTTTGGAGTTGACAGGGGATATAAAGAAGAAAATAAAACTATTAAAAAGATGTTAACCTGTGAGTAAAGGCGGAAGGCGGGGAAGTACATATATTCTGAAATCTCCACTTTCTGAGGCAGGGGGAACAGTGAAGGGGCTGGATGTGCAAAAGCTGGTATTTTATAAAAAGGGTAAAGAATATGGTTTAACTGTGCATGTCAAAAGAGAATGTAACCAGTAATAAAAAATACAGTATTACTTCTAAATTAACAAAGAAGAAAGGGGAATATACATTCTGCCAGTTTGGTATTACTTTGGGGCGATTAGTAATTAGTAATAGAAACCTGAAATAACAGGGTCTTACCGACGATACAAGTTTATTTTTTCCCTCATGCCCCTGAAAGTAGACCACTCAAGACTGACAACAGTGGCTTCACGAGGTCATCACTGTCCAGGCTCCTTTAATTTTTTTGTTCCAATATCCTGAATATTCGACTTCCTTTTTCAATGCCATCTTCTAAGTGCTACCCGGCCATGATTACTCCCACACTCCAAGAAGAAAAAGAGGAGGAAAAGGGAACTACAGAGGATCTCTCATCTGAGTTACCCTCCTTTTTAGTCAGGTTTCCCAGAAGCTCCACCCACAGCTTCCACCAGCCATACGGCCCTCCTCTCACCACAGGGGCCTTGGAAATACAGTTTTTCTCCTGAGTGCATTATCACTCCCCCAAAAATTTAGGTTCTGGTATTAAGAACAAACGGGAGAATGGATAATGGATGTCTGCCAGTGATGTCTGCCACAGTGTCGTGATAAAACCAGTAGAAATAGCAAAAAGGAACAGCAATAGAAAAACATAAAGATGGAAAGAAAGAATCACGTTTATAGTTGTTTAAATGTGACAATGGACTGAATTCTATTAAAAGCTAACTGTCAGATTAAGTTAAAAATATAAAACCACTATAAGTTGCAGAGAAACAAAACTATAAGAAAATTATTTCCTAAAAAGGCTGAACACAGGCAGCACCTTCCTCCAGTTTCTTTATCTTATTCTTCAGTGAATAAACAAGAGTTTTGGGCTTCCCTGGTGGCACAGTGGTTAAGAATCCGCCTGCCAATGCAGGGGACATGGGTTCGAGCCCTGGTCTGGGAAGATCCCACATGCCGCAGAGCAACTAAGCCCGTGAGCCACAACTACTAAGCCCATGTGCCACAGCTACTGACCCTGTGCTCTAGAGCCTGCGAGTCACAACTACTGAGCCCACGTGCCACAACTACTGAAGCCTGGGAGCCTAGAGCCCGTGCTCCACAACAAGAGAAGCCACCGCAATGAGAGGCCCATGCACTGCAACAAAAGGGTAGCCCCCGCTCGCTGCAACTAGAGAAAGCCCGCACACAGCAAGGAAAATCCAATGCAGCCAAAAATAAATAAATAAAATAAATAACAAAACAAAACAAAACAAAACCCAAGAGTTTGGCAGCAATGATTATGACAATGAAGATGAGTAAAGATGATGCAGAATTGCAGGTATTTAATTGAAAATATAAAAGTATCTCTTTTTTATATATCTAGAATGCCTAATTCAAAGGTTTAGCAAATTGCAAGATTAATATAAAATTTATCTCTAAGATAGCTTGCTTTTAATCAAATTTCATATATCCCATAAGAAAGTATTAGACACCAAGTACTTATTGTTATGCACGATTATAATCTTCAAGATAGTAAAGCAGTTGTTCAGATTTTGGGACATTATTATTTGAGTGAGCTCAAGGAAAAGTTTTGTGAAAGATAACCTTAGAATACAAAATATGTAGGTATTTATGTATGTAAGTACAAAAATATTTAGGTAGAATTTTGGATTTCATAATAAGCAAACTTATTTCTTATATCAGAATATAATCATTATCATAACGTTTAATGCCAGTTATTAAAGAATTACTTAAGGGTAAACATCAACTACAATTTTTGTTTGTTTATTAAGTTTTTAATATTCCACATATGATATTTAAGGTAGCCCTTCTCTGCACCTGTCAGGTCACTTTGCTGACCAATAAAAATGGTTAAAGAATCTGAAAAGACAACCAAAACATAACCTCCAGGGCAGGTCAAGGCAAATGGTTTACTAATAAATTTAAGGGACAGATAATTGTCATGGTATAAAATCTTTTCAGAAAATGAAAATATATGGAAAACAACTCATTTTAGTAAGATATGTTAACATATTATCAAATAGATAATTTTCCCAAAATATTAATAAGTGCCTATGAGTATTCCAAATTCTAGGTCTGAGGTTCTAGGGGTACACATATGAATCAGATTCTTGCTTTCAAGGAGTTCACAGACTAGTCAGGGAAAACACATAAATTCAAATGCTGTAGTTAGTGAAATCCACTTACAGCAGTTTGGCAATCTACACAATCTGAATGAACCTTCTAGCACAAACACTGCATTATTATGGCCAGAAGAAAATAAGGGAAATCAAAGAACAAAAAATAAAAAATAAAAGGACAGTGAAATAACAACTGAAGGTGAGAGGTAAGCAAGCCTCCACTCTAGGGTTGCAATGGAGAATAAATCTGTAAGGAGGCGAAGTAGAATATGAGCCTCTTCAACAAGCTGGGACACCCACAGGGCACTAAAATGGTCACAGGTTGATAGCAGCATCCAGCCCAAAGAAGAAGAAACTGTTAATTTTCTGTGGAAGGCAGCAATGCTCAGTTAGTTCCTCAGGACTCCCACAGGTGATCGTCAACCATATATTAGTTTAGAATATATATTTGCCAAATAAATAAAGTCACAAGTCTTCATGTGTTGTAGACCGCCATGAATTGACTGTGTTTATCGGTTCAATGTGACTGCCAAATTATAACACACCGTAATTTATTCATCCAGTCTCTTGTCCATGTGCAGCTGGTTTGTTTTAGCTACTGTGAAGAGCTCTACCAAGAACTTCACTGAACATGCACCATGTACATAAGTGCTATCATTGCCCTTGGGTAAATATGCAGGAATGGAATTGCTGGTTCAGCATAAATGAGAATCTATTTTCAAGTTCACAAGACAATGACAAAGTTTTGTTTCAAAAATAGCTGAATCACTTTATACTCCTACTAGTGTTATAAGAAATTCTGTGCAACACTTACTATTGTCATTTAAAAATTTTTTACCAACCTAGTGAATGAAAAATTGCATTTCACTGTGGTCTTGATTTGCAATTCCCTGATGACTCAAACTGAACATCTCTTTTTATGCTTATTGGCCATGTTTTTCCACTGTCTTTTGCTCATTTTTCTATTGGCTTGTTTGGACTTGGTTTCAATTTATATCCAACTGTTTACCTGGTCCATTACATTATTCTCAGGCAACAGGACAAATTAAATATCCAACATTAGAATGTTTCCCAAATACATCATGCCTAGAAATTACTCTGGCATTAGTTCACACTGTTTGCTCCCCAAGCTTGCTGTGGCCTTCTCCTTCCCCAAAGGGCCTTCAGCTCAGAACAAATGTTACCTGATCTCTGAAGACACCCCTAGGCCTGATAAAATTTGTTCTGTACACCAAGAGCGTTTCATTCATGCCACTCCATTATAGCAAACCACCTGTGTACCACATAGATGTCTTCCCCTTCCCTCGCTCTTTACTTGGAAAATAGAAGCTTCTTGATGGCTTATTTATCTCTGAATCTTCAAAAGTTAACAGTTCTTGGGACAAAAGAGGCATTAAATGTTCAACTTCAGAAGAGATGACTTTGCTACAGGATCTAATTTCAACAGCATTTCATTCACATTGTAAGAAAAGCCTTATAGAACAGCTTTAAATTAAGTTCTTTAACAAACGTGTAGGAAGGCATTTTATTAGTCAACTTCAGAAAATCTCAGTCAGTTCTAGTTTCAGGTATCTTGCATTCTCAAATCATGTGACCCAGTTTTGGTTTGGAAAATGATGACTTCAGGACTGGACACTACCATGGGACTCATACTCACAGACAAAAACAAAAGATTTCTCGTGTTCAAATAATTTGGTCATATTTTATAAAGTACATAAAACATGAACAAAAACAAAAAAGCTGTGCTACAAGGGAAAATAAAGTTCTACTAGACAGGTTCAAAAAAATTGAGGCCACCATCAAAAATATAAACAAAAAATTAATTCCAAATAACTTAAATACTTAAAGAATATTTTAAATTATCATACGAATACTTATTTTCATGCTCCACTGCAGTCCCACCTTCATCCTCAATAATCTGATTCACACTAAATTGGGGATTTAATAGGTACATTACGTATCTACTCAAATTCACTCATTCGCTCACTCAACAAATACAACGGCACAGAAGTGCTGCTTCTTTTTAAGTAACTCAGGGGTTTTTTCACTTGAATTAAAGAAAGTTGAACTTATGGGACTGTCTCACTGCCCCAGAAATTTAATTAATACCAGCACCATGGATACACTTGAGTATGGAGTAGAAGAAAGCACTTAGAAGTGAAATGTCAGCAAATAGGGACGGGAGCCTCCCTGGCAGAATTAGTAGCACATAACGGTTAAGGTCAAAGCGTGCAGCATCCAACAGGGCTGGGTTCACATCCTGGCTCAGTTCTGCCCCCCACCCCGTATCAGTTTCCTCATCTGTAAAATGGTAATTAATAATAAATAATTCGTAAATTTGCTGGGGAATCAAATGCAATCATGGAATACAATTTGTCCCAAAGTGTCTGATATTCAATAAATGATATGATGCCAGTCTCTGCTGAGAGAATACAAGAAATGTTTCCCTGGCTAGAGTACATATGAGATATATTGATATATCGCTTAAAATGAGATACACATACATCGCAGTCAAGGGTGGGAAATTACCCCAAAGCCAATCCAGGCAACCACCTCTAGGAAGCTAAGTGATTTCACGATGTCTAGACAAGCCGGAGCTGGGGGAGATCAGTTAAGGTGCATGGGATCACACCGCATTTGGGGGCCTTAAGCCCCTTCCCCATTTCCCTCATATAAACAGGTTAGTTAGGAGTGACAGAGCCAGGAGTCGAGCGAGGCCCTTTAATGACTTCGGTTCCCGCCTCGCCCCGCTGGCGGTCCCTGCCTACGGCACGCAGGTGGGGCGCCGTCTCCAGCTCCGCCGGCGACCCAAAAAAGCGCCCGCAAACGGACCGCTCCTTGCTCTCCCGGGAAGGATCACTGCGTAGGACTCCACGACTACACAGCTCTCTCGCCACATCCTTTTCACTGAACCCCTTAGAACCCAACTCGCCTCCTCTCTCCTCTCCTCAGCCCTGCCCGCGATTCGGAAAACGACTTTTACTAGGAAGTGAGGGTTTATCTCCCGGCTGCTACCGGGCCACACGACCCTCTCTCCCGAGCAACAGCAGCGCATGGATGCTGGGCAGGACGCTGCCCTGCGCCCCGGCCACGCTGCCGGCTAACTCCTGGATTCCTCACGTCTAGGAGTTCGAGCACCGCCGCAGGGTACGCCGGGATCGGAACGCTCACCTGCTCGGCGCGTCTATCTTTGTGCAGCTGACCCACGGCTAGCGCAGGGGCCGAGGGCTCAGGCCCAGCCTTGGACTTCGCCCACACGCAGCCACCCTGCATTCAGCGCCTGAGCTGGGTTACCCCTTACAAAGTCAGTGAAAAAATAAAATATTCACACCCGGCAGACTCCGGCGCGCCACACTAGGCCTGCACCTCGAGCTTTCCTATTGGACGCCGCGATATCCGCGGTCTCAGAGACGGGGCGGGGTCGACCAGCGAGAACCGCCCCCTCTGCCGCCTCCTATCCAATCGGAGGAGGATAGCCGGCTCACCCTATTTGCATACAAGCCATTCTATATATGCTCAGGGCCCAAAGCCTCCGCCGCTAAGAAGAGTCTACCACTTGCAAGACGTGGGTTTCGAAAGGTAGCTATGCCTTCTTTTACCAAAAGGAATCCAAGGTCGGCAGTCCGGCTCTGAAACAAAGAACAAGGTCACTACTGCCCTGCGCCGCATTTCCCAGGCTACGTTCTAAGCGCGGACGCTGGGTTCCCCGCTCGAGCTCTGCTGCTCACACCTCCCCAAACCTCAAGCCTAACCCCAATTAACGCTTCATATGAAGCACCTATATGCACATTCACACGGCAGTTTAAGCGCTACCAACTCTTTTCTTGACGTTTTGAGGGCCCTAAAAAGGGCCTTTTGGGATCTGGAGATAAGCCGCAGGCACACCTCAGCCGCCGAAGCCGTAGAGGGTGCGGCCCTGGCGTTTCAGCGCATACACCACATCCATGGCCGTGACCGTCTTGCGCTTGGCGTGCTCCGTGTAAGTCACCGCATCACGGATCACGTTCTCCAGGAACACTTTGAGCACTCCCCGGGTCTCCTCATAGATGAGGCCAGAGATGCGCTTTACACCACCACGGCGAGCCAGACGGCGAATGGCGGGCTTCGTAATACCCTGGATGTTGTCCCGTAAGACCTTCCGGTGGCGCTTAGCACCTCCCTTACCCAGCCCTTTGCCACCTTTACCTCGGCCAGACATCTTTCACGACACACGACTAAAACCGAAAAGCAAGCTGCTAGTAGTTCTATGAGCTGTGAACCTGGGCTTATAGTTCCTTCTAGCGGACCTGTTTGAAAACCTCAAGAAAGTGGGCGGAGCTATAGGCTCCAGGAGATTTCTTTCTTTCTTTTTTTTTTTTAATTTAAATTCTCTCCCTATAGGGCTTCCCTGGTGGCGCAGTGGTTGAGAGTCCACCTGCCGATGCAGGGCACACGGGTTCGTGCCCCTGTCCGCGAGGACCCCACATGCCGCGGAGCGGCTGGGCCCGTGAGCCATGGCCGCTGAGCCTGCGCGTCCGGAGCCTGTGCTCCGCAACGGGAGACGCCACAACAGTGAGAGGCCCGCATACCGAAAAAAAAAAAAAATTTCTTGTTTGCTTATTTGGGAAAGTTTTTCTTATTTTTGCCATGAAATTGAGGAAAGACTCGATAAAATTTATTTTGCCTTTTCTCTCTCTCTCTCTCTCTCTCTCTGTAGGGCGCGGGAATTCTAATTTTATAGTTTTCAAACGGAATGCTTACTCTTATAATACCATTCTCAGACTAATGTGAAAATCAATAGGAACCAGGAATGCTTTACTACATGTTAAATTTAAAAGCAGTTGCTTTACACCTGTGGATCTTTTTAAGTCACTAGCTGGGGTAGAGAAAATCTTTTAATGGTTCTTTTTTTTCTTTTGGGGGCTCCGTGGAGAAAGAACTAAAATCCTTTCAAAAAGTCTAACCTTACCCATTCCCCCTCAATCCCCCCAGACTTTTCCCTTGAAGATTTTTCTGCACAGTTGGCAGACTTTACTGCCTCCGCCGCCTCCAGCCGAAGCGCGTTTTTTGCTTTTCAATCAAATAACTATTTCTGTGATTATTTAGTTAAAATACTGTAATATTCTTATTTCATTAAAACCCGAGGTTCTCACTTAAAAATTCAAAGTTCTTGTAGAATAATGGATGCCATGATCGTGGCTTTAGTGATTTATACTGCAGATCCCCAATTAGGAGGCTCTCCATTCTTTTCTTAAGAGAATCCCTGAGCAAAAATGAAACTTTTGTGTAGTGTCGCCCCTCTAGGAGATAGGACTGTCTGTCTTCCCAAAAGGGTTTACTGCGATAAAAGGCAGCAGTATTTAGAGGATGATTCATAACTCTTTCCCAGGTACTTAACACCTCGAGGAACAAATATTTTAGTAAACTGTGCTCCCTGTCCCTAGTCCTGATGAATAAGCCTTTCCAGCAGGAAAGCTTTATGGTAAATATTTATATATACCTAAATGCTTATTATTTACCTATCCTTTCCTATCTCCATAGCACAAAAAAGTTACTGTTATTGTTGTTAAAGAAGAATTAAAAGAGCTCTCAGAACACTGTCCGGATGGCTGGAAAAAAAAAATCCTAAATAGTCAAATTGTACCACATGATTTTAATCCTTGACTCAAAGAAGAAAAGTCTTGAAGAGTCAGGATTCTTGTAATGATAAAATAGGTTGGCTTTTAAATATTTACTAAGAAATCAAGGTTAGAACATTTTCAAGTTAGAGATCTCTCTTGTTTACAAGAATAAAAGGTGTCCATAATAATAATAATAAGTCAAAAATAGGGGGCATACCCTGCGACCTCAAGTGCTAGAGGCATTTCTTGCTTCAGGCCTTGTACTTTAGTCCGGATTTTTTCTGTTTCTTACCATGGTTTCTTAATTTTTATTTATTTTTGGCTGCATTGAGTCTTCGTTGCTGCGTGCAGGCTTTTTTTTTTTATCTAATTGCGGTGAGCAGGGGCTACTCTTTGTTGCCGTGAGCGGGCTTCTCATTGCAGTGGCTTCTTTTATTGTGGAGCATGGGCTCTAAGAGCACGGGCTTCAGTAGTTGTGGCATGCGGGCTCAGTAGTTGTGGCTTGCCGGCTCTAGAGCGCAGGCTCCGTAGTTGTGGCACACGGGCTTAGTTGCTCTGTGGCATGTGGGATCGTCCCAGACCAGAGGTAGAACCTGTGTCTTCTGCGTTGGCGGGCGGATTCTCAACCACTACACCACTAGCGCCAGTAGGGAAGCCTGGTTACTTAATTCTTAAGACGTTATTTTCCTGGGAGTGAGCGAGGACGTTGAAACCTCAGGATCTTGTAAGTTCAACTGACCCCCTAAAGGCGGAGCAGTCGGGCCCAGGGTATTCATATGGGAGGTTATGTAAATGAGGGTTAGCAGTTTTTCTTTTGATTGGAGCAAGATGGAGAAGGCGGTCCTTCTGCCAGCGCTCTAATTGGGAAAGAGGCTGCCTGTCATTGGTCACCGGAGCCGAGGTTGTTGCCGCGCCCAATGGGAAGGCACTGCCTAGTGTCAGCAAAGTGTTGGTGGAGGCAGTTCAGATGTGGTACGTTGCCCGCCCATTCTAGGAACTGGACCGCTGGGTTTTTTTTCCCCTAGCTGGAGTTTTAGGCGAGAGACAAACATGTCTGGTCGCGGAAAGCAGGGCAGCAAAGTGCGGGCAAAGGCCAAGTCCCGGTCCTCTCGCGCGGGCCTGCAGTTCCCGGTGGGCCGAGTGCACCGACTGCTGCGCAAAGGTAACTACGCAGAGCGAGTGGGAGCCGGGGCGCCGGTGTACCTGGCAGCGGTGTTGGAGTACCTGACGGCGGAGATCCTGGAGTTGGCTGGCAACGCCGCGCGGGACAACAAGAAGACCAGGATAATCCCTCGCCACCTGCAACTCGCCATCCGCAATGACGAGGAGCTAAACAAGCTGCTGGGGAAAGTGACCATCGCCCAGGGCGGCGTCCTACCCAACATCCAGGCCGTGCTGCTGCCCAAGAAGACGGAGAGTCAGAAGGCGAAGAGCAAGTGACCCTGACGCCGCCCCAGGAGAGCTGGCTTCCTCAGCAAAGGCTCTTTCCATAGCCACCCCGCAGTGTTTCTGAATACGGTTGATGTTATGGAGGGCCGGCGCGATCTAGTGGGGAGGTGGGCGGCGAGGGGCCCATTAGGGTCGGGGGCCAATAAAGTCGGTGAAAGTTGTCTGGTCGAGAGAACTGTGTAATCGCGGGGGCCTGCCGGGTGGCCCAGGGGGCAACCGGGAGGCCTTTGGAGGAGGTACTGGTGGGTCGGCCTGATCCACTTTCTGGGCTGCTTTGGTCTGCAGGTCACCCTCAAGGCGGACAAGAGAGACCAGAAGGGACCCACTGGCCTGGAGGTGGGCAGAGTTGGGAACTCTCCCTCCTCGCCTGAAGGCGGAGGAGAGACAGAGTAGGTGCGAATGCGGCTGGGGGAATTATTTTTACTTTCCCTTCCCAGGGCCTTTGCTCCCCTGCCCTGTTTGGGCAGTTCAGGAACCTGTTCTAGGAAGGAGGCGGTGGCTTCGAGCTGGTCTTGGGCAGGAAGTTGTCTCTCCGGCCATACTTTTCAAAAGGTAAAATAACTTGCCGTCTTGGGAGTGTGGCCCTGACGACGCGGTGTCAACAGATTTTTCTTGGCCTGACAGCTGTTGTGTTTTCGGTATCAGATATTTTTATGTACACGCTTATGTTTACATTTCTTTAAAATGAAGGAAACATCCAGGAATATGTGTAATACGGAAGCTTGAGTCACGAGGTTGGAAGTTTGTTCCCCTGACACTCATGTTGCAGAACAGTGCAGCACCTTTCGTCATGAGTTTCATATGCTTATGAGCTTTAAAAATGATTTTCTCAAGTTTCTAGCTTCATAATGGTCTTATCTCCACCATATTAGATTCCTGTGGAAATGTAATTGGTTTGATTTTGCTTTATAACAACAAATCACCCTCTTGATGTCCCTTATGTTCTACCACTAGCCTGAAGTAATGACCTCATTCCAACAATGCCTATTGGGGTTGTGTTGCTTAATGGCACAGTAACGCTTTAATAAATATGTGAGATGTGAGAAAAGGCAAGGACAGATGATTTCAGATCAGGAATTTGAACGTTACACACTAGCCATCCAATCTGTCCTTAATTGACCCTTCCATTTCACCCTTTTCTACAAGCTTTGTCCTGGCCCTCATGGTCCACAAAAAAAGATCCCCGTTTAGATTTTACATCTTTGGATTCATCTTTCCTGTGAGTCAGAGTTGAAGTCTTCTTGAAAAAAAAAAAAAAAAAAAAAAGAGTATGTCTTCATCCTTGGTAGTATTGTAGATGGCCCATTTTCTCACATGGACTGTCTTTATTTCTTCCCCAATATTTATTGAGCATCTCTATATGCCATGCACAGTACTAGGTGTTGGGTGATGGGGTATAGCTGTAGATGAGACCAACTAGATTTTGACTCTGAAAGCTCACTTATTTGTTCAGTGTCCTGAAGGTAGGACACTGAACAAATAAGTTACTATCAGAGAAAGATTTCCCTTCAGCTTCCACTAGTACTTGTGTCTCTCTGTTGCTTGTGGAATGAACGTTGGGATTACTTCTCCCATGTGATTGAAGTATACAAAGGTTAGGCCACACATACCCGTGTTCGGAGGCCTAAAGTAATGACCTCATTCCAACAATGCCTATTGGGGTTGTGTTGATTAATGGCACAGTAATGCTTTAATAAATATGTGAAATGTGAGAAAATACCAAGGGTATGTACCCAGGGCAGTTTCCAAGGTGTCCAGCTGTTTACTCCACTTACCACCTTCTATTCAGAAGGCTTCCTCATATGTAAACTAATAGTCATAATACCTATTTTGATGACTGAGATTGTTCCTTTATTGCATGCCAGATATTAGATGCTCAGTAAATTGAAAGAAGTACCATTTTCTACAGGGATATAGGCTTACCTTTATAGGTTAGGGAATAGGTAACTGTAGTTAATATGATTTTGTTGTTTTTAATGCCCAATTATCAGGAATAGTTCTCATTGTTACCACTTTGTGGAGGGATGGGCAGTGGAGGGAAAAAAAGTGCGAATCAGGTGCTGGTTTTGACATTTATGTCTTAATTTCCTAAAAAATTTGAGGCACGTGAAAGATTATTACCAAATGGTAAAGAAGTTAGGATAGGACATTTATAAGATAAACTTTTCCCTCTAAAGATTCACAGGAGTCTAACCCTGTTACCTGCAGATAAAAACAGGCCAGATACAAGGTACAGTGATGCCTCCCATCCTCATCCTACCTCGACCACCACTGTCCCAGAGATTCTTAGGCTCCCCTTAAATACTTCCCCTGCTGCAAGCTTCAGTCAGTCCCTCACCATTTCTGTTTTTGAGGGGTTTTTAAACCTGAATAGTTGATTGGCAGTTAAAAATGCATACTCCTTGCCAAATCAGTTGAGCCTGTGGATCTTTGATGCACAAACAGTTCTTGCCAATGTATGATTGTTAACTTAAAAGGCCAATATTTTTTCAAGCACGACACCTGATGGAAGAAGATTTAGGACAAAAACTGGTGGGACCTGAATTCTTGTCCTTCGTAGATTTCTAATCCATAGTTGTGTGTGTATACACACATGCGCTTTCCCGTGGAGATAAGCCATTCAGCGTGGCAGGCTGTGACTTGGCCAGGATTTGTTCATTCTTTGTTTTTTCCTGCAGGGCGAGTCTTGCCTTTGTGTCCCTGAGAACTGGTCTGTTTAGTTTTGTCTGCCTGGAATCAAAAGGTTTAGTCTGGCCCCATAACTGGTGATAACTATATGCAAACTCTTCACAAATCTCCTTCCGATGGTTGAAAGGTCATATACTATGGTGTTTAAGAACTTTTACTCTCTGGACTGAGACCTGGGCTCAAATCCACTCACCTCCTTAGTAGTTGGGTGATTTTGGAAATGTTACTCAATCTCTTTAACTCTCAGTTTCATCTATTAATTGGGCATAATAATAGAGTTACATCACTGGATCTGGGGGAAGAGTTAATGAGATAATGTAAATGAAGGCACTGAGCTTCCCATATAGAAATGTGCTCAATGAATAGTAACCACTAGTATGTGAAACTGGATTTAGAGCAAGTAGCAGTAGTCACGGGACCTATTGAAATTAGTAAACATCTGGCATTCTAGCAATTCTGTGACTTCTCATCTAGTGCACCATAAAAACAAGCTTAATGGCTGTTTTCCTACCTATAAGACAACTACAATCCAGTCTATAACAGAAAAGAGAGTCGTAAATAGCGAAATGAACCTTGTGAACCTGAATTTGTATTTTTTCCCCCTTGAAGGACAACCTAGTTTGGAATTAGTATCTTGTTTTTTTTTTTTGCGGTACACGGGCCTCTCACTGTTGTGGCCTCTCCCAATGCGGAGCACAGCCTCCAGACGCGCAGGCTCAGCGGCCATGGCTCACGGACCCAGCTGCTCCGCGGCATGTGGGATCTTCCCGGACCAGGGCACGAACCCGCGTCCCCTGCATTGGCAGGCGTACTCTCAACCACTGCGCCACCAGGGAAGCCCTAGTATCTTGTTAAATGCACCCACTCAGATTAAAAATGGAACCTGTTCGTTCAACAATTTATTGAGCATATGTTACATCTATGATTGATAACTGGCTCTCAAGAAAAATGATTATCATATAATTAGAAAGATGATTATAATCTAGCAGGCTACACGTTAAGAAAGGGAGATGCTTGGGGTATTACAGTGACGGAGAAGAGGCACCTCTGTTTCTCGGCCTGGTGGAGAGAGTGGCATCTGAGATGAGTCTAGTGCAAGAGTGAGCCTGACACGACAGAGTGTTCTAGGCAGAGGGACAGCACGCACAAAAGCATGGGGGTCAAAAGACAATATACCTGCGGCCGGATGTGAGTGAATCCAGGGAAGAAGGTCTGGCCTGGAGATAAGAATCTGGGAGTCACTATTAACAATGGTCTTCATGGGTAAAATCATCCAGAGGGAATATAAATCTAGAGAATATAGGGAAAGGTGTATAAGTGAATCTCTGACAGGGCGTGTGGGATCTGTGAGGTGTAATCTCCTGTTGAGGAAGAGCAGCCTTTCAGAAGATGACAGGACGCAGGCTGAAAGAGAAAGCATCAAGGAATGCAGATTTTTCACAATTTGGATCGCTGTGCTCCCAGACACTTCCTAACTTGTCTTCATTTTGACATGTAAGTAGAATATGTTCTTTAAAAGTTATTACGGGGCTTCCCTGGTGGCGCAGTGGTTGAGAATCTGCTAATGCAGGGGACACGGGTTCGAGCCCTGGTCTGGGAAGATCCTACATGCCGCGGAGCAACTGGGCCCGTGAGCCACAACTACTGAGCCTGCGCGTCTGGAGCCTGTGCTCCGCAACAAGAGAGGCCGTGATAGTGAGAGGCCTGCGCACCGCGATGAAGAGTGGCCCCCGCTTGCCACAATTAGAGAAAGCCCTTGCCCAGAAACGAAGACCCAACATAGCCATAAATGAATGAATGAATGAATGAATGAATGAATGAATGTTATTACGTTGTCCTACCCAGGGAACGCTGGCAAGCTGGCTTACTTTACCAGTGGCACTGGAATGGAGATGCATTTTCCCCTTTGCATTTTCACATTGCATATACAGAAATTAGAGGGATATATATATATATATATATATCCCTCTAATTTCTGTATATGCAATGTACAGAATATATATATATATATATATCTCGTGACAGCAAAAACATTTTTAAAATTTTTATTTTTTTTAATTTTTAAATTGTTTTGGCTGTGCTGAGCAGCATGTGGGATCTTAATTCTCCGACCAGGGATTGAACCTGTGGCCCCTGCATTGGAAGTGTGGAGTCCTAACTCCTGGATGGCCAGGGAAGTCCAAAAACATTTTTTTACAAAAGCCGAGAAGAATATTGGCAAAGAACCATTTGAGAATATATCTTTTGTTATCATCCCATATATTTGAATACAGTTTTTTACATATTTTAATTTTAATCAATGTTTTAAGTTTCAATTTTAAAGAAGTTATAGGGGCTTCCCTGGTGGCGCAGTGGTTGAGAGTCCGCCTGCCGATGCAGGGGGCGCGGGTTCATGCCCCGGTCTGGGAGGATCCCACGTGCCGCGGAGAGGCTGGGCCCGTGAGCCATGGCCGCTGAGCCTGCGCGTCTGGAGCCTGTGGTCCGCAACGGGAGAGGCCGCGACAGTTAGAGGCCCACGTACCGCAAAAAAAAAAAAAAAAAAGAAGTTATAGAAATGGTGGCAACTTTTTATTTTTTTGACTTATAGTTGATTTACAATGTTGTGTTAGAGCAACTTATTAATTCACAAAGCCAATGTAGGTATTTTAGAATGACTAAAGCAGGAGAAATTTGACCCTGACAAACTTAGTTAATGTTTAAGTGTTAGGTTCCCAAGAGAGGGAAATGGAGAGTAAGAGGAGCAAAACAAAACAAAATGAAAAAAGAAAGGAAGCTGGCTGGCTTCAGGCAGATACAAAATTATCACTGTAAAGCTTTATTTTGTTTTCTCTACAGGGAGAGGAAAGAAAGTTTAGGTGTTGAAAAACAGATTTTAACATATATATATATATATATATACACAAAAAAAAAGGTTAACGGTGGGTTTGGATAGTAACTGGGGTCTTTGATAATTTTATCAAGCCATGCAATTAAAAAGCCAGCACTGCCTAACTCCAAATTATGGAAACAAAGGAGGGATAAGCCCTACATTAAACAAAATTATCTTTCTTTTAGGCAAACCAGACAAGCAAAGTGCTCGTAAGGGTTTACTTGCTTTCTGTTTTAAAGTACTTGTCAAATGAACTATCTTGTTCATGTCAAAAGCCCAGGGGTCCCAGATGTTCACAACTATTACTGAGTTGAGAGTCCTGGTCCAAGGAATTAGCACTTTAGTTGAATCCATAGTTACGTCTTTGCTCTTCAGCCAAAGACCACCAGGAACATACCTGTAGTTTAACAAGTTGGGTTTATTTTTCTTTGTAGCAGGGAGCACACATACTGGGGAGACGTGAGGTGTCTAATATATTAGAAAGGATTTGTTATAGGGCTCGGGTTTGTATAAGATATAGGTCTGGGGCTTTGCCCAGGATTCCATACTGTGTAGGGAACAAAGGTAAGTCTTTGATTTGGTAGCTTAATACAGCTAATCAGGTACAAGGAAGGAAGTGAGGCTAAAGCTGTAATAGGTGAAGATGCTAATGCATATGGGCCAACACAGGGGGCTGTTTGGTCATTTTTGTGGTTTGGACAATGCTTATGTTTTTGTGTTCATATGTGATACAGAGATCTCTTGGTTTTGTTTTGAATTTTCACAGTAGCATGGCCTTGTGTGTTGTCGGTGTCATGTGAAATGGTTTATGTTCCACGTAATACCATGGTACAGCTATGTCAGGCCAACTCCTAGTAACGCCAGGGTCTAGCCAATAGTCCAGGCCAGTTTCAAGCTGTCATGGGCTGTTTTCCCCTCTCTCAATAGCTAAAGAAAAAAGCGTGACCCTGAGAAGAGGACTTGCTCAGCAGCGGAGGTAGACAGGGACATCCAAGGCGAATGTTGGCAGTGTCCAAGCACCACGCAAAAGAGGGAACCACTGGACTTCCTTGGTGGCGCAGTGGTTGAGAGTCCGCCTGCCGATGCAGGGGACAGGGGTTCGTGCCCCGGTCCGGGAGGATCCCACGTGCCGCGGAGCGGCTGGGCCCGTGAGCCATGGCCCCTGAGCCTGCGCGTCCGGAGCCTGTTCTCCGCAACGGGAGAGGCCACAACGGTGAGAGGCCCGCGTACCGCAAAAAAAACCCAAAACAAACAAACAAACAAAAAACAAAAAGAGGGAACCACTGCCTGTGGGTATTTCAGTCCCACATTCATGTACTTTAAACATCCAAATCCTCTGACACCATCCCCTTGCTTTCACGTTCATCAAGGAACGTTCTCTCTTGAATTTATCTTTTTGCGTGTCTTCACATAGGGTAAAAATGTCCTGGTATTTTTCACATGATAGTTCATGTATCAATATTTCTAATAATAAATTGTTTTAAATTTAAATTATATATACTTTATATATATATAATTATACATGATTTTAATATATTTAAATGTATATATTAAGTAAATACCATGACCTCACTTTTCTCCCTTCTCCAATATCCTGCTTCCCATTGTCCGGCCCAAAGAGAATCCAGTCAGTTATTCTGATTTGAACTTATGCCAGGAAAAAAAGCATTCAAACCAATAAAAATCTAGGCATTTATCTGTAAGCTTGCTAAGTCTTGGTTTTCTCATGCATAAAGGTAGGATAATAATACCTTTTCCTTATCATAAAGCATTTAGTGACTGGTGTGTGGTAAGAGCTCAATAAATTACTGCTACTGTTGTGATCATTACCTTATATTTTCTACTTCGATTTTCTCTTTCCCTTTTGTGTTCCCCCGTCTCTCAGTGTTTATGGTATATATCCCCTACCTGCCTTCTAAACTTCACACTTCACCTGCCTACTTAAGATCGCCATAGTTTATCTCACTGGGGTCTCAACCTCAGCCGTTCCAGACTGGACCAGTTCCCTTCATTCCACACCCGCCTCTCCCAGTCCACTACCTAGGTTTGAATTTCTGCTCCCCTAGTTGTGTAACTCTGGGCAAGTTATCTCATCATTCTTCACCTCAACAGACACATCTGTCAAACGTGTACTAGCTACCCCACAGGGTTGTAGTAAGGATTAAATAAATTAATACATGTAAAGCACTTCTGAAAATGCCTGGCACACAGTAACGTTCCATAAACGTTAGCTGCTGGAGTCATCTTTTTCCTGCTGTTCATCATCATCACCCTCAATAAGCCAGCTTCACAGCCTTTATTCGCTGACTAACGACACTGCCAGGCAACCAAAGCCCTAAGCTGGCGACCCCACGTTCCTGTTTCTGTTTCTGCCTCATCCCCTACATCAGACTGGTTATCCAGTCTTGTGCTTTCTTCCTCTGGAACAGACCTCTCGACTCCTCCCCTCGACCCTCCCGTGGTGGTCTGGCACTCTTCATCTTTCCCCTATGGTGGGGAAGGATGCATCTTCCCACCTGGGGGCTGTCACCTTGCAGCCAATCTGTCCTCTCCATCACAGCCATAGGTCTCATTCTGAAAAGCAAATGTCATTCTAACAAACATGTATGTACCATGCGCCAAACTGTTCTGGGAGTTTTAGAATATTAACACATTTGTAATCTGTATTCGGTGACTTCTCTGTCTTTTATATATTATTTATTCAACACACCCTCTGTTGAATATTTATTCAGGTGCTAAGTCAGCCAGGGTCCTGTCAGGAAACAGATGGCATGCCCAAATGTGATTTTAGGACAGTTTAATGAAGGGACTGCTTACAGTGATGCAGGGAAAGCACATGGAAGGGCTGGCGACTGCTGGGCTCCACCACCCTCGGCTGATGGAGTGAAGGGGTGTGGTCACCAGACCTGGTAGGAGAAGGTAGTGTCGAGGGGCCCGCATGACAGGGAGAGTCAGGAAGAGCTGACCCAAGGCAAGTATGCGGGGAGGGGCCAGGGGAGTAATTCCCATGACCTCACTTTCCTCCCTTCCTCCTCCTACACGGTGCTTATTACCCAGCCTAAATGGATGCCAAAAGGTAAGAAACCCCATTAAGGCCGTTTCTACAGTTCATCCTCCTTAGGGGCATAGAAAAGGGTGGAGTCGTGTAAACGGGGGATCCGGAGGGGCGGACCCTTAGTTATACAAATATAACATGAGCAGGCACCCACTGCTATGGGGAGGAATGTCACCGGACCTTTCCTAGCACGACAAAGATTATTCCCCTGACAAAAACCCTTGATACACAGTGTTCTAGCAAGAGCAAACAGGACAGATGGAATCCCTGTGTTCCTGAAGCTTCCACAAAAGTAGACCTTAAAGGAAGTCTATAAAATTCGTAGATTCCAGGGTTTCCCTGGTGGCGCAGTGGTTGAGAGTCCGCCTGCCGATGCAGGGGATGTGGGTTCGTGCCCCGGTCCGGGAAGATCCCACATGCCGCGGAGCGGCTGGGCCCGTGAGCCATGGCCGCTGAGCCTGCGCGTCCGGAGCCTGTGCTCCGCAATGGGAGAGGCCACAACAGTGAGAGGCCCGCGTACCGCAAAAAAAAAAAAAAAAAAAAAAATCATAGATTCCAGCCTATTCTGCCGTGTTTTCATATATATATTCCACTTGCCAGCCATACAAAAGTACTTCCTGTCTCTTCCAGCGGCAGGGGGTTAGGAGTGCAGGGAACTCACACCCACTTTTTGCTTCGGGAAAGAACTAGTTCATGCTTAAATCTCACTGCAAAGAAGCCTGGAAAATGTAAAAGAGCACACGGAATCTTTTAGTGAGTACCACTGCCTCTGTCAGAGTTTCTGAGTATTTTTTGCTTACTTCCTAGTTCTTAGCTTTGTTCTATTTAACAAACCCCTAACATAGTTGGCCAGTCAATTGCAGTTCTCTTGAGATTTTTTTAAGAACAAAATGACACACAGAAAATGTATCATCAGCTAATACGCGTAAGCCAACAGCCTAACCACCCGCCAGAAGGAGACTGAGAAACATTCCATAGATTTTTGTTAAAGGAATTTGTGCCAATAATTTTACAACTAGGTTGTGAAAGTGGAAGTAAAAAGACTGAACTTTCCTTATGCTCTCGTGTGCCAGTTATAAATTTATTGCCTCTGGGCTCCAAATTCCAACTTTATACGGGCTCTGTGGTAGTAGTTGGAGTTCCTCTGGGCCTGCCTTCCTTACAGAAGCGTGGTGCTAGGCTCTGTGGGGAGAGAGCACTGAGTGCCTTTGCAGGAGGGAAGGATGACTCTTGCTGGCTCAGGCTGCTGCCCGGTTGTGGTGGGTAAGCAGTGAGGGGGTGAGGACACCGGGTGGCTTCTACTCCAGCCTCGTGCCCAGAATGCACATTCCCTGCACGACCTCCAGCCCTGACTCGCCCTGGGGACCACCTTCCCATGGCCCTCCCTAGGGGGAAACCACACACGCTGGGCCTTCAGCCTTCAGTGGTGCCCTGACTCCCTCACAGGCCCACCTGTCCAGAGTTTCTCTCTCCTGGGTCCCTCCCCACGTGGCTGTGGAGTGTGACCGGCCACCTGCCTGTACAGCAGGTTTCACACTTCAGAGGCAGGGTTGAGTAGTTGTGGCAGAGACTCTGTAGTTCCCAAAGCCGCAAATATCTATGGAATGTTTGCTGATCCCTGTTCTGGTCTATCAGTGGAAACAAACACACAAAAATAAAAAGTAATAAACACAAAGCATCTTTTAAAACAACTTCTGTTGCTCTATTTGGTTTTTCTCCATAAAAGTGGTACTTTCATGTTATTCTTTACTTCTTTATGTTAACCCTCAAGTTTTTAAAATGAACATGTATTTTTATGGATAAACTCAGTACAAATATGGATTTAGAAATACCTCCTCCTGTGATTTGGGTTACTCTGTAATAAGAATGGTCTTAGGAGCAAATGTTGGATTTGTACTCTGCCTGTATTTTAATTCCCTCCTCACACAAGAAAGCCAACAGCCGTTATTTGAAGGTATGGGTTCCTTTTACAGTAAGTCTCTAAGTATGGCAACATTTATCAACTCATTGAAGAAAGCCAGGCCTTCATGAAAATAATATGGCCTTTTCATTTGTGGATGGTATATTTCATGAAACCAGGCAAGATTTCAGAGCTATACTAATGTTCTTTTTTCCCCTCTCCCTACCTGAACTTTGGCTGTCTCCTTCCTTCTTTCTTTACCTCACTCCCCAGTTTATTGGGGTCAAGGTCGCTGGGTGCAATGATAATGAATAATGTAGTTAATTGTGTTCTTCTTTGGACTGTAATTTTTCTTGAGATTCAATGGATATAAACACTACTGCGTTCTAATTTTCCTCACAAAATATTGATACAAAAAGTTGTGAAAACATTTTTTGCATTTCGTAGCATTTTTAAAGTGTTAATTTTCCTACATATCAGTTATTTATCTCCTGCACATGTAGTATAATTCTTACTAAATATGGATTCATTATGGTAAATGACAATAGAAAACATCTTATTTTTAGGCTTCAGATGGCTAAAAAGGGGAAATACTCTGAATAGGATAACAGATCAAGGAAAAATATGTATTTGGGGAGCCATGGTTTTTTCTTTGAAAACTTTTTTTCTCTAAGGAAAATGTTTTATCTATTTGGTTGCAGCATCATTAAGGTAAGCAGTTGATACTTAGTATTTTTAAATGTTCAGAGAAAACATTTTCATTTATTAAAAATAACTATAAAAAGGTAACATATAAATATTATAAAGGTCTGATGAGTATGCCTTTGCCAGCACATGGCACATGCAGACCTCAGATTATCTTTTTCCAAATTGTTTATTAGTGCAGGTTAAAAAAAAGAAATTCTTTTAAAAAATTATTATTGGTAAATACTGTATTCAAAGTATGAGACAGAAGTACCATAGACATTGATGTTTATCTCCTGAAATTTCCATAAGAGCCATGATAGTAGAGACCTCATCTGATGTTCTTACTACTGCTTTCCTAGCACCTAGCTCGCAGCAGGCACTCAATAACAATCCGTGGAATAAATAGTTTGTACTCCCTCACGCCTCCCCAAACCCTCAGGTACCATCAATTATCCTCTCATTCTCCAACCTCTCTCTCTACTGGCTATTGACCCTCAGCAAAAGGAACAGGCCGATTAAGGAAAACTCCTCTTCTCACCCAGTCTTGGCCACTTGCCCTATCCTCCCTACTTTTGCTTCACAGCCAACTACAAGGCCTTCTTAGAGACAAAAGAACTGGAGTAGGTAGTTATTTTGGTCTCACAGAAGTCCCAACTCCCAACTTTACCAAAAGTCCTTATTTCCAGGAATGTAAAGAAAAGCTTCCCCACAGTTCATTTATACCCTCCTGAACCCAGGACATGGATGTGTAAAGTTATCTACAGCTTTGCTCAGGAACAGCTTTGAGCTCCAGAAGTCCTGTGATAAGGCCTGTCCTCCAAACTGATTCTGGCTGAGGAACATTCCCAGGTATTAGACCTGCTCCAGTTTGCATTCAGGACAAAACAGAAACGTGCAGTTCTACATGGGGTGGTGACTGTGGCATCTTCTGTGATCTGAAGAATGACTTGAATGCAGTAAAAAGGAGTTTAAAACTAAAAAAATGTCTCCCAGCTAAATATAAATAGGGAGGTATTTTAATAAAGAGCACAAACTAGAATATGCAAAATGAGAATTGCAACTAGACCTTAGATGTCACCTCGGGCTTTATGCTGATTCCATGCCATGTGGTGATCCTTAATTCACACTTTATAGTACCTTAAAGGGATTTCAAAATGGTGTTAAGGAGCAATTAATGTGTAATAAAGTAATACTTGGATAAAGAAATGGTAATACTTATCCATATACCTGACTGAAGATTTATATCAGGCTTACATTTTATAGCAGTGATCTAACCAGAACAAACATTTTTATAAAACCATGATGTAAATGACAAATACCTACCCAGAATCTCCCTAGAATCAGAACTGCTGATTCTCCTTTCTTGCAGATGCAGCTAACACATGAAATGTGCCAGATTTTACCAGCTAAAAGAATTTTCAGAAGATAAAACTAGCAATATTAGGAAATGACTTTTATGATAAACTATTATATACACAGCTTCCTTAATGTGAAATAGAAATCTCACCAAGAAAAAACACAAATTTCAAGCAAGAACACTGTTGCACACCAAATACCAAGGAGTAATTGTTTATGCTTAGATTAAAATTTTGATTTGATGATGTAATTGTGTTCCACCTTTGCATCTAAACAAAGATTCGATTCACCTGCTGACCCACACTGATTATACTAAAAAAATAATAATAATAATTCCAAAGTGGTCTATAGACTGCTTTGGCAGGATTTGCTTTAATCTGAATAAATAACTTCCAAAAGTCACGTACACAAAAGATCTCAGAATAAAAATTTAAAATCCATCAAAGAAATCAGTTGTAAAAAAATAAAAGGCTTATTGTATTATTGTACTACCTTTTTAGGATATCACCAATTTTCAATGGTATGGGATTCACACGAAAGGCGTTTAAGATACAATGGAGAGGGCGGAGTCAAGATGGTGGACTAAGAGGACGCGGAATTCTTGTCTCCGTGCAACTAGGGAACCTACCAGGCACCGGTGGCAGACCACGCACACCTAAGGGGACAGGAGGAACCCCCAGTGACCGGGTAGGACATGGGGCATGGGGGGAGTGAAGGGGGAGGAGAAGTGGAGGTGGGATGGGACTGGCCCCTTGAGGGGTGGCTGGGGGAGGGGAAGGGATCCTACACCCAAAGGGGGAAATTGGGGGACCACTGGGAGGACAGAGGGTCAAAAGGCAGCATGGCCAGGTTTCCCCTGCCCACTTGGGCCCCCAGGAACCTGCTGAGATCCCGGGCCTGATCCTCTGCCCACTGAGGCCCCCTCCAGCCACACGAGTCCTGAGGGGGTGGGAGGGCGGGAAGGGGGAGCAAAAGTAAGGGCCGGACCTCTGGGACAAGCACCCCTGAGGGGTGGCTGGGGGAGGGGAGAAGTTCCTACAGCCAGCAGGACCCACTCATGGTTAGGGGTCCAGCGGGGATCGGGGAGACCCTGGGGGAGGTGGAGGGGTAGGGGCACAGAGGAACAGAAGGGAACTTGGCCAGTGCTTTCCCTGTCCACTTAGGCACCGGGAAGCCTGTTGGGCTCCGGGCCTAATCCTCTGCCCTTGGAGCCTCCCTCCTGGGGTGCAGAACCCAAGCCCTGCCCCTACACACCCACCCAGGGCCCCACCCCTACACTCGGAGACCCCCTGTGAGACCCCTGCCAATGCGCTGGGCCTAAACCCCACCCACACACCCTCACCCAGGGCCTTAGATCCAAACTCCAGAACTCCACAATCCAGAGGCCCTCCTTCTGAAGTGCTGCCTCTCCCCTTCTGCTTAGGTCCTAAGCAGAGGCCCTGCCCCACACCTGAACATTGCCCTGCCTAGGCCCCGCCCCACACTCAAACAGCAACCCCCACCGGCCTAGGTCCCACCCCACCCTAAATCCCGCCCCTGCATAAGTTCCACCCGTGCCTAAACTCCGCCCCCATAGCCAAGGCTTTTTTTTTTCTTTTCTTTTTTCCACTTTTAGATTGGGGTTCTGTTTTACCTTGTTGATTCATTGTTCTTGGTTCTTTTATATTTTTATTTTTCCTAATAAGTCTTTTATTTTTCTAATTTTATTTTATTCTTTATACTTTGTTATTGTTCTCTCCTTTGGGCTTGTTCCCCCCACCCCCCTTTTTTTTCTCTTTTTCTGTTGTGGTTTTATTTTACCTTGTTGCCGTTGTTTCAATTATGTTTTTATATTTCCTAATATATTTTTTATCATTCTAATTTTATTTTGTTTTTTATTCTTTGATATTGTACTGCTCCTTTTTTTCTTTTTTCTTTTTGCCACACCACGCAGCTTGCGGGATCTTGGTTCCCAGGCCGGAGGTTGGTCCTCAGCTTCTGTGGTCGGAGCTCTGAGTCCAAACCACCAGACTAACAGAGAACCTCAGACCCCAGGGAAAATTAATTGGAGTGAGGCCTCCCGAAGGTCCTAATCTCAGCACCAAGACCTGGCTCTATCCAACAGCCTGCAAACTCCAGTGCTGGATGCCTCAGGCCAAACAACCAGTAAGATAGGAATACAGCCCCACTTATCAAAAAAAGAAAAAAAGAATGACAAAAAAATATGTTACAGACGAAGGAGCAAGGTAAAAACCTACAAGACCAAATAAATGAAGATGAAATAGGTAAGCTTCCTGAAAAAGAATTTAGAGTAGTGATAGTAAAGATGATCCAAAAATCTCAGAAACAGAATGGAGAAAATACAAGAAACATTTAACAAGGTTCTAGAAGAAATAAAGAGCAAACAAACAGTGATGAACAACACAATAACTGAAATTAAAAATACTCTAGAAGGAATCAATAGCAGAATAACTAGGCAGAAGAATGGATAAGTGAGCTGGAAGATAAAATGGTGGAAATAACTGCCAGGGAACAGAATAAAGAAAAAAGAATGAAAAGAGTCGAGAACAGTCTCAAAGACTTCTGGGACAACCTTAAATGCAACAACATTCGAATTATAGGGGTCCCAGAAGAAGAAGAGAAAAAGAAAGGGTCTGAGAAAATATTTGAAGAGATTATACTTGAAAACTTCCCTCACATGGGAAAGGAAATAGTCAATCAAGTCCAGGAAGTGCAGAGTCCCATACAGGATAAACCCAAAGAGGAACATGCTGAGACATATTAATCAAAATATCAAAAATTAAATACAAAGAAAAAATATTAAAAGCAGCAAGGGAAAAGCAACAACTAACATAAAAGGGAATCCCCATAAGGTTAACAGCTGATCTTTCAGCAGAAACTGCAAGACAGAAGGGAGTGGCAGGACATATTTAAAGTGATGAAAGGGAAAAATCTACAACCAAGATTACTCTACCCAGCAAGGATCTCATTCAGATTTGACAGAGAAATTAAAACCTTTACAGACAAGCAAAAGCTAAGTGAATTCAGCACCACCAAACCAGCTTTATAACAAATGCTAAAGGAACTGCTCTAGGCAGGAAACACAAGAGAAGGAAAAGACCTACAATAACAAACCCAAAACAGTTGAGAAAAGTAGTAGGAACATACATATCGATAATTACCTTAAATGTAAATGGATTAAATGTTCTAACCAAAAGACACAGATTGGCTGAATGGATACAAAACCAAGACCCATATATATGCTGTCTACAAGAGACCTACTTCAGACCTAGGGACACATACAGACTGAAAGTGAGGGGATGGAAAAAGATATTTCATGCAAATGGAAATCAAAAGAAAGCTGGAGTAGCAATTCTCATATCAGACAAAACAGACTTTAAAATAAAGACTATTACAAGAGACAAAGAAGGACACTACATAATGATCAAGGGATCAATCCAAGAAGAAGATATAACAATTGTAAATATTTAAGCACCTGACACAGCAGCACCTCAATACATAAGGCAAATGCTAACAGACATAAAAGGGGAAATCGATAGTAACACAATAAGAGTAGGGGACTTTAACACCCCACTTTCACCAATGGACAGATCAACCAAAATGAAGATGAATAAGGAAACAAAAGATTTAAATGACACATTAAACAAGATGGACTTAATTGATATTCATAGGACATTCCATCCAAAAACAACAGAATACACTTTCTTCTCAAGTGCTAATGGAACATTCTCCAGGATAGACCGTATCTTGGGTCACAAATCAAGCTTTGGTAAATTTAAGAAAATTGAAATTGTATCAAGTATCTTTTCTGACCACAATGCTATGAAACTAGATATCAATTACAGGAAAAAAACTGTAAAAAATACAAACACACGGAGGCTAAATAACACGCTACTAAATAACCAAGAGATCACTGAAGAAATCAAAGAGACAATCAAAAAATACCTAGAAACAAATGACAATGAAAACACGACGATGCAAAACCTATGGGATGCAGCAAAAGTGGTTCTAAGAGGGAACTTTATAGCAATACAATCCTATCTCAAGAAACAAGAAAAATCTCAAACAACCTAACCTTACACTTAAAGCAATTAGAGAAAGAAGAACAACCCCCCCCCAAAAATTAGCAGAAGGAAAGAAATCACAAAGATCAGATGAAAAATAAGTGAAAAAGAAATGAAGGAAACAACAGCAAAGATCTATAAAACTAAAAGTCCGTTTTTTGAGAAATAAACAAAATTGATAAACCATTAGCCAGACTCATCAAGAAAAAAATGGAGAAGACTCAAATCAATAGAATTAGAAATGAAAAAGGGGAAGTAACAACTGACACTGCAGAAATACAAAGGATCATGAGAGATTACTACAAGCAACTGTATGCCAATAAAATGGACAACCTGGAAGAAATGGACAAATCCTTAGAAAAGTACAACCTTCCAAGACCAAACCAGTAAGAAATAGAAAATATAAACAGACCAATCATAAGCACTGAAATTGAAACTGTGATTAAAAATCTTCCAACAAACAAAAGTCCAGGACCAGATGGCTTCCCATGCAAATTCTATCAAACATTTAGAGAAGAGCTAACACCTATCCTTCTCAAATTCTTCCAAAATATAGCAGAGGGAGGAACACTCCCAAACTCATTCTACAAAGCCACCATCACCCTGATACCAAAACCAGACAAAGATGTCACAAAAAAAAACTACAGGCCGGTATCACTGGTGAACATAGATGCAAAAATCCTCAACAAAATACTAGCAAACAGAATCCAGTAGCATATTAAATGGATCATACACCATGATCAAGTGGGGTTTATCCCAGGAATGCAAGGATTCTTGCAAATCAATGTGATACACCATATTAACAGACTGAAAGATAAAAACCATATGATCATCTCAATAGATGCAGAAAAAGCTTTCGACAAAATTCAACACCCATTTTTGATGCAAACTCTCCAGAAAGTAGGCATAGAGGAACCTACCTCAACATAATAAAGGCCATATATGACAAACCCACAGCCAACATCATTCTCAATGGTGATAAACTGAAACCATTTCCTCTAAGATCAGGAACAAGACAAGGTTGCCCACTCTCACCACTCTTATTCAACATAGTTTTGGAAGTTTTAGCCACAGCAATCAGAGAAGAAAAAGAAAGAAAAGGAATCCAAATCGGAAAAGAAGTAAAACTGCCACTGTTTGCAGATGACATGATACTATACATAGAGAATCCTATAGATGCTACCAGAAAACTACTAGAGTTAATCAATGAATTTGGTAGAGTAGCAGGATACAAAATTAATGTACAGAAATCTCTTGCATTCCTATAAACTAATGATGAAAAATCTGAAAGAGAAATTAAGCAAACACTCCCATTTATCATTGCAACAAAAAGAATAAAATACCTAGGAATAAACCTATGGAGACAAAAAACCTGTATGCAGAAAACTATAAGACACTCATGAAAGAAATTAAAGATGATACAAATAGATTGAGAGATATACTATGTTCTTGGATTGGAAGAATCAACATTGTGAAAATGACTATACTACCCAAGCAATCTACAGATTCAGTGCAATCCCTATCAAACTACCAATGGCATTTTTCACAGAACTAGAACAAAAAATTTCACCATTTGTATGGAAACACAAAAGACCCTGAATAGCCAAAGCAATCTTGAGAAAGAAAAACGGAGCTGGAGGAATCAGGCTCCCTCACTTCAGACTATACTACAAAGCTACCATAATCAAAACAGTATGGTACTGGCAGAAAAACAGAAATATAGATCAGTGGAACAGGATAGAAAGCCCAGAGACAAACCCATGCACATAGGTCACCTTATCTTTGATCAAAGAGATAAGAGTATACAATGGAGAAAAGACAGCCTCTTTAATAAGTGGTGCTGGGAAAACTGGACAGCTACATGTAAAAGAATGAAATTCGAACACTTCCTAACACCACACACAAAAATAAACTCAAAATTGATTAAAGACCTAAATGTAACGCCGGACACTATAAAACTCTTAGTGGAAAACATAGGCAGAACACTCTTTGACATAAATTGCAGCAAGATCTTTTTTGACCCACCTCCTAGAGAAATGGAAATAAAAACAAAAATAAGCAAATGGGACCTGAAGAAACTTAAAAGCTTTTACACAACAAAGGAAACCATAAACACAACGAAAAGACAACCCTAAGAATGGGAGAAAATATTTGCAGATGAAGCAACTGACAAAGGATTAATCTCCAGAATATACAAGCAGCTCATGTAGCTCAATATCAAAAAAACAAACAACCCAATCCAAAAATGGGCAGAAGACCTAAATAGACATTTCTTCAAAGAAGATATACAGATTGCCAACAAACACATGAAAGGATGCTCAACATCACTAATTAGAGAAATGCCAATCAAAACCATAATGAGGTATCACCTCACAGCGGTCAGAATGGCCATCACCAAAAAATCTATAATTAATGCTGGAGAGGGTGTGGAGAAAAGGGAAACCTCTTACACTGTTGGTGGGAATGTAAACTGATACAGCCACTATGGAGAACATATGGAGAATCCTTAAAAAACTAAAAATAGAACTACCATATGACCCAGCAAGCCCACTACTGAGCATGTTCCGTGAGAAAACCATAATTGAAAGAGTCATGTACCACAGTGTTCATTGCAGCACTATTTACAATAGCCAGGGCATGGAAACAACCTAAGTGTCCATCAACAGATGAATGGATAAAGATGTGGCACATATATACAGTGGAATATTATTCAGCCATAAAAAGAAACAAAATTGAGTCACTTGTAGGGAGGTGGATGGATCTAGAGTCTGTGATACAGAGTGAAGTAAGTCAGAAAGAGAAAAACAAATATCGTATGCTAACACATATATATGGAATCTAAAAAAAAAAAAAAAGGTTCTCATGAACCTAGGGGCAGAAAAGGAAAAAAGATGCAGACGTAGAGAATGGAGTTGAGGACACGGGGAGTGGGAAGGGTAAGCTGGGACAAAGTGAGAGAGTAGTGTTGACATATACACACTACCAAATGTAAGACAGCTAGTGGGAAGCAGCCGCATAGCACAGGGAGATCAGCTTGGTGCTTTGTGACCACCTAAGAGGGGTGGGATAGGGAGGGTGGGAGGGAGACGCAAGGGGGAGGGGATATGGGGATATATGTATGCGTATGGCTGATTCACGCTGTTATACAGCAGAAACTAGCACAACATTGTGAAGCAATTATACTCCAATAATGATGTTAAAATAAAATAAAAGAATCGACACTATATATTAAAAGCTAAAATCAATAAAAGCAAAAAACTGGGGTGACTACTAACTGGACACACACACACAAAAAAAGCAAGATACAATGGGAAAGTAAGACCAGGTATGTCTAGCCTAAACGCAATGCACAGATTGTCTCACTGTGTGTATACATATGGTGTGTGTCTTTGTGTATGAAATACACACTGTGGGTGCCTGGATAAATCACACGAGCCCTTTAGTTCCAATACCTTCCTCTGTAAAATGGGGAAAATACCTCCCCAGGATTACTGGATAGGTATTAGTTATTAAAACACTTTGTAAAGAAAGTATCAATGCAAATTAAAAGTGTTGGCATTCTCATTCATTTTCTGTGCTTCTAATAATAAAGGCTCATATAAATGACAAATTCAAAAAAGAAAAAGTAGCAGCCTTTTCTGGCTGACAGTTTAGAAATGATTTAAAAGAACCTTTTGCCATTCACTAGTATCAGTTCACAGAGCTCTGGAGAAGAAAGTAATCTTTGAGAAGAAGACTCATGTTTTTAGCAATACATAAACCCTCTCAATTTCTCCAAAGCCAATATATAATAAACCTAAAGGAAAATAATTATCTCTTCTTCATCCTTTAAAATTTAAAGCTTAACGTGTTAACCACACTTTCAATAAAATTCTCATTCCATACCAGAAATGGTAGTTCCTTAAACCCAAGTTTTAAAGTTGCTTCTTTTCTGCCCATAAAACAGATATTAGGTTTATACGTTATCAGTAACACAGAGGATATCTTGGTGTAGGACATTTATTTATTTATTCCACGAAACACTTAAAGTTTAGGTCAGTGGGAAATAATTTTAATCAAAGAATTGTACATTTTCTTCCCACATATCTTGGTTTGTATTAGGAAATGACATTGTGATCCATTTCACTACAATATTACAAAATATTTACAAGAAAATATTTAAAATAACTCAAACATGAAAGGCAAGATGGGGTGAAACTGGTTTTTTAGAAATCTCTGCTCCAGTGCCCAGAGCACACAAGAAGAGAATCAAAACAAATAAGTAACAAAGATCCCCTTGATGACAAGTTTCCAAGGAACTGGAGTAGGGGAAGAAGTGGGATGAAAATGGTGGTATGAAAGGGGATGGATGTTAGCAGCACTGCTTCAATAACCAATCTATTTTGAATGAAATACCCTCTTTTATATGCAGTAAATTCTGAACAAGGCTAAACTTTAGGATATTCCTTGAACTGAAATTAAAAATACCCTGACAGTGAAAGTGGCTCTTTCACCTAAGTTGAATAAGGGCCTCTCTCTCCATGAACCACTGATGTGAAAAGAAGCCTGTTCTAGCATCAAAAGCTGTCACAGCAGCCCTTCCATCTCTTTCATGAACGCTTCATAAACATCATCCTTAGTTTGTACTGAGACGGGAATAGATGGACCGGATTTGGGGGCTGCTTTGGCAAGAGG
Organism: Mesoplodon mirus; assembly: GCF_964341445.2. NCBI lineage: Eukaryota > Metazoa > Chordata > Mammalia > Artiodactyla > Ziphiidae > Mesoplodon > Mesoplodon mirus. The sequence goes on along the minus strand of NC_138987.1, from coordinate 91,518,132 downwards.
CACAGCAGAATCATCCTCTGACTTTCTCTGGGGAGTGGCAGTAGCCCCTTTATTCTCCCGACGTACCCTCAGTGCGGTGGGCACAAATCGAGTAATCTCTGCCTTGGGATTAGTGATCTGTGGCTTGGCACTGATGGTTGCTGTGGCTTTCTTCTCAATGGTGGCTGCGCTTGTATCATCCGCCTTGGGTCGCTGAATCAAGTTGGGTGGAGCACTTAAAACCCCCGGGTTCGGCAAAGGAGCTGGTGGGAAAAGCCCAGGTGGGGCAGGTCCAAGTGGAGGCACCAAAGGTGGGCGCATCATGCCAGGACGAGGTGGAGGGATACCTAAATGAAGGAGAAAACGGGCAGATGAATACCACAAGAATAAAATTTAACTACTATTAAGGATGTTAAAAACATAGGTTGACAATTTTTTTAAATGGACAATTTACAGAAAATAAATCATGTTGTTTGCTATTTGAAACTCAGGAATATATTCTGATAGTAAAGAGTATCTTTTATAAAACAGTATTCACCTTCTGTTTGTATCCCTGTACTTATGTTTTTTCCTCTCTCAATAATGTACTCCTTTAAACTATAAAGTAAAATTAACAATATCAACTGGTTTCAAATATGATCTCAAATTGTCAAATCTGAAATTCGACAGCCCAAGATTCTATTCTACCTGTAGACCGCAGATGTTATCAGAACGAAGGTTGGGGATTTGATTCCCATCCGTTATTTACTGATTTGCACAACACTCCTCCCCCTCAAAAGGTAACTCAATGGATAGGAAATATAATTTTAACCCTGGGATGAGAAAATCTAATTACAAAATGTCACCATTACTGGAAAAGAATTCACGTCTTATTGTTGGCCCAGACATACCATCATCATTTACCAGGAAGTGCAGATTTAATTTCTCCAAATGCCTTTTTTAAGATTGTGAGTATAAAATACCAAATTTCATCAAACCTAAGATGCTATTGCTTATACAGACTCATAATTATTCCAAATACCACTGAGAGAGAAAAAAAAAGTCCAAGTCCAAGCTGAGGAGCTTAAAAGGAGACCTTCACATTAAACTGAGACAGTCAGTGTAGTAAACCATACATACCTGTCACATCTAAGAAGATCACAAGGAAATTTGCATATCTAACCTTGATACTGGGTAAAAAGAATGGAAAAAAACATCTCCCTTGTGATTGTAAACTAAGTTGATACTCATGCAGATGTATGGCATGACTTCACAATTCTAAGTGTAGTCCTAAAAAAAAAAAGTCTTAAATGAAGAATTTAATCCAAAGCGTCCTCTGGCTGGAAAAAGTCCCTCATGTGACAGGTAGAATCAAAGGCAAATACCATCTGGAAGAACTCAACTTCAATCTATGCCAAAAGCAAATAAAAAACACCATTTTAAGATACCCCTTGATTTCAGGATATTGAAATGTGAAAATGTCTTAGAGCAAATGAGATATATAGTAGACAAGTTTTTGTCATAGAAATCAATGCCTCACCTGGAGGTGCAGGGGGAGGTAACCTGGGTGGGGGTCCCCGAGGAGGAGGGCCAGGAGGCAGACCTGGAGGTGGACCGGGCGGAGGGCCAGGGGGTCGACCTGGTGGTGGTCCTGGAGGTAAAAGTCGGGGTAAAGGCCCTCGGAGCCCTGGCATTCCAGGTGGTCTCAGGAATGGAGGAGCTCCTAAAAAGAGAAAAGTGATTAGTTAATGTCAAACAAATATATTTGAAGTAGTAACTGTGGTATAAGGTGACTGAGATTTAGTTTAACTTATCACTTTAACCTGAAATCAGGTAACTTTAACATTTATTATGGACCATTTCTCTTTATTTCCCAGCACTGACAAAATGCATTCTCAATCACAGCTCTGCTGGGCTGGAAATATATGAGGATGAGACTTCTTAAATGGTTCCAATATAAGCTGAAAATGGAATATAGAGCAGGGTGCTTTAAGGATCCCCTGAAACTCATTAAGATATACAGACAAAGATCACTGAGAATGTCATAAGAAAGGTAATTTTGCTTTGCACCAATCAGAAGAGGATGAACTCAACTGAAGATTTAATTGGCTGACTACAGGATGAAGGACTAAAATCATAACTAGCCAACAAGTTTTACATGTTGTTTCAAATTGTAAATAAACTTTTTTATACTTTTAAGCCAAAGACTCGATTAACACTGATGACTCTGTCTCTAACTATAATGATTACACTGATATCCAAAAACTCCCAACCAAAGAAGGATACGCAACAGTATTTACTGTGCTCTAGTCCTGCTTGCTACCAGCTCAGAACTGGGTCAACTTGTCATAAAAAGTAGTACTAAAGAAACCCCCAGTTACATACTCCAGGTTTCTGCCGACTAATGTCAGAACTAACCCTGAAAAAGGAAGAGTTTTGGAGAAAAAGATGGCTGTCAGAAGTACTATGACTTGCAAACAATGTTGTAGGAATGAGCAAGTTGTGCTTATCCTTTGAGAATCTTGATTTCTTAGGGAATTACACTAGGAGGAAACAAGAAATCATCAACACTAATGATGTATATTTTTTGAAATGACTTCACTGTAACCACATTTAGACTTATTTATTTACAACATGTAAGTGCTTACCTGGAGGTGGTCCAGGAGGAAGGCCTGTAGGTGGTCCAGGTGGCCGTAAAGGTGGAGCAGGTGGTGGTCCAAGAGGAGGTGGTCCCGGCATGGGAGGTGCTTGTATCTGAGAAGGAGGAACAGACTGTGGAGGAGCCTGCTGCTGTGAAGAAGCAGATGTGCCATCAGAAAGAGATTCCTCCTTATGTTGTTTTTGTGACTGCTTTTCTCCTTCAGAATCATCAGAATCTTCATCATCATCTTCTGAAAATTCCTCTACTTCTCGTCCCTCCTCAGGGATTTCCTGACCTGAAAGAAATTTTAAACCAGGCACATGGAGTTGATTCATTTCTTACAGCCTGTAAAACAGTGATGCCTGAAACACATGCTCAATAAATGCTTTCTTAAAATTAACAATCAAGTCTTCTTCAATAAAATACTTAGATAACGCAAGAATAAAATAGTATTCTACTTATCCATGCTAGTGTAGCGGAGTGGAATGAGCCCAACTTTTAGAACAAGACAGACCTGGACTTAAAAGCCAGTCCAACTACTTACTAGTCATGTAACTTTGGGCAGCTGAACCTTGACTTTTGAAAAACAAGGATTATGTCTCCAAACCTTGACTTTTGAAAAACAAGGATTTATAACTTGATTGCTGACATATTAAATAGGAAAATATATGTAAAGCAACCAGCAGGAGGAAATACCAAAAGGTGATTCACTGTTCTTTCCCTGCCTTACCTGCCATTCGAAGCATCATGGCTTGAAGAGGAGTCAGCTCCTTCATGCTCTTCTTCTTCTTCTTCCTTGATTTCCCAGGCATATCTGCAAATCGCACACTCAGACCTAAAGGGTCAGAGAAGGGAGAGTGGAGTGGACTGGGATCAACAAAATTCCGTATATGCTTACTATAAGACAAACGCTATAAAGTAGTAGATATAATTGCTTCCCACTACTTGGTAGAGAGACATAGCCATATTAAAGATAGTAAATCAAATGCCAACTGATGGTAAGTATATGCTACAGTGATTTCAAAGTTACACATTTAAAAAATTTAAAGAATACTATTAACATCTTTATGCCAATAAAATCAAACACCCAGATTAAAATAATAGATGATTTTCTAGAAAAATATAAATTACTACCATTTTAATTTTTTATGTTCTGGTCTTATCACTTCTTTGACCAATTATATTTTATATTTCTAGAAAAATATAAAATATAATTGGTCAAAGAAGTGATAAGACCAGAACATAAAAAATTAAAATGGTAGTCAAAGATCTAGCCCCTCAAAGGCACCTGGCCCAAATAATTTTACGAGAAAATTCAGCCAAACGTTAAATTACATAAATTTGCTGTAAAAGGGCACAGGAAAAGATAGAATGTTACCCACAACTTGAAGCTAGCATAACCCTAATACCAAAACTAACCTGCTGGCCAACATAAAATACAAGCAAATTGAATTCAATAGTGTTTTAAAAGAAGATACATCATAAACATGCAGCATTGGTCCCAGAAATGCAAAATGGTTTAACATTAGAAAAGCCATGAACATAATTCATTACAATAAACAACTGAAAGAAAAATAATAACATCCCAACAGATACTTACGAAGTATTTATAATAAAAACTCTTAGCAAACTTAGACTAGAAGGAAACTTCTTAACCTGACAAGGGCTCTCCACTAGACACCTAACCATGCTAAATGGTGCAGTATTAGTAGCATTCTTATTCTTAGATGGTAAACATTTACAGGAGGATAGAAGTTCCACATGGGCAGGGCTTCAGTATTATTTACTCTGCATCCTTAGTGTCTAGAAAAATGCCTTGTATATAGTAGAAACTCAATTATTAGCTGAATGTCAAATTATAGTTAGGATAACCATTTCCAGCACATGTGCACTGATGAATATATATAAGAAAAACTAGTAAAAAAAAAAAAAACCAAACAAACCTAACTAGTTGGCTGAAAAAAAGGAAAATGAGGTAAATGATCGCAGTCTAGAGAAAAAAAGAACTGCTGTGGCTCTAGCAACTTTATATTGATATTTTTTTTTTCTTTTCTTTTTTCTTTTTTTTTTTTTGCGGTACGCGGGCCTCTCACTGTTGTGGCCTCTCCCGTTGCGGAGCCCAGGCTCCGGACGCGCAGGCTCAGCAGCCATGGCTCACGGGCCCAGCCGCTCCATGGCATGTGGGATCTTCCTGGACCGGGGCACGAACCCGTGTCCCCTGCATCGGCAGGCGGACTCTCAACCACTGCGCCACCAGGGAAGCCCTCTATTGATATTTTAAAGTACTAGGTCCTACCTAAAGTGTCCTCTATCATTTTTCATTACCAGCTCTCTCTATCCACCCCTTTAAACTAGCTTTCTGGTTTGCAATCATGATTCTTAAGAAATATCAGGAGAAAGATTTATCATTAATACTAATATCAATAGTAGTACTAATATATACTGTGTTGCAGCCTGCAAAAGCAATTACCAAAGAAGCTCCAAGACTACTGAAATGTGACAAACTATACATTTTGTAAATTTTCTTGATGAATGCCATAGCTTCCTCCTAAAAGTATATGTAACTCAGTCTGAATTTATCATAATCAAACAAACACATAACACACATTATGACATGTTTCCATTAAATCATGACTCCACTCACAGGTGTATCTTTATGTTAACTATGGTTCTCGTTCATGTAAGATACCACGAGCACAGAAAATTTAAAGGGCTTTGAATGTAGATATTTAAACAGACTCATTAAAAACAAACATGTGGTTTTCTTCATACAGTTATGTGGTTATTCTCCTCTCTTTCCTATACATATCCATGACAGGACATCTTTATGCTGTTGAATAGCTAAGAATAGCTATCTTTTCCTCCCAAAGTGGACTTTATCACATAGGCTTTTTTTTTTTTAAATTACATATACTGCTTAGATCCCCCCCATAATTATCCATCTAGTACTTACTATGTGTCAACAACTTTGAGATTTTAGAAATATAAAGATGAATAAAGCATTGATCCCTCCTTTCAAGGACCTCACAATTAGCTTCACAGATCCATGAATAAATCAGGACCTTCAGCTTGTGTGCTTCTTATTGATCAATACCATGGAATTTTCATCTGTACATACCTGACTTCTTTTCTTCATTGTTTTCTCTCTCATTATCATCACGGTGCAAAAATTCATCCCCTTCACTTTCTCCATCTGATCTGTCAGTGTCGCTGTCATCAGTACTGTCGTCATGCTTATCTTGATCCATGTCTTCAGGATAGCCGTCATCTTCACTGGTGCTGGAAACATCATCATCATGACCCCGTTGAGCTGAAAAGGGAGGAGGAAGCCAGAAACAAGTTATATATGTGGATCCTCCACTACATGGTACCCCCAAATACAGAAAATCAGGCTATTTAACTCAAAATAATTTGTTTTAAAAATTTCTATGTATGATCTCAGCTATTCATAGTCTGACAATATTTTCACTTGACAATCATTTTAAATTCTTTTTGATAATGTAAGATTTTTTTTTAAAGGTTCAAATTTGAAAACAGATTCTACTTAGAAGGTTATATAGACATGCACATACACAATCATTGTGACTGTATTCAATGATGCTCTAGTCTGATAATGATAAAGCTAAAAGGGAAACGGGTATCCAAGTTATCCAAGTCTTAAGGAATTGATGGTAAGAGAGTGACATCTTTAAGAAGTCTAATTTAAAACACAACAAACATTTCCATACTTCCTTATGCAGGCTGCTTTTACGTGGGTAGATTCTATGATTTACCCATCTGTTGGTATGTACGTGCCATCCTCATTTATTTCCCAAGCTCTGAGGGTGGTGAACAAGATGGTTAAACAGCCAACATAAAACATGATAGTGGAAAGCTTCTAAGAGCAAAAGGAACTCCTTACCAAGTTCGGGACTATACAACATGTCTTCATCTCGCCTACGAGGCGGAAGATCTAGGGCAAAGCCCACTTTACGGCCATATATTTGCAAGACTTGAGGAGGAGGTGGACCAGGGGGAGGACCAGGAGGCTTCCTGCCAGGGGGCAAACGTGGAACGCCATGTCCAAGAAGAGGAAGTATAGAAACTGCCCGAGTTGGAGGTCTGTAAAGAAAATTTACAGTAATCACATTAATGACGTATCTACTTCCTCTTCTGAACAATTTTCAAAGGATTTCTCATTTCATATCTAATCAAATGAGGAACTGCTTACATCCCCACTGTCCTTTATTTCCCACTGCATTACTTTTGGCACAGGACAGTCAAGAGACGCTTTTACTACACGCTATTTGACTCTGTTACCACTTCCTTACCCATAGGCTGAGGTCTTCTTAAGGATGGAGGGCGGCTGGGCGCCAGGAAGTGGGATGTCCTGGATCAGGATGTTGGAAGGAGCGTGCGGCATATCTGGCAAAGGAATGCTCTCCACCTCCACATGCTGTGCATTCTGAAACAGGGAGAATCTTTCAATAGATAAGAGTAATCCCCAAACTCAACACTAAAAATTCAACATCAGCTGTTTCAGAACCTGGATTTGCTTTCCACCTAACATAAATATCATGAAAAACAAGAATACAAAGCTGCAAGTCAACGTTTCTAAAGACTGCCAATCAACTGAAACTTCAGAATAATATATATTCAGTGGTAGAGCATGGGCTCTAAGATTCGTCTGCCTTTGCTGAATTTCTGTCACATATGGGCTGTATGACTTAAGCAAGTTACCTTAGCTTCCTTATCTGTAAAATGGGACCCATACTACCTACTTCACCAAAATTATACCATTTGTTTTTTTTTTTTTACATTTTTATCTTGAGGCAAAATTTACAATGAAATGTACAAATCCAATGAGTTTTGACAAATGCATATACCTCATACTCCCTCCCAATCAATCCCTAACACTGTCCCAAGGCAACCACTGATACAAAATCTTTCCTCCATAAATTAGTTTTGCCTGGTGTTCATACAAATGGAATCATAACCATGAAGAAAGGATCACGTTTTTGAGATTTATCTATTAAAAAAATTTGTTTAAATCTCATGTTGTTTTGAGTATCAGTTGATCATTCCTTTTGATCATTGAGTAGTATTCAATTTTATGAATATATAACAGTTTATCCATTATCTTCTTAAAGGACAGCGGGCTGTTTCCACTCTTCAGCTATTACTGTATTGGCAGGTAGATCAATTTCTCTTGTACAAATACACAGATTTATATTTGCTGGCTAATGGGGTAGGTGTATGTTTAGTTGACTAGAAACTGCCAAGAGGAGGAAGTTCAACACTATCAGGTCTCCCATGAACAACTTTAAGAGCAGATCTAAGCATAAAGTTTTAGTTTAGCTCTGAAAAGAAACTTGATTACCTTGACAGCATCAAAATATTGGCTAAGTTGAGCCCTCTTCTGTTCATATTCTACTTCTAGCTTTCTCAATTCTTTGTAAATATCTGGATTCTCTTTCTCATAGAGTCGTAAAATACGTTCAAAGGTTTCACGTAGCTTTTTACGCTTGTCTTTCAGCACTTTCTCATTTAACTGTGGCTGTTGCACTGGGTTAAACTCTGAGAGAAAAGAGCAGATTATGAAATTAAATACAAAAAAGTCACTCTGTCTAGGTATCAATAGGCTATATCATTTAATAAAAATCTCCTTATATGTTAAAACTTTTCAAAAGGATCCAGACACCAGATATATTCTTGTCAAAAGAAATGCACTATTTATTAAAATTCCACCCCTTTAAGAAGGCCATTAATTTTACTTTCTTTTCTAAGAAATGTCACCTAATTGACTTTATCATCATTGTAATAAAAATCAATTTTCACTCCTCTATGCTAACAACCTGATACAGTGAAGCTTCAGTCAGACAAACCTGGGTTTACATACTACACTGGCTCTGTCATTTAATTCTGAGATCTCTGGCATTTTACTTGAATTCTCTGATCTTCAGCTTCTTCATCTGGAAAATGGAGACATCAACTACTTCACAATCAAGCTCTGATGATCAAATGAGACCACAAATAAAATATCCAGTGGTGTCTGGCTTACCACTCAACTATTACTTTTATATGGGTTAGTGTTCCTTGTCCAGCTACCATATAAGCCTTTCTCTCCCATGTGTTCAACATGGGGCTTAATTTCAGGTTCCCGAAAGGGACCAAGAGAGATTAGCACAGGACTCCCAGGCCTGCCTAGTCAACCATACCTGCCTCCCTCCATCCCCCTTGCCAGTAACTGACTCAGAGATTAATCGGTATACGATCCAAATTGGGACCAGATCCTCCTCTGAGATTTTAAATATGGGAGAGAGAAGCTCTCACAAGCAGGAATGAAATAAAACTAGAGCAGTCTATGGCCTCATCTCTCAACCACCACTAATTCCACACACATATTCCACCTTCTATACCAAGAAATTCACTAGCAGTATGCTGACAGAGAATGGTCGGACAGATGGACAGTCTTGCTAATGATATCTGGATTTTTGAGACAAGGTTCCCTCCAGGATTTCCCAATTATGGGAGTCAAGGTATACTTTTTTCTACTTAGTTTGTATTGAGTTTTATAAATTGTAATTAGAGCTCTGATGAATAGTGTTCCTTCCTCCTTTTTCTTAAAAGAATCACAAGCTTAATTATCATCTTTCTTAAATCCTATTAACTATTAACCTTGATGACTTATTCAAATCCAGAAGTATGGCCTCAAACCACACTATTCCTAGTGTGATTAATGAAAGTGCTAAATGCTTGACTTTAAATCCCAGCTCTGCCACTTCCTAACAGTGTAACCTTGAGAAAGGTACATAATGTCTCTGTGCCTGTGTTTCCTCATCTGTAAAATAGGGCGAATACACCTACCCAAAACAGTTGTCATGAAGATTAAATGAAAACGTGGAGAAAAAACCTGGTATATAGCAAGGTAAGAGCTCAATAAGCCTCAGTTATTACTATACAATTTGGGGTCATTCAATAGGTAATATCCTGACATCCTAGGGCTAGGAATTGTCCCTACCAATATTTAGAACAGGCAACAAGTGGAATCAGTTATAGCTGAACTGGGAAAGACGCAAGATGATACAACCTGACCCAGAACTCTTGCCCAGGCTCTGCCACATTATTTCAGAAAGCTTGTAATACCATAACCCCACATAACTGGATTTTTTGGAACCCCATTTAATGCATCATTGAGAAGTTCCGCTGTATCTCTTTTACTCACTATCTCTGTTTTTTAGGCAAACCACCAAACTTGTTTGGAAACCTTTGTAAACAAAACTTGTAAAGATCACTTTAACATGCAATTAAAAAAAAAAAACGGCAGGGGGCAGAAGACAGAATTGGCAAAAATTTGACAGCTGAAAAGCATGGAGTTAGCTAGCTTGGATGTTTGAAAGCGACTAAAAAAAAAGGAAAATGAAAAACTCCATGTTCTAAAGTTAAGAGAATGGGCTGAATACGGAATCCATTTTGTGACTCGTCCTCTGTATTAATTATAACTACCTAAGGCCATTTTGCACCATTCTGACTCCTACTTTTACTTAATTGTATAATGTTCTGTTAAAAATACTTTCTAGGATTTTTTTCCTCACATACCTGCAAGTATAAAGTATATAAATAAGGAAGTAAAGGTTAATTAAATATGTTATAGGATCTTTGGAACTTGGTAAAACTGCATTCTATTTTGAAGAGGTTTTGGTTAAACTAAAGAAACTTTTTTTGTGAGTTAGGATAAAACTTCCAATGGCAGCATCACAGATGATTCTCAAGCAACTCAGATACAAGAAAAGACAACATGCAATTATTTCATGTGATTCCAGTTATGACAAAGCAGTGATATTGAAGATGCACATGACGAGACTGGATAAAATTATTCTGTAAAGTGTGAAAAAGGAAGAAATCCTAATATGATAGTTTTTAAAATTTGATTTTAAGTATTTGATTTCTTCTATATCCTTACTAAGTGGTCAATTATCTTTGCATATTCTCATTGGAAAAGATGGGAAATTGACTTATATTCACGGTGGCCCAATATTTAGATTTACATGGTAGTTGCCAATATTAAAATACAAAACAAAAAAAACCCAAGGTGATTTCAAAATCCAGACTTAGTATTCTCTTAAAAAAATGAGCGAGTCAAACTGGGCTTTTGTTAACTTATAAAAAACAATTAGCTAAAGCTAAATAATGGCTTCCCTCTTATTCTAGATGAGCTTTCCAGTTTGTAATAGCCCCTCACCCCATTGTTTTTCTTTTTTTTTTTTTTTTTTTTTTTTTTTTGCGGTATGCGGGCCTCTCACTGCTGTGGCCTCCCCCATTGCGGAGCACAGGCTCCGGATGCTCAGGCCCAGCGGCCATGGCTCACGGGCCCAGCCGCTCCGCGGCATATGGGATCCTCCCAGACCGGGGCACGAACCCGTATCCCCTGCATCGGCAGGCGGACTCTCAACCACTGCGCCACCAGGGAGGCCCACCCCATTGTTTTTCTAACACTAAAACTAAATCTAAGCATCACATGCCATAAGCTTTTCTATATTTCTTGTGTCTGTGCTGTTTCACTCATTACCTGCCTGCCTCTATGTATCACACTATTATCCCTGTTGTAAAATCCAGCCTCTTATCAATTCTTACCCATTTCATCCAATTTTTCCATGTCCCGGATAATTTGTTTGGGATCCTTCATCTTTAAAACTGCAGCTCGTACCATCATGCGCTGTTTTTTGTTCTTAGAAAAATGAAAAAGCAGAATTTAAAGAAGCTGAACACTCCTGAGTTTTCGTTTCAATTTGTTTCAACAATCCATGTAAACTGAAGTTGAACTTCTCCTTGGTTTCTGATCACTTGTTTCAACCACCAGAAACAGAGTTATGTAATTAATTTCTTACTCCCCAAAATGTTTCAACTTCAGACAAAAAGATACATGTTATTTATTAGAAGTGTTTTCTTAGGCAAGTATTTCTTTTTAACCTTGTGAGATTTTAGCAGTTACTTAAGTATTTTAAGGGTTTTTTTCCTTAAAACAAAGTTTGCAGCTAAATTCTAAAATTATACATTAGAGAAAAATTTCGCGGAAATTTAATGTCAGCAATGAAACAAGAATAAACAGCTGAAAACTATTAAAAAACTAGGTTCTCTCAATGTGTTAAGGTATGATACTAAAAAGTAAACCCTTTCTTATTCTGGGGAAGCTTTTTGCCACAAACTCAACAACTACATAATCAAGAAAATGGATGTACAAAGCTATTTATCATCACATTTACTTCCATTCACTAACTCAGTGGCTTCTAACAAAGCAGTATGTTATAATAAATAGCGAAAGAGAATTATTTTTTAAAGTATTTATTTAAGTCACTGGGAAGGGTAATCAAATAAACCATGTTACAGTAACCCATCATGAGCTCATCTACAAAATTATTTCTGTTCAGTTTCTAAGTATAGTATTTTGGCTTAGTAAAATCTTACAGTTTGTTATGAGAAGCATAAAATATCTTTTCTGGCAAATAATTGGAAATGTTTTCTAAATCCACTCATCTCAAATAACAAGATGTGCCAAACTACATTTATATCTAATAGGATGATCCTGAAATCGTACCTTCTTTAATTCTCTCTTCCGAGCTTCTTTTCCTTAAGAGAGGGAGAGAGAAAGAATATAAAACTTTAAAATCCTGAGCATTAGCATTTTCTCCAATTTAATACAGATTACTGTCGGAGGTTGCCCCGTGCGCTGTAGGATACTTAGCAGCATTCTTGCCTCTACCCACTAGCTGCCAATAGCACCCTTCCAATTATGTCAACCAAAAATGTCTCAAGACATTTTTAAGTTCCTTAAAAAATAACTATGAATCTGAAAAGGTGCCATAAAATACTAAATAAGAACTTGCAAAACAATTTGTTCAAAATTCCAAATACAAAGAGAATTGCCAATTCTACTTTGCAAGTCAATCAAATTAGAAACACGGGTACTAATTTTTTTTCATGCTTAAAAGTTTTAATCATTTGCCCACTAGAACACTAGATAACTTTATACAACTAACACCTCCTAACACTGCTGATCTTATAATTAAGAAATAATAAAGTACCCTCCCTAAAGCTTACAATTTTTACCACCCCCTCTTCTTCATTATTCCACATTAATGGACACTTACTGGCTTGGTCTGTGGGGTTCATAAATTTTCCACTCTTGGTGGATGATGTAGATCTCCGTCCCATGTTGACAATTTGTGTGGTTTACTTGCTTGTTTAAAAAACAAAACAAAAACTAAACCTAAAAACCTGCAAAGACAAAAAAATAGCTTATTTTTCCTAGATTTACAAAATTTCTTCCTTTTTATATTTATAAAATTTTTTTCCTAACAATCTCTGAAAAGAAACTTTGATTATTAAGACCTTGTTCTTTCCCTAGTTTTGACATTAGTGTGCAGGAAAGACAGCTTCAACTTCTCTAACCACAAAAAAATAGATTCCTATTATTATTTATAACAGTAATGGGTCTGAAGACCACTATGAATATCATTAAGTCATCAATTAACTTTCTTCTCTGGATCACAGCACTGACTCGTCAACTGAAAGAAATCAATCAAAAAATGCTTCGACAATATGACATAAACCATGTAGATGAGAAGCCATTAGTTCTTTTCCTATATCCTCCCTTTATTTACATGTAGGGTGAAAAAGGAATAAAAAGGGAACAGAGTAATGATCTGGGCTCAACGACAAATAGCTCAGTCTTGCCTTTCTCCATGGTTTCTTGGCATGTATTCCCATCATCTCGAAGACAGTAAAAACTCATTAATTTAAGCCTATTTAATTCAGATTTAGTTCTAATTCAGATGTAATTCCTGACTCTCAAGCAGAAGCTTAAACCATAACTAAAAACACAAATATTCAAAATAAAGTATTGATATTATATGAGAGATCTTCTAAAAACATCAACATTAAGATATTTTATTAATAATGCCTACTTGACTCCTGGTTTGTATTTTTTAAGGTAACCGAAAGAGATAACTGTGTTTGAGGAATCCTATTTTATAAATCAACATTTTAATGAACCGAAACACTATTATATCCCTTCTTCCTGTTATTCCAAATGAATGAGGTTTAGCTTTTTGATACTTGCTCTTTCCAATAATAAAGGGTGATAAATTTCTTTCCTTTTGAAAGCAGACACTTTTCAAGGGTGGGAAAGGTAAGATCATGAGGTAGATTTTTTAGCAGACCACAGAATTACACCTTCCCTTCATGAAGATTTTGTCAGGCACGTTTATTGGTTAATGCGTCTTTCAGCAACTGTTCAACTGCCTTGCTTTCTGCTAAAAGCTTCCAAGCTGTTCCAGTGGCAACTGATTTGCCCTGTCAACGGTTTCCTTCTCAGAAAAACCGGGAGTGAGGGAGGAGGTAGCGGAAACAGGCAAAATTAGCACAAATAGAAGCTCTTACATCTTCGATGGCCTGGATCTTTTCTGCCTCCCTCTTTGAATTACCCTCAGGCCCGTGTTTTTAACCCTCCTCTCCCACGCCTGAAACCTCGAATAGATACGAAGTACAGAAAATTTTTACAGAAGACACTGGAGTCTTAGTCTGCATGCACAGACTACTTTTCTAACTCAACGCAGAGGCGATAGGGAAATGGGGTCACGCGGCTGTTCAGGGAAACTCTTAACAGTCAAAGAGTCTACAAAGGGACGGAGCCCAGGTCCACCATAGGAGCCAACAGCGTTAGCAGCTGCCAAAACCACAGCGACAGTTGCCCCTGACTCGAGGTGCAGGACATCAAGCCTAAGGCAACCAACCGGGCAAAGTCAGGAGGCGGCGCTGACCGACCCGGGCGAAGTTAGCCGCTTGACCGCTGGACGCCGCGCCGCCCCAGGGGATCCCCTAGTCCGCGATCGCGGAAACCCCAACTGCTGAGAGGAAGAGCGGGGCGGAAGGGCCTGGTGTCCCCGAGGCAACCGCGCGGGCCCCGGGAAGAGACGGGAAAGATGAAAAAACGGAGTGGAACGATCCCGCACACTCACACTTCTGCTGGGCTCCTGGGACTGTGAGAAGCGGGGAGGGGACGATTCTCGGCCTCTTTGACTTCGTAGGGCCCTTCACCTCTGCCTCTCAGTCAGCCCCCCACCAGCCGCCATCTTGAAACCTCGCGCCCCTCCGCCATCCTTACGTCATTTCCTGTCCCTACGGCCGAAGATCTCCGCGTTTCTTCGCCCTGGCACCATAGAAAGTAACCAAGAACTGCAGGACCAGACTCTCTTCCGCTACAATACAGTACCGAATTGGTTGGTTATAGGCTAAAAGCCCGCCTTCACTACGCAGTACAAGAGCTTCATGTTGATTGACACTTACCTAGCCCAATAAGAATATGAAAATGAAGCGTGGGGGATATATGATTGGCTAATGGGACCACTGTTCTACCTCGCCGCAGGCATTCTGACCTAATTTCCGGGAGCTCGATTTATTGAGACTACAGAGGCCTGCGGATAACTGACAGGGAAATGTTTATCGCTGTGTCTGTCACCTTGAATTGTGTTTTGTAGGTTTTTTGTTTCCTTCATGACGTAAGCGCGTGCGATCTTTCTGGAGCTTCCGTTTGAAAACGAATCCCCGAATGATGCACTTCGCTAGCGTGCCGTGCGCCTGGAAGTTCAGTAGTTGTTTTTACATAAAGAATATTTGTAGACCTAAGCAATTCAGTGCCCGTGTTAGAATCCCAGAGTGCTAATCTACAGGGTTAGTGGTTTTGAAGAGGAAACATGTGGATATTTGTACAATCAGTTTTAAATTTACGAGTGTGGAGGTTGGTTTATATTGGCTTTTACTTTCTGGTCTTTTCACCCACCAAAAATCCTTTATGATGTCACCATACAAAGGGGATTATTCCCTTAGCTCTAATCTTCGTCCTTTCCTTATCTTCTATCTGCTCTTTAAGACTCCTCCCATATCTTTTCCCCCTAAAGGTGAGTTTAAACATTAAAAAAATATCAGTACTATCACTTATAGGAAAATGTTAGATATAGGCCAATTCTTACTATCAGTTATAAATATTCCAAAATCTTGACGGAGATACGTATTAATTTTTAGAAAATATTTAAATATGGGCTTAACCGATAAGATTGATCCCTTACCTGAACTAACCTTTGTTTGAGAAAATTCTTGATTTGGTTTTAGACTGAATTCTGAGTCCACAAGAGCAGTAACAAGGTATAAGTTTATGAATCAGGTAATAAATACAAAATAAAATTTAATTTTGAAGATGAACTAAATTGTGACATTTTGCAACTAACTTATAAAAGCAATGACAAGGTAAAGAAAAGACTACATTTGAAAAACTATAGTATATCATGTAGCTTTTTACGTTTTAACATATGTTGAGCTTTTAAAATTTAAAGACATTTCTTGTACTTGGATGCAAGAATCAACTGTAACGAACATTCTTGCATGAATGACTTTTAAAATAATTTTGTAAGTAGAACCTAGGAGTCTCAGTGGGGAGTAATTGGTTGGTGAAGTATTTAGAAAACAAACACTTGGCATCTTCAGAAATTCAACTGAACCATTAGGCCTCTGTAGCCTTGGGATTTTCCTGAAATTAGATAATTAATGAAATGGATCACCTAAAGTTTTATATAGCAAGGGAAGCTTCCTCCTTTCTGCTAGTATTGAAAATAAAATTTCGCTTTTTAAAAAACTCATAAAGTAATAAATTACAACTTTCCTTTAAATGACAATTCTTAAAACAGTAAGTAGCAGTTTCTTCTCCTGCATACTAAATTCATTTATAAAGCTGGGATTTGCTTGTTTGCTTGTTTTTAAAATGTTCCAAAGTGTTCAGACATTCACTTGAGGGATATTTAATCATCACACCACAGTTGGTCAGGGTTGATTGCAACTATAGAAACAACTTTTATCTTTTATAGTTTTAACTTTTCCCTCTTAAAGTTCCATCCAGATTACAGTGTGTAATTAGTAGAAGTTTACAGAACGATTGCCTCCTTTCATCGTTGATGTAAATTGTTACAAACCATATTTCAGTCTCTTCCAACTTACAGAAAATTGGATTTAAGCTGATGGTCAAAATTACGGTAGTATTTCTATTCCATTGGAAGGCTCAGTGTTTGCATGTGGGCAGAAGTTACTAAGTATGTCCCTTAGAACTAAATGATGTCTGAGCTGGTGATAGAAGTGAAAGTCTGTGCATTCAATGCAAATTTGAAGGATTTTGACTGGCAATTAGAAAAGGAAAAGGTAACCCCTACACCTGCTGCTCTACAATAGCATTCACCCTAATGTTGATCTGTAGAGCACAGTGAGAAGACATACCAGGATGTAATCTTTTACTCACAGGGTCTAACACCAACTGATCCAGGCATTCATCGTTGTTAGAAGACTCTCTAGAGTCATCTAGTTTTAGCATCTTTGAGTCCTCTTTCTGAGTTGTTTATGGTATTTATGTCTATTTGGAAGCTTATGGAAAATGAGCCTAATCAAAGAAGCAAAACACTATTATTGAGAAAGAAGCAGAAAAATATTCCAGTGGCAAATAAAGTAACTGTTTATTTCATTTGATGTTTCACTGTGTTGGTGACCTCAATAATGGCATTATGATATTTTTCTGAGGCTGACTTGAATTCCACCAGATGCTTCTCATAACTTTTGATGGCTTCTTGAAGCTGTGTTTTCTCCACTGCTCCCAGGATGGCACGGAAGATCATATCTATGCCAAGGCCAAGAACAGCAACTCCTATGCTACCAAGGAGAGAAGCACCAATTTGAGCTAACACAGTGACCAACTTGTTAATTATGCCAGTTGTGATGTTTGAGCCCACGAGTTTAACAGCCACTGCACTGGCAGCAGAAGTAGCTTCTCCCAGGATGACTGAAATAACCTTTTGTACTATTGCAATTTTCTCGGTTTCTTTTTCCTTAATATCCTGAAGTTTTCTATAAAGGGTTGGCTCTAGTTTATCTTTTAGTGCTTCATCAACCTTTTGCAATTCTTTTTGGATTTTCATCATGGCTTGGATGATGATATCACAGTTTTCTTTGATGGTCGCATCTCTTTTCATTTCAATGGAGGCCAGCCTGCACCCTAAGTGCATATTTAAAACCCCAATCAGCTTATTGGTGGCATGGAAGCTGTCAGATAAGCAGTCAAGGAGCTCCTGGTGAAGACGATTTACTTCTTGTCGCCTTTTTGGGTTCTCTGGGTAGAGGAAGTCACTTTGAGCCATATTTCAAATATGATCTCTGAAAAAAAATAGTAAATCTTTACTAGAAATCTTGAAAAATATCTGCTGGATGTATAGATTTGACCAGGAAATCTTTTACTTTATGAATAGCAAATTAGTATGCTATCTAAGGAATTTCTCAGAAAACTCAACAAGTTCTTCAAAACAATTTTTTGAAACTTGGAGTCAGTGTATGAAAATATGGGTGACATAATACAACTTGATGCATTAATTATGGCATTAGATCTTGTGGAGGGGGGGAGATCCTAGATAGGAAAGATTTGTGTTTATCTAGCATCTGATTTTTAATAAATGTGATTATTTCCAAGTAATATTTAATAACATATTTGAAATGGTTAGCTCTTGATTACCAGTGCTCCTTAATTTCCTCAACCTCTAGTCACCACATTGAATAGACCAACCAGGTTGATTTTTCTAATATTTGGAATTAAATTAGTAGGGTCAGAGGAATATTAAAATCTCTGAGTTTACAGGGCAATAATTGCTAATTTTGTTTGTATACTCTGTTATCTTAATTTACAATGTTCAAAACACTCTTTATGTCTTTACAGGTCAATTATTTGCTCTCCAAACCTAAGAGGCATCCAAAGGCAACACATATAACATTAGAATGTTTACCAAAAAATCCTCGTGATAACAGTTTATTTTCAAGATTCCTTAGATTAAAATCTCACTTGGAAAGACAGTGGGCATCATGGAAGGGACAGGGCCGTTCTGACTATCTCTCTGGTTCTCCACTGGCAAATCTTATAAATTAAATTATTTAGAATTGTCTATATTACACTTGACCATTATTCAGATACGCTAGAGTTAGCCTCAGAAAGAAGATAATGTCATTTCACAAAGGTATTAGGGAATAAGTAGCAAGAGTACATCACAGAATGAATAAAATAAGCCTGGTGTTTGTAGCCTGCTTGTGTCTGTACTTTGGGCTCAGAGAAAGAAGGAATAAGCAACACCCTTCTGAGTGAATTTGGGTGAGAGTTTGAAGCTAGTGAGAACAATGTTCCTCAGTATGCACACCTGGAATAGGCTTACTATGTGCCTGACACTTGGATATTTCATTTGAATTCTTTGGAGAAAAGAAGGAGAAAATGGGGTCCTTTATACCTGTGTGGGATCTGGCTCATCCTCTCTTTGTGTAAACAACATCCTAATTAATCTGGGCCCTATCTTTCTAGGACCATTGTTCTTAGCCTAGATATTGGGAACCTCAGAAGCACGGGGGGAAGGAATGAACATGTTTTCTCTCAAGAAAGTAAACATGAACATAACCTATCCTCCAAGTTATAAAGATACAGTTTGGAAATGGAAAGGGGAAAATTTTTGAAAATGGATTAGGAACATAATAATTTTTGCTCTTAATTTTAGGAAGATGCACTAGTACCCCTGGTGGAATAAATTGTATCATGGTTAGAAATTCATTTTTATCTTTGATTTAGATACAGTACACACACACATACACACAAACACACACACACGTGACAGATACAAATGTCCACAAATTAGAATATATCTCAATTCCATTTAAAGAAATTGTTTGTTAAAGGACTATTAAATATTCCACAAACTCACCATTGGGTTGCAAACTGCAATTCGATAACCACAAATTGGGACTTTGATTTTCGCTTTTTTCTCCTAGAAATTTTACGTTAAACTGTTTTCTTTTTTGGTTCCTAGTTTTCAGATCTTATCATGAAATGAAAACTCCAGTTTCTGACTTTGAATTTAGAAGATCACCAACTACATCCCCATTCAGATATTTAGGTGAGAGGAGTCTTTCTTACCCTGAAAAAGTGGGAAATTTCTCTAAAAGCTGTCATATGCCATTATCTGAAGGCATAGCTTTTAGAAAAGATGTGTAGTTCTATTTACCTCAGGATAAACACATGGAGAGATGAACCTTCCTCCTTGATGGGAGGTTGAATGCTTCCAAGTGGTCAGTTCCTTCCCAATTAATTCATTGTTTTAACACAACTTGACAAATTAATCATAAAATACATCTGAAAGACTAAATAGGTGAGACTACTTACTTTTTTCAGGATAAGTAATGTTGGGACTTTTTCCTCCTCAAACATTAAAACAGTATAAAAACACAATATTAACAAGTATTTTATAGGTGCAAGAGTAGGTGGAATCATGGAACAAAATAGTCCCCAAAGAAGACCCTTCTATACATTTGACTTAACATATAATAAATGTAGAATCTCAAATCAATAGAAATTAGTATTCCATAAATGATCCTGGCATAATGGGCTAGCTTGTGGGGGATTAAACATTAAAAATATCAGTGTAACATACGTAAAAAAGATCAAATGATAAAATAGCTAGAAGAAAACAGATAATTTTCAAATGTATATGGAGGACTTTATAAGCTTAAAACCAATGGGAAAAAGTCACACAAAAATTTGACTAACAAAGATGACCACGTAAGAAGGACTGAAAGCAAACTGGTTAAAATGCAGGAAATATTAAAAAGTATTGGTTTCTAACTAGTCTTGTTATTAATACAGAAAACAGTCATAATCTAATAGGTAAACATGCAAACAACTCTGAACAGACAGTAAAAGAAGAAATAGTAGTAATTAATTGATGAAAAGTTTCAGTCTTACCAGAAATCAGATACAGTACTTTTTCAACTACAAAAGTAGTATTTTCTTCCCTTTACATATTCAAACCCTTGCACATGCTCTTTTATACCCTTCTTCCTAGGTTGCAGATATCCATAATTTTGTGCCAATAACAAGTCTGAGTAAGAGATATCATGATGTGCTCAGAATTATTTTTCACATCTAATGAAAAAAGACTTATTTTTCTGAGTCAGGCTTACCTTCTTTTTTTTCTTCCTTGGGGAAGGGGACTGAGGGTTCCTTATGCAAAGAGATCTTCAGCAGCCCTGCCACCACACCTGCCCCAGCACTGAATACAGTTTAAAATTACTTCCATCCCAACTGTGAGATAAATGCTAGAGAATTAGGTGGAGGAGAGGTGGGGTTTGAAGGTGAAACCAATTAATTATGTTTGGGACAAGTGAAATTTGAAGAGCCCGATGAAGGAAGTAATTTAATAATTCAGTAGCAATTTACCTAATGGAGAGTAGTACTTTACTATTTATTATAAGGTAGTATGCTAGGCTCTGTAGAGCATACAGAAATGAAAGAGACATGGTCCCTGCTTTCGTGAAATTTCTAATCTAGTTAGGAAGTTAAGACAGATTTAAAACTACAACATCAAGTTGAAAGCACTACGTCATACAAAGTTATAGATAGAGGTGGTGCTTGCCTTGTGCAAATTCAAATTTTAAAGAACTCACACTTTGAAGTAAGACAGAGAAAGACAAATATCGTATGATATCACTTATATGTGGAATCTAAAAAAATGGTACAAATGAACTTATTTACAAAAGAGAAGTAGAGCCACAGATGTAGAAAACAATCTTATGGTTACCAGGGGAAAGCGGGGGTGGGGGAAGGGATAAACTGGGAGATTGGGATGGACATATATACACTACTGTATATAAAATAGATAACTAATAAGCATCTACTGTATAGTACAGCGAACTCTACTCAATACTCCGTAATAACCTATATGGATAAAGAATCTAAAAAAGACTGGATATATGTATTCATATAACCGATTCACTTTGCTGTACAGCAGAAACTAACACAACATTGTAAATCAACTAGACTCCAATAAAAATTAAGAAAACGAAAAACAAAACAAAAGAACTCATACTTTAATAATATTTACACTGGGGTCATGTGGAGACAGTCCGTCATCTAGGGAGGGTTAACAATTTGTAAACTTTCCAACTGACACTCTTAAATATGTGCTTGATACTTAGAGGAGAGGTTATACACCACTTGAAAAATCTTAGTGTGCAGCATTTCAACTATCGCCCATGACAATTTAGTTCTGATGCTTGAATTGCTTACTTGTCTCAGCAAAACAAAAAAGGTCTGCAATTAGTTGGAGTCGCCCTTCTTAAAGATCACAGTTGTTACTTAGGCGTGCCCCAAGTGATGTCTTACCAGTGATATATAGTACTGTACCTGAGAGGAGTTCTGGGCCATACACTCTCCTCTATCTTATTGCATTTTCAGGGCTGATCTTCTAAATATTGACTTTAAAGTTCAATCTTTTAAAATCATTTTAAAGTCATTTTAAAAAATGACTTTTAAGATGGGCATCAGCAGGTAGCTAAGTGGTGTACTTAATCCAGCTCTGATCACCTGCATCTTTTGTACGGCAGATCTGAACTTTTACACTATTTGTTATAACATGATAGTGCTCCCTGTCAGTGATGGGCAGTTACCATCCACTTCTGTACAGCCGAATTTGTGCGGCTATTTGAGCATTTTATTGTAGTGGTTCATGAAATAAGTTCTAAAGCGCCCTGGGGCAGCCTGATGGGGAGTTGCTAGCCAGCAGGTGGAGCGCTTGGTCTCTGGCACGCCAGTTTCACCCCAGCCTTTGCTGAAGCAGCTATGCTTTCTTTGCTGCTCTATCTGAGCTGTGGGTGGGAAAAGTTTGTGTGATGAGAGAGTTCTTTTGCTCAAATAAAGTTCGGAAATCACACGTATTTTGGCTTGTTATTTTATTTAAAAAAAGGAAGTAAACAAATCTGGAAGCACTGATACTTGATCTGCTCATCTTAGGAACTTGGAATGAAAACAAAGACTAACTTCAGATGGATTCTTATTGGACCTAACTCATCAATTTTGTTGAAATAAGAAGTAAACACTCATGATTAAAGAGCATATAAGAAATGGGAGAAATATACTGACGACTGTATCTAAAAGTTAAAGTCTATTTAGTGATACTATACAGTTCTTTTAGATTTTCAGGAAAGGAACCACCTTGCAAAATAAAAATGTATTGATTATCACATATGTAAGTAAAAACTTCTCAGGATACTTTTGTGAATAACAGTACTGCATTGACTGTCAAGTGTTATAGGAATTTAAAGAGAAACTTTAATATGGAGGTCATTAGAGGAAGATTCATGGAGGAAGTGACAGGTGATTGTGCATTGATAGACGGTAGAATTATAACATGATGAAATTAAAAGATTTGATAAAACAAAGTATTTTAAAATAAAAAGTTTATAGCAATGATATAAAAACACTTTAATATGTAGGAGGAAAAACACCTATAAACCTACCATCCTGTTTTTCTTTTATTATTCCTTTCCAAGGTTTATTTAAATGCATAAGTATTTTTACCAAGTTGTAATAATAAGAAATAAAATTTCATCTTATATTAATTTACTTAAACACTTCTCTTATTTCTAGTTTTATAATTATTTTATTGGTTATATAAAATATATTTATATTTTATAAAGTATTTCATATATCTTTACCATAATTTAACAAATTCTTAATTGTTTCACTGTCTTAATATAAGTATTTTAATACACATAGTTCTTTTTCCCCTCTTCAATTATCTGGATTATTTCCTCAGGATAAATTTCCAGAGGAAATTCAGATTATATAAATATACGATTTATGTAATCAATAGGAATAAAAATTTATATTACTTTTGATATGTATTGCAAATGCATTCCAAAAACTTTTACACTGACATCAAAAATAAATTTTTACAGCAGGACACTGGGTGTGTTTCAAAGTCAAAGACAATTCTGTTAAATATTACTGGTTTGAGGAGCATAAGGTCAAATTGAAGGGTTCTTACCTTTGTGGAAATCCATCCTGAAAAAGTTAATGATGAAATGATACTGAGGTTTGCTTCCAAATAATCTAGAAGGCAGATTGGAGTAGCTTCATAGAGGTAATAAGATCAAACTGGTTTTGATACTTTTTGAAGCTGGGTTATGGGGGTGTGGGAGTCTATTATATTATTGTCTTTACTTCTGTGTATGTTTGAACTTTTCCTATAATAACAATTAAAAACAGAAAGAAAGAAAGAAAGAAAAACCATGACCCTGTCCAAGCTTCTGATGTTTGGTCATTAGTGCTCTCTGAGGTTTTACCTTTCTCCAATGTGTCTCTTGTCCTCACTACCCATATAGGGTCCAGCTATCCTGCAAGGTTCACTTATCTGGAAGTGTGGGTATAGGGTATGGGCAAAGTCAGAAGCTTTTCAGGAGAAAATAACAGCTACTAACTAGTTCTGAGCTTCCTTCCTTAATTTAAATCAAAACCATGGCCTTTCATTAAAAAAAAAACAAGGTTGATCATGGTGTGATGACACTCTGATATAAAGTCTTTAAAAGAATATTTCTGACCAGAAAACAGAATATCGAGGTCATTCACCAGCATTTATCAAATGTTCACTTGAGAAACCTCTGCCATATGCCTTGAGTAGACAATGTTCCTTGCTCTCAAGAAGATAACAGTCTATTTGGAGACACACAGCAAAGGCCCAGTGATATTTAAATGTAATATAGCTTATGAAGGAGCATAAGCACTATACATTAACTAGAATTAGATCACACATTCATATTTTCTCAGATACTGAATGCTTAAATTAATGTTAAAGACATAAAAGGAAATGTTACATTCCATGTAAACAACACACATTCACATAGGGGTCATTTCATCCTTATTCTTTTCTAAAATTGATGTCTTTACTACTTTGTCATCCCCTCTGACTTAATTATATAAGCTGTTAATTTTCTTCTTTCTTGGTGTCTTCAGAGACATAAATGATCACCAGGAACATGTCATGGGATCTGCTTTAAAAAAGTTGTTTTGTTGCTTTATTATAGTTATGACTAGGATTCAAGTCTGACCTGTTACTGCAAACACCCTTTAATATGGAGAAACAGAGTATTATATCAATACTGATAGAAATACCCATATTGCTTACCTTGTTGTGTTTCTGAGTTCAGTGGTCCCAGCAGTTGTTGGGGAGTATTGTTGCAGTGCTTTTTCATCTGGTTTCAACTGGATGTTTCTAATGGAATGTGATGACTTACAGGCTTTGCTAGTCTCTGCTGGGTCCCTCTGCCTGTCTGGTTCATCGACTGTTTCTGCATGGTTTAGTTCTCAGAATTCTTTTATTTTCTATATTAATATAAAATTGGTATATATTAAGTGATATTAATTATAAGTAATAATTATAATAATAATTATAAGTAATTAGTGCAATGGTAAAACATTAAAATTTTTGTTCTTTAATGGACTTTTTTATTGTTGAAAAGTGCTATCCAACTGAGCTAATTCAATTCAGTAGACAAGATGCCTCTTTGATTGAAGCTCTCAGATTTTGGGTTCCCATCATGTCAACTTTTCCAGATATTAAACTTCCTTTAGCTTCTGTTGCATTTTGTACCTGTTGCTGATTGATCTAAGTTCTCAAGAGATATAGATGCAGATATTTTCAGCCAAATTTAGTTTTTTTGTGTGTACTCTTCTTTCCTGGCTGGAAGTTCTGCTCTTTATCACTATCTCTCTTATTATCTTGGTTAATTGTCTTGACAATATAAAAACCTTAAAGATCAACTTGACTCTTTTCCCTTAAAGCTTAGATCAGAGTCTCCCATGCTTCTTTCTCTAGATTCTGTCCTAATCCCCACTGATTCCTCTACAGCAAAGACACATCAGAAGCAAGAAAATCACGCAGCCTCAGTATAACTTACTGGAAAGACCATGGGCTTTAGAATTGTACAGTCCCTATTTTGTGTACCCAGAGTACCACTTACGAGGCATGTAACCCTGGGAAAGTAATTTAATCTCTCTACTTTTTTTCATAGATGTCATGTGAGTACTAGTTTGTCATTTAGGGATTGGCATAAAAGGAATATGAGATAATAAATGTAAAACACTTGGCACAGTGCCTGTTTTATGGCAAAAACTTACTAAATGATAGCTATTCTTATGTTAACAATAAAAATTCCTGTTGTTATTGAGTGGATAGAGGATTTGGAACCAAGATGCCAGCTAGGAGACTTGTATTGTAAAATCTAAAGGTGCTGCCCTATAGTTCTAAAGAAGGACCAAGTGGGGTATTAGTTTACTTTTGTCCCTCTGGGTCATTTTGCATTTGACATAGCCTAGGGACCACCATGTAGGAACATGGGAAAAAAGGGAAAAAAGTATTGTGGCCAGTGTAGCCAAAGTATGTATGTATGGATAAGTAGGATTTCAATAGATGTGTAAGGAGGTGGGGTATGAAGGAGATGATGCAGGTGAAAGGAAAACTGTGGAGCATATTCAGGGAACAAAATTAATCCACTATGCTGGTGGCACAGAGTATATGTGGGAGCAGTGAAGGGAAGGCAAGTAGTGGAAAATTGAGAGCAGTTTGTTGATGACCTTAGATGCCATGCTAGGAAATTTTATTTTATTCTCTAGGCAATACTGAACCATTGAAGGTTTTTTGTTATGGGATAATATTAGGAGGTTTGGATTTCAGGAAAGTCAGTTTATACAAACTGGATTAGTGGGTATGGACAATAAAACATGGGTTACCAACTCCAATGCTTATAGTAACTGGACAAGATATGTAAGTAATTGAAACACTTAGTGTAAGACAATAGGGTATAGAGGGTGAATGTCTAGTCTAAAGGGGACAACCTCAGCTCTAGGAAATTTCTCCAGCTCAGAAAAAGGACTTAATGTTGCCAGTTAATTTCATTTTTTCAATAATCAGTAGAAATCCAGATTTCTATGTTTCAATTTTTAAATTTGCAACTGATAAAAATTTTGAAAATACACTGTGGTAGGTCAAACAAAGCATATCTGCTGGTTAGATTTTGCCTGTGGATTGCCAGTTTGTGACCCCTTGACAAAAATATTGAGATAAAATGTGAGACCATTAAAGTTGTCTAGATGAGAGTTACCTGGAGTAGTAGTTATGGGAATGGAAGGGAGGGGATGGATTGAAATAAGTTCAAAGGGAGTTAACAAATTTTAGGGACTGATTTAGTATGGGGAAGAGAAAAGGAAAAGGGATTTGAGCCTCAATAATGAGGCAAGGATTAAGAGGAGAAAGTGTTTTCTGAGGAGATGAGAGCAGTTTTGGATAATTGTATGGCATATACTGGTGCAGTCACTATGTGGAGATGACCAGTAGGTAGTTGGAAATGTAGATCTGGAGATCGGGAGAATTGCTGAACCTACGCCATGAAGTTTAGGAGTCATCTGCATACAGATGGCGTTTGTAGTTATGAGATCTTGAAGGGAGAAAGTGTACAATATAATGAGGACAAAAACACAGCCTTGCGGCCCTTAGGAGACTGGAAAGGCATTGGTGGTATAAGGAAGAGAAACCTATAAAATAAATAAATGCTTAGAGAGGATATAGAAGGACCAGAGTTATACAGCATCATGGAGCCCTCAAGAGGAAAAAATCTTGAAGTAGGAAGAAGTATTCAGCAATTTCAATAATGCAGAGAACTCAAGATGGTTAAGGCCTGGAAATAGGCCAAGATATTTGATAATTAGAAGTTATTGATGCCCTACAGGAAAATAGTGAGGGATAGAATAAATTACAATGATGTAAAGAATCTCTGTCTTGAGAAATTTGAGAATTAAAGGAAGGAGTGAGATGGAATCATTACTTGAAGAGAAATCAGAGTCAAGCTTTTTTTTAAAACTGAATAGGGCAGTTTTTTTGTTTTTGTTTTTGTTTTTTTGCTGCGCCATGTGGCTTGCAGGATCTCAATTCCCTGACCAGGGATTGAACACAGGCCACAGCAGTGAAAGCCTGGAATCCTAACCAGCTGAGTAGGGAACTGAGTACGTACATAGTTAAAGAAGAAGGAAAAGTAAAGAGGGAATGATGGAGGATGCAAGATGTATTAGTCAGCTTGGGCTGCCATAACAAAATACCATAGACTGGGGGCTTGGACAACAGAAGTTTTATTTTCTCACAGCTCTGGAGTCTGGGAAAAATAAGATCAAAGTACCAGCCAATTCAGTTTTTGGTGAGGGCTCTCTTCCTGATTTGCAGGCAATCACCTTCTTGCTGCATCCTCACAAGGTGGAGAGAGTGAGGGAGGGAGCTCTCTGGTGTCTCCTCTTATAAGGGCACTAATCCTATCGTACCAGGGCCCTGCCCTTATTACTTCATTAACCTTAATTACCTCCTAAAGAACCTGTCTCCAATTACAGTCATACTGGAAATCAGGGTGTCAACACATGAATTTTGGGAGGACTTCAGTTCACAGCACAAGAGAAAAGGGGAGATGATTGATAGAGCAGAATTCTAGAGGAAATACCAAAAGAGGATTGTGAACATTGGTTAGAGACATTAACATTTTTCTCTATTGCAGAAGAAGACGAGTTGTAATGAAAGTACAGAAAGGACAGGACAGACAGTGGGTGTTTGTATTAGATGGTCTTGATCTTCTTTGGAATATTGCATTCTCTACCTCCTCAGTCTGCTGTTATCCACCTTTCAGAGTTACTTGATAGTTTATATATTCTGTCTGTGATTTTTAGTTGTCATCAGTAGGAAAGATTGGATGGAGTGTGCTTGCTCTATCTTAACTGAAACCAGAGCCCCTCTATGTAATTTTTAATGTTTTACCCAATCTTTTTCACTAGATTGGATGGGTATTGAGGGTAATACCTGCGAATACTGTCATTCCGTATGTCAGCATATCCAATTCAGGATCTAGCATGCAATATTTGATATGTGGTTTAAATTTAACGAAACCCCCCGATTCTACTCTGTTTTAATTATTTTTTTATTAAAGCACAAGATCATTTCTGTTTTGAAGCTTGTATAACTTTCCAACCTTTGATAAGAGTTATTCTCATGTTCAGATTATATTTTCAGTCTCTTTATGGTTGACAAATATACTTTTAGTTTCCATTTGGATGACTACTTGTTTTACAGTGCTGAAACATTTCTGCTGAAGAAATGTCTTCAGGGTCAGAAAAGGATAAAGAAAGGCTCGTTCAAGCTGCCAAAATGTTCTTCTTTCACATGCACGATCTTGCTTCCTTCACAAATGCACTCACCGAATTGTTTAACAGCAGTATGAACACTCAGATCTTCTTGATGGCTGTGAAAGAAGATGGTAATGTTAAGGATGTCTTTGAACAGATGCTCAAAACTTTTAAGGAGATGCAATCTGCAGCGGTGGCAAAGCAGGACAGAATGCAAAGTGAACTTTTATGTTCCAGGATTGCAACAACTATGTGCTCTATGCTTGAGAAGAGTAGCAGTGTAAAGGAGTTGCCACAGTAGGCCAAAGAAATGTTCAAAAATGTCCATACACCGGTCATTGCCTCTGTGATGAATAATGGTAAGATCCTGGAGAGTTTGGAATCTTCTCTTTCACTCTTGATGAAATATCCCATCATGAATCTTCAGTTAAGTGACGTCTATAGAAAAGACACCAAAGAGCAATCAGATGATACCACATCTGAGAAAAGCCCAAGTCCTGGCCCATCCAAAGCCACTACAATAGACACCTTGAAAAAGTTGCAGGATGCACTAAACACTGAGAATGCCAAGGATACCATCGAGTCAGCTGCAGATCAGATGGAGTAAATTGTCAAAACCATGGGACCAATCTTAGAGATCCTCCAAAAAGCCATAAAAATGATGGAAACCAAGTTTTCTGTGTTTAAGAAAGCCAAGGACTAGTAGGAATGCAACAGTAGTGTTCATTTCTGTCAGAAAACCGATTCAAATCCTGCGAGCTTTTATAGTACTTTCTAAGACCTTGGATGCCAGACATGTGGTCTGTTGGGACATGAGTTTGAAGAATAGTCACCTGGCAAACCATTTACCTCAAGTTTTGCTTTATTCAAATAAAAATAAATAGTCAAAGAAACCCTGCTTGAAATGGCAGTTATTGAAGAGAATACATAGTTCAAAAAAATCAAATATGGTATTATATTTGAGGATGTTTCTAAACATTGTATTTCATCTTATTTTTTTTTTTTTTTTTTTTTTTTTTTGCGGTATGCGGGCCTCTCACTGTTGTGGCCTCTCCCGTTGCGGAGCACAGGCTCCGGACGCGCAGGCCCAGCGGCCATGGCTCACGGGCCCAGGCGCTCCGCGGCATATGGGATCCCCCCAGACCGGGGCACGAACCCGTATCCCCTGCATCGGCAGGCGGACTCTCAACCACTGCGCCACCAGGGAGGCCCCTGTATTTCATCTTAAAGCATAATTGAAATAACCCTCAACTAATTCCCACTCTTAGTAATTCTATTTCTAGTTCCTACAGTGCGAGTTCCAGGTAGATGTATACACTATCACTAAATAATCTGGTTCAGGCCTAGGAACAAAACTTTTGCATTTTTGTCACTCATATATCAGTTTCTGTACACTTCAGTGGCTTGCCTATCATAAGCCATCACTAAATACTTTTGATATAATTTATCCAGAAGTTAATAAGAATAATGAATGAGGAGTAATAGCATTTTCTTGCCTATGTGAATAAGATCAGAGCAGATGGGTTATTCTTTGTCTCCTACTGAAGTCTTATGATTAGGAGATAATAGAGGCTGAAAAATGGAAATGCTCTAACATTTTACACAAAAAAAGACCTAGTGCTTGTTATTTGACCATAATAGAAGTAGGATTTCTGAGACGTGCTTGTATTGGGGAAAAATTAGACAAATCCATTTGCCTACCAAAAAGTATTGAGCTCTCATGAACTGCAAATGAGTGTATGCTCTCAAGATTGCCATATTTCAAAAACAAACAACCCAATCAAAAAATGGGTGGAAGACATAAATAGACTTTTCTCCAAAGAAGACATACAGATGGCCAAGAGGCACATGAAAAGTTGCTCAACATCACTAATTATTAGAGAAATGCAAATCAAAACTACAATGAGGCATCACTTCACACTGGTCAGAATGGCCATCATAAAAAATCTACAAGCAATAAATGCTGCAGAGGGTGTGGAGAAAAGGGAACCCTCTTACACTGTTGGTGAGAATGTAAATTGATACAGCCACTGTGCAGAACAGTATGGAGGTTCCTTAAAAAACTAAAAATAGAACTACCATCTGACCCAGCAATCCCACTACTGGGCATATACCCTGAGAACACCATAATTCAAAAAGACACATGTACCCCAATGTTCATTGCAGCACTATTTACAATAGCAAGGATGTGGAAACAACCTAAGTGTCCATCGACAGATGAATGGATAAAGAAGATGTGGTACATATATACAATGGAATATTACTCAGCCGTCAAAATGAATGAAATTGGGTCATTTGTAGAGATGTGATGGACCTAGAGTCTGTCATACAGAGTGAAGTAAGTCAGAGAAAAACAAGTATCGTATCATTAACGCATATATGTGGAATCTAGAAAATGGTACAAATGAGACTATTTGCAGGGCAGGAATAGAGACACAGACATAGAGAACAGATGGGTGGACACAGGAGGGAAGGGAAGGGTGGGATGAATTGGGAGATTAGGATTGACATATATACACTACCATGTGTAAAATAAATAGCTAGTGGGAACCTGCTGTATAGCACAGGGAGCTCAGCTCGGTGCTCTCTGATGATCTAGATGGGTGGGATGGGGGAGGGAGGGAGGTCCAAGAGGGAGGATATATATGTATACATATAGCTGATTCACTTCATTGTACAGCAGAAACTAACACAACATTGTAAAGTGATTATACTCCAGTTAAAAAAAAAGATTGCCATATTTCATATGATACCTAATAGAAACTTTGTTAAGAACAAGAAAGGCAATTAATAACTCTAGTTTTATTTTTTTCTTCTTAAGAAGTATGGAATTTACTACTTACTTTAAAAGCAGTTAATTCTAGTTCGCTATTGGAATTTTCCTTTCGAGAATACCTAAGATTTTTTCTCATTTAAACATTTTTTTTTTTTTTTTTTGTGGTACGTGGGCCTCCCACTGTTGTGGCCTCTCCCGCTGCGGAGCACAGGCTCTGGACACGCAGGCTCAGCAGCCATGGCTCACAGGGCCCAGCCGCTCCGTGGCATGTGGGATCTTCCCGGACCGGGGCACAAACCCGTGTCCCCTGCATCGGCAGGAGGACTCTCAACCACTGCGCCACCAGGGAAGCCCTAAACATTTTTTTGTTTAAAAATTTATATCCTATTTTCTCTTTAAAAAAATGCTTGCTTCTTATCTAAATCTCAGAGGAGCTAAGTAGCCTGGACTTTCAGAATTCAAAGGTATGGAACTAGCTCTCACCTTCACCCCATTTAGCCCAATTAGTAGGGTCTTTAGAGACCTAGCAATCCCCCATCACCCCACTTATCTTGTCTACTACCTGAAAGAAGAGTCGGAGAACATCCCCAGCTGTGAAGTTCGATGATTTATACTTCTTTTTAACAGTTTGCCCATAATGGGGACTCAATATATCTTTGATATTTCCCTGGTAATTAGATTTTTTTTCTTCTTTATCTCCACATGCATACACTTGTTTTCCTAACAAATGTGCTTAAATTTGTGATGAAGGCTTAAAATCTAATTTGCCATAAAGTCCTCCGTGAATTAACATATGAGTTTAAATTCTAACTTTTGTAATATTTTAGAAGAAACCTGTGTGCCACACCCCATTACTGGCAGTGAATGAGATTCCACTAACATCTTTCATTAACTTTCCCTTTTGTTTCTTGGGTTTCTACATTGGTTTGGTCTTGAATGCTGATAAAAATCTCTAAAAAAATGTAAAAATAATAAAATTGTTTGACATCAGGGAAAAAAATCTCTAAAGAAATTTTACACCTTTAGTATGCCTCTGGGGCTCAACACTTTCTCATTTGATGAATTTGTCCTTTGCCTTCTAACTCAAGAGTCTCTGATTTGTTCCTAATATTTAGGATCATTAAATTAAAAATAAGGGAAAATCATTGTATTCATCATAACACCCCTTCAATTATTTGAGATAGAAAATTTAATTCAAATTATTGAAGCAAAAATATAATTTATTGATTTATGTAATGAAAAAGCCCATGGTATACAGTTTCAGGCACAGTTGGATTTAGGGGCACATAGACTCTCACCAAGATTCACTTTCTTTTCATTTCTCATCTCTTCTTTCATTGTGTTAGCTCCATTCTCAGGAAGATAGGGTCTCTCTTCTCAGTGGCAAGATAGCTGCTAGCGATTCTAGGCTCATATTCTGCTTTCACTATTCTCCACTCAAAAAAAAAAATGGCCCCCACCCCACTCCCAGCCCCAAAAGTACCCTGATTATGTCTCACAGGCTCAGATTGAGTCATTTTCTATCCAACATGAATCTCTGTATTCATGAAGAAGAAATATACCTACAGGTCTACCCATAGGCAGTGGACTGAGCCAGCTCTGAATCAGTTGATAGCTGGGCAGAATGATTCTCTACAGGGATTCAGGGCAAAAGGGTACAGGGAAGGCAAAAACCACAACCTTTTTTTATGCTCTACTTTTGGAAGAGATGATGACACAGGTCAAAAACAAGAGAGAAGCAATAACTACGGGAGTAGGGATGCACTTTTTGCTGGAAGCTGTGAAAAAAAAAAAACATAAAAAGAGTCAAAGATGTTTTAGGTAGCAGAGATTTTTTTAAAAAACCACCTCATTTCTCCTTTGGTTCACTTTAAACTTCGAAAATTCCTAACAAAAATATTTGAAGCTAGCACTTTTAAAAAAATTAATTTATTTTTTATACAGCAGTCTCTTATTAGTTATCTACTTTATACATATTAGTGTATACATGTCAATCCCAGTCTCCCAGTTCATCCCATCCGCCCTGCCACTTTCCCCTCTTGGTGTCCATATGTTTGTTCTTTACATCTGTGTCTGTATTTCTGCCTTGCAAACCAGTTCATCTGTACCATTTTTCTAGATTCCACATATATGCTTTAATGTATGATATTTGTTTTTCTATTTCTGACTTACTTCACTCTGTATGACAGTCTCTAGGTCCATCCATGTCTCTACAAATGACCCAATTTCATTCCTTTTTATGGCTGAGTAATATTCCATTGTATATATGTGCCACATCTTCTTTATCCATTCCTCTGTCGATGGGCATTTAGGTTGCTTCCATGTCCTGGCTATTGTAAATAGTGTGAAGCTAGCCACTCTTAAAAAAATATTCTCTCTTAGAGTTCTCTAAATGACAGCTTGCTTATTTTGCAGATGATAAAACAGGTATCAAGAGGTTAAGAGGTGTACCTCAGGGTACCCAGCAAGTTGGGGGTAGAGATCTCCGGATTTCCCATCTTTATCATCATCAGCAGCAGAATTATTACCATTACCATCATCCCCATCTTAATTATCACCATCTTTATCACCATTATGAAAGTGAACATTGATTAAAGGCTTATTCTGTGCTGGAATCATTTTAAGCACTTGCTATAAATTAACTCATTTAATCCACACAAAAACTATGAGGCATTTATCCTCATTATCCTCATTTTTTAGTTAATAAAACTGTGACACAGAGATGTGAAGAAACTTGTCAAACATGACGCATCTAGTAAGTAGTGTAGTCAGCCATCAAACTTAGGCAGTCTGGCTCAACTCTGTATTTTTAACCACTGTATTATCTCTCCATATATCTCATGTACATTCATCAAATTTTTTTTATTACAAGGTGAGCAAAAACAATTCATGCAGTCCTGTTTGGGGTGTGTGTGTGTGTGTGTGTGTGTATACTGCCTACACATACACACTCTTCATGGGAAAGGTTAGCAGCCACTAAGATGTGGTTGATGGAAGAAACACTGAAATATAAAAAATTATTGTCAGGTGTAACTACTAACTGGGATTACAATGGGATAAGGATATAGAATGAGATGGAAGATGTAAACCTTCAAAAAAATGGTCTAGGGCTTCCCTGGTGGTGCAGTGGTTAGGAGTCTGCCTGTCAATGCAGGGGACACGGGTTCAAGTCCTGGTCCAGGAGGATCCCACGTGCCGCGGAGCAGCTAAGCTCGTGCGCCACGGCGGCTGAGCCTGTGCTCTAGAGCCCACGAACCACAACTACTGAGCCTGTGTGCCTAGAGCCTGTGCTCCACCATAAGAGAAGCCACTGCAATGAGAAGCTTGTGCACCGCGGTGAGGAGTAACCCCCGCTCGCCACAACTAGAGAGGGCCCATGTGCAGCAATGAAGACCCAATGCAGCCAAAAATAAAATAAATAAAATAAATAAATAAAATTTGAAAAATGCTCTAAAGAGTGGAATCTCCTTTTCAACCAGCCTTGCTGATTATTTAGCATAGAAAAGACATTTGAAGTAGAAAATCATTCAACTCTGTGATTGCCTCAATTGTTTGATGACCATATTGTTTGATAGGATGATCAG
Source organism: Mesoplodon mirus (assembly GCF_964341445.2). Classification (NCBI taxonomy): domain Eukaryota; kingdom Metazoa; phylum Chordata; class Mammalia; order Artiodactyla; family Ziphiidae; genus Mesoplodon; species Mesoplodon mirus. The sequence goes on along the minus strand of NC_138987.1, from coordinate 91,483,084 downwards.
ATGATGGGGAAATACTTTTCCATTACTTCCACATAATATATAAGATCCCTTGAGTTTCCTGGAATTTCTATTTGGAAAATTACCAACAGTAATTTTCAAAACCCCTCTTTTCTTAGATAAGAAAAATTAATAATGCATACTTATTTCTAAGCTTTTGTCAAAGTTTGTGTTAAAATTGTATTATCTGAATTCTCACAGGGACCTAGGAACAATCAATACCACTTTAGCAGGTCACTCCTTAGAATGATTCTTAAGCATTTTCTGTTTTGTTTTCTCTTCATTGAGGCTAGAGATCACAAGGACCTCTAACCCCACCCTTTCTCACTTTTTCATAGGATAAGATTCTACTGAAGAGTTGTCTGCAACTGATTGACAAGGAAACAATATAACAGAGAAAGATCATGATTTGAGGGTGTGATTGGCTTTAGTATTGAAGTTCTACCCCTAGATGCTTGACTGTGATCATTTTTGTTACTTTCACTGGGCCTCAGTTTTCTCATCTGTAAAACGAGAGCACCTCCAGGGTTTTGGAAATACTATGGTCACAACCACTACTCTTCACTTTGCTTCACTGTGGTTATGCTAATGTCCAAGTAAGAGACAAACATAGAGACATTACTATGTGGTAATCATACTCATCCTTCAAAACCACCTCTTAAGCACCCTTCATAATGACTAGGATATTAAAAATAGCTTATTTTAATTTTATTTTCTCAGGTTAAAGTAACTTTTCTTTCCTAACTCTCTTGATACTCTTTCTCTACCTCTCATACGGTCATTATCATTTCTACCTCACATTATTATTATTATTATTACTTTCACACAGGCAGACAATATATTTAGGAGAATAAATGAAAAAAATCTGTGACTTAAATTAATTACAATCTACAAACTTTCTCATTTCAGAACAACTCACAGTAACTTTACTTTTGTATCTGTCTTTACTTTTCTTCTAGACTCTTCAATGCTTTTTATTCCTTTTGTCCCTAGGACAGTACTTTTCAGATTGGAGGCTGTGATTCTATTAATGGTTTGTGACATCAGTTCAGTAGGTCATGGCCATCAATCTTTAATAATGTAATAAAATAGGTTAAGATACAAAACACTAGTTAAATGCATGTGAAAAGATCAACTATTATCTTGTTATATATACATTGGTGTGAACATATTTGTATATTTATATGAATGTGAAGGGTGTTTATAATGTCAATAGTCAGAGTCACAGAAGATTGAAACCAATTGTAAGTTCTCAATAACATTTTTGAATGGCAAAATAAATCTCCTGAAAGTGACCTACAGAGAAAATTGTCCTGGACTTTTTGTCAGAAAAAATGGGAAACGGTCTCACTTTTGTTATTTATAACCTGCTTGAATAATCTTACAAAAACCATTTAACCTTTCTAATCCTCAGTGTTCACATTATTATAGGGGGGTCAATAGCCCAAAGTACAGGTAGTTGTAAGAATTAAACAGATAATGTGTGTGAAAGCCTTTTGTAAACTAAATTTCTATAAAAATACCATTTGATTGGTGTATTATAACATGAATTTGGTCACCTCTGCCTTAGGTATACAGTCTGGGGAGAAATGCATAATTATTATGCCTTTTATCACATGAAGTCTGAATCTGTGTGTTAGATTGTTCAGAAATGCATATTCAATCTCTTGAAAAAAAGCAAAAAAAAAAAAAGGTAAAAGTGACATGCAGTATATCTAGTTAATCTTATTTGGTGGTAAATGTTATCTATAACCTCTTTCTGTCAATATTTAGAGTGATGAGTGTTATTCTTTTAGAATATTGTCTATGGGACTTCCCTGGAAGTGCAGTGGTTAAGACTCCGTGCTTCCACTGAAGGGGTCCAGGGTCCGATTCCTGGTGGGGGAACTAAGATCCCGCAAGCCGCATGGCATGGCCAAAAAAAAATGTATTTCTTCCGTCTCTTCCTTTCTTTCTATTCTAACTGTCAATATTACTGAAGTAGACATTTGTGTCATTAAACTGTTATCCCAGCTCCATGTGCAAAGTACTTTCCCAGAATTTTTCAATTGTGTTTGAGAGGGTGGGTAACAAGTGCTATCACAACATTCCCTCCAGGCAAGTGTTGCCCCCATATTATAGATGAAGAAACAGGCTCAGAGTTGTCATTTGCACAAGGCCACAGAGCTACTAACATATGCCCAGCTCTCACTGGTTCCACCATCTCTGCTCTACCCATCATGCCCTGTGGTCTCCAGATTCATCCAATTACTCATTCTTTCATCCATTCATCTGAGACAGACACGCTACTTCGAGGTAAGCGTGATGCCACAAATTGGGAAAATTACTTTGGGATAATTGAAGCCCAGAGTAAAAGAAAATAGGAAACAGTAAGTTAATAAAATAAAGACTTATAATGGTAATAGTAATAGTAGCTAAAGAGTTTTGATTACTTACTTACATGTGTCACATATGGTTCTAAGACCTTTTGCATGCGTTCCTTCGTTTTCTCTTCACCGGAATCTTACAAGGTAAGTTTTATTTTTAAAAATTATTCCCATTTTACATATAAAGAAACTGAGGCACAGAGAGGCTAAGCCATTTGCTTGTATTCTCACTGCTAGTAACTGGCAAGATTAACATGCAAAACCACACTGACTACAAACAATTGACTACATTTTTTTCTAGAAGCATGCTTAAGAATTTTAATTATGTGAAACATTTTTGCAAATAAACCCCTCTTCTTTGTGAATCCAATGATACAGAACAGAGCATGTATTTGTGTGTCTACAGATTTTTGGCACAGATTATTTCGCTGAAAGAAGCAACATTTAACGACAAATAACTAACATAACATATTTTGAGTCTTCCACTGGGCCTGAAAACATGTTTCTATGGTAACGAGTATAGGTCATGTAAGGGGTGAGAGAAGAATTAGAAGAAAAAGCTATTAGTTTAGAATGTCTTAAACAATTTTTCTTTTGCCAACTCACTCCCGTCACTGTGTTACGCTACCAATTTGACCTCTTGACTCTTTGAAGGCCACAGATTCCTAGGAACTCTTTGAACTTGAGAACTTCAGTTACAACTTAATGGAAGCAATTTTGAAATACATTGAAAGACTGGGGAAGCTCTGCTCTTTAATCTACTGTCTCTCCATTGGGAGAACTGCTGTGTCCCTGGCTGACCTATTTTAAGTGCCTTCATGTTGTTTTTCACATATTGCGTCTGTCAGATTAAAAGGGAACCGGAGAGGAAACATAAGTCACTGGCTCATAGGGACTTCTGGGGACATAGAATAGTTTGTGGCTTCTGCTGGTGAAAAAATCGAAAGGAGAAGAAAAATCCCGAGAGGATTCCAGTTTCATGAGAAATTAGATTCTGTGAATTCCCCGGGCTGAGGTTAATGGTTAGTCCAGGTGATCGGTCAGAAGTCAAGTGGGCAACAGCAGCCATCTAGAAAAACAGGGCTGGGGAGACCACTGACCTTACTCCCTCCCAGTGAAGGACTCTCAGATAAGAAAAACAAGCCACCTCCCTTCTCCCATTGTTCATGTTTGCATCAATCTAATACTGCTCCAGGATGTTGGAATAAGCAGAGTGTTACTTATCAGTTAATGGAAATGACTGTCTCTGGCCTTACAGATAGGCCAGAGTGAGCAGGACCTTGACCTCAGTGTGGATGCCAGTTTGAGGACATTTGCAACACTGCAGCCCTGATGTGTGGAGAAACGCTGACAGGCTGAATTATTAACAGCAGCAGTGATGATGGAGTAGAGGAAGATTCGGGAATATTTCAAAGGTAGACCCTGTAGCTGGGTTGCAGTTGACTTTGAGTGTAAGTGAATGCACATGTGGATAAGGACAGTCTTCCTCTTTCTGAATCAAACAGGGTACAGCATTTTCTACCGAATTTGCACAGCATTTGCTCTGTCAAACGACTGTGGCTGGCAACATACAAAGATAAAATGGAATCAGCCACATGTTTTTCTAAAAAGAGACTAACACATATTTTTATTGTGATAACTCTAATTTCTCCTGCTTTGGTTCATTTTTCACAATATCATCAAGGCTGTTGCTACAATACTGGTCTGATTGATACTCCATTCCTTACAGACTTCTAATGGTTTCTCACTACTAATAGCATGAAGTTTGAAAGTCCTTGGCATGGAATACAAGAGTTTTTTTTAAAACAATCTGGCCCCATCAGAACTCTCCAGCCCCTGTCAGTGTCCTACTCCCTTTCTACTCTTGGCCTCTTCCTCTGTCTTACACACCCTACATTCCAGCCATCCAGAATTTCAAAATTTCCCTGAAGATACCAGGCTGTTTGAAATCTCTGTGATTCAGTGTATGCTTTTTCTGCTTGAAATGACTCTTTCTCTCTTTTTTCACTGAAAACCCCCATTCCTACTTCAAGTCCCACGTGGTCTCCTATTGTGAAGCCTTCTCACTTTCCCCAGAGAGAACGAGCATCTTCCTTCACCAAGCAACCATAACTATTGCTTAAACATCTGGTGTATACTTAGTGCTTTTGTGTGTAGACATTTGTTCATATTTCCACTTCTCATTAGACTAAAAATCCTCCTAGGGTAGTAATTTTGTTTTATTCATTTTGTATCGCCTGGGTCCTCCTATCCCAGTTCCTGGAACAGAGAAGACGGTTAATAGATAGGAGTGGATGAATAAATCACACCTCCTGCTTTATTTTTAGCACTTCTTGTTCATGAAATGACCACGACAAAAAATGAGCTTGAGGGAGAAGGTAAAATGCTATGTTTTATGCACTACCTTTTCCAGTACAAATATTTACTCTCTGTCTAGAATGCCCCGTATATCTGTGCCATTGCAAAGCACATTTCCCTACAGGTAGTTGAGGAGAAAGAAGAGAGGAGAAACCAAGAAACAAGGTGAGTTTTCTCTAATCTGCCAATTCCACCATTACTGAAGGCCAATATCCATGTTTTTGGCCTTTTTCCCCCAAGCTCACTCAGAAAAACTACTTGTATGAAAGAATAGTGATGTAGAAAACAAATTTATGGTTACCAGGAGGGAAAATGAGGGGAGGGATAAATTGGGAGATTGGGATTGATGTATACACCCTACTATATATAAAATAGATAACTAATAAGGACCTACTGGATAGCACAGGGAACTCTACTCAATACTCTCTAGCGACCTATATAGGAAAAGAATCTAAAAAAGAGTGGATATATGTATATGCATAACTGATTCACTTTGCTGTACACCTGAAATGAACACAACATTGTAAATCAACTATACTCCAATAAAAATTTAAAAAAGAAAAAAAATTAAAATAAATAAATAAATATTTCTTTGACAAGATTAAAAAATAAATGGTGGCCTGCAATCCTGGTAAGAGTGGATTCAATTTGGATCAATAACAATACCTTTTAACAGCTGACAGTTATATATGCTCTGGGTCCCAGCTGACTGCAATTGCAACCAAGTTCCTCTTGGGTGGTAGCTCGTATTTACAACTTCAAACAGCTCATAGGGAGGGACCAGGACCTCCTTCTTGAGAGAGAAGTCTTGTACAGGTGCCCCCAGGCAGGTCAATATGGTAAATAGAGTGTGGTTCCCAAACTTCTGTGCCTCTTCTCTCAGGAGAGAGGTGGAGAGGAATTGGCCAAAGCGAATGGTGGCACCCATGGGGGCTTCCAAGGAAATGCCCTTCACCTCATGGTGCACCTCATAACACAGAGAGTCATTCCTTGTGACAATCTCTTTCCTCAGCAGCTGGATTGCCGTGGTCAGGTAGTAGTGTAGATATTTGAAATGGAATGAATGTTTATATTGCTGGGGAGACCCGGCAGCACTGGCCATGGCTCTGGAGAAGTCTGAACGAACACTGTCGTTCGATGAATAAACCAAGATGGCCACAGCATGTGCAATAGCCATGTTCTCAGGGAGAGCTTTTCCTTGTCTCAACCAGGTTAAGTGTGCACGTTGCCAGACCCTGTGGTAATTCCTACGAGATTCTACTTCTTTTGTAAAATAATCCCCTTGAATCAGGTCCTCCATGACTTGTTGGCTGCAGCCTTGGTACTGATCATCAAAGGAGCTTGGTGCCAAGTCAAAGTCAGTTTTAACAGCGACCTATAAGGAAAGAAAAATCTTGATTTTAATTTTTCAAATTCGATGGTGAATCTTGTTGACCTGAAGTAAATAGAGGGCCAGGTATTTCTCCAGCAAAGATAGATCTATTCAGGGTCAGCAGAGAGTTGCAATTCAGGTTCTGTGACTGCGGTGCGCCATGTACAAGTCCCTACAGGGCAAGGGAAGAAGAATGCTTTCATAGAGAAGAAAAGGAAGATGGGAGGGTATAGGAAACAAAGAGTTCATGGCTTTACATTCGCCCAGTCCTTGCCAGGAAAGAAGAGGTGTTTTTCTTCTTCCTGTTGGACTCTGCTATGTCGCAGGGCATGAGAGCTCCCCTTTCTGGTCTCCTGACTCTATTTAATTGAGGTTTCTGTTTTTAAAATTTTTATGGTGTGGTAGCAGATTTGCTACACTGTGTAAGACCAAGTTGTCTGCTCAAAATCAGTATGTAACCATTACACTGATCCAGTCCTTCCTGTATCTGTGACCCATGCTAGATGTTGAATTTGGTTTGACAAATATTAATGAAAGCATAAAAAAACCCTCATCTTCCCATGGAGGAAGTAACCCTTTTAGTATCAATGAAAAGTCTTTTTGCATATTGAGTATTTTGAAGAAAAAATTAATAATCAAAGTTTAATTATACTAGCTGTTTCCTCTCCTAAACCCTTCACATTCTCACATTGGGTGTTGTAAGTAATACCTCTTTTATGAAAACCTAAAACCTATATTAAGTCTTTGACTTTGATTTAAGAAAAGACTTAAGTGATGAGTAATGTCGGGTTCTCCAAGGGGCCCCCCAGTAAATGACAACCCTCTCCTCTGCTCAGGACTTGAACTATGAAGGCTAAAACATAATTTTTACTACTGAATGAGAACATGTTGGAGCACCCATCTTTAGGTCTAATGGCTGGTGGACTTGTTAAGGGTAAACCCCAGAACGAGCTGACTTGCCCACTTAGCTGTAGGCAGTATTGGATTGCAACCTGTCCAGGTGAAATTCTTGCCATGGGAGGAACACAGAACTCATGCCTTTTGCCATTGGGTTAATTCCCAGGAGGAAGAAGAGCAAATACAGCATATCCATTTACTCTTCCTGATGTTACCAGTCAAGTAACGTCTGTCCATCTCCAGGGGAACAATGTGAGGAAAGGGTTGGACAGAGGTCAGTGGGGTTCCTGGTAAAGTCCTTCTTCTTAGAAACCAGGAGTGGGAAAAAGGCATTTTCTCATGGGTAGCCAATGGAATATTACTTATTGATACCCAGTGCATATTAAATCAAAGTTAGAGATTTGAAGACAAGTTCATTAAGTATCATCCGTCCATAATTGAGAGCCATATTTTTCAGTTATCTAAATTTCAAGGTGTTTCCTTCTTGGCAAAGAAATGATGCTTTCCTAATAAATAGTACTTACTAAGGAACATATTAAGAGATAAAATTCCATCCAGTGAATGTCAACAGTGTTGTAGCTGGAACTCAAAATCATACCATTTGGTATTTTTACTATGTTATTTATGGTGAGAAGTCATCTAGTTGTGAGTAAACTTGAACAAAATTTTAAGACTGCTTAAGTGATTTTAACCAATAATTCTTTATAGCAGATTTGCAAATAGTTCTACAGAATCTATTTAAGGCAAAACAAAATAAAAAATATCTTCTATCAAACCTTGTAAACTCCAAAACTTTAATCTATTACTAGATATCAAATGGGTATTCTGTTTTCTTTCTTTCTTTCTTTATTTCTTTTTTTTTTAAATTGAGAGTTATGTTTTATTCAGTGGGAATTTTTAGGATTTCAAGCCCGGGAGATGGCATCTCAAGTAACCCCGAGAGAACTGCTCTGAGGAGGTGAGTGGGGAGCTAGGATATATAGGAGTTTTGTAACAAAGGGCAGGTACTTGGAACATCAAAAGATTACTGTTAATTAAAGAAGACCAGACATTAAAATGAAGGAATTTAGTGCTTTTCTATGTATGGGAAGATGCAAGAGTCTGGGTTCACTGAAACTGTTTTCTCTTAACATTAGGTTATTTTTCATTATATAGAACTTTATAATGCCTCTTTTGAGTTGATCCATATGATACAAGATAAAGCCAAATAGACTTGGTTGATTTTGCATTATTTGTCCTACAGAAGCAACGTTTTACTTAAATTTTATGGAGAATCAAGAAAAAAATGCTATGCCTCTAGCTTCTGTGATGCCAAATCTGTAAACTGTAAAGCACGCCACAATTTTTAATAATCGTTTTCAACCCTCTTTGCCAGCATTATTTGTTAGTTAAAATGTCTAAGTGAAATTACATCCCAAGGGACTAAAGGTCATCTAAAGGTTGCACCAGGAGAATGCTCCATTGGAGCCCTGGTCATAAAGAGACCACCTCCTCCATGGTAACTCACCGTGGGTCTCTGCAGACTTGAGCACAGCAGCAGGAGAGGAAGTTGCCCTCTTAGGAGCCAGATTCTCACCTCAGGGGCTGCAGTATTTGGGAGAAGACTCCTCCTGCATCTTTTGGTCAAAAGGCAGCATTTGTTGGTGTTAAAAGCACATTTTCGTCCTTGCAGCTTCATCCTGAAATCAGTTCTCAGGGTGCTCCTTTGGGGTTTCCTTGGGATGAGTCTCAGCAAGAACCTTCCTCGCCAATGTCTATGTTGAGACTTCTGTTGACCACCACCAACTAGCAGTTTCCAAGGGAAGAAATCAACTCCAACTCACTTGCAAAGCTGAAATCTCTGTTGAATAGCCAGACTTGTGCACCAAATAAGGGATTCTGAAGTGAACTCAAATTAGTTTCCAACTTAAAAAAATCCCGATCTAGTCTCTATGCAGGGAAATTCCAAAGTCTTGTTAAGGGTCTGGCTCACCAGCTTAGCCTTAACTTTCTTAAGAAAGCAGGAAGGAGCTTCCTTGGTGGCACAGTGGTTAAGAATCCACCTGCCAATGCAGGGGACACGGGATCGAGACCTGGTCAGGGAAGATCTCACATGCTGCAGAGCAACAAATCTCCTGCGCCACTATTGAAGCCCCACGCCTAGAGCCCGTGCGCACCGCAACAACGAGTAGCCCCTGCTCTCCGCAACTGGAGAAAACCCACACGCAGCAACGAAGACCCAAGGCAGCCAAAAATGAATGAATAAATAAATAAAAGATAAAAAAGGCAGCAGGAAAAGGCATGCACTGTATGGTGTTTGGGGCCAAGTGGTTTTATCTTGAGCTGCAGCATTTGAGTGATATGATTGGCTCGTGCAGGTCCCTGGGAAGATGTCACCTCAAGGTGGGCCTATGTTGGGCTCATCTGGTACTGCTGATAGGCCCTGCCCAGAAGGGACTGCCATGAAGCAAAACAGTAGGGTTACTGCCAAAAAGAAAGCTCTCTTTGCTGCTTTTCCACTGCACATTTGAAATTGTCCATTCTAGAAATTATACTTGTTCAGATCACAGATCTTCTATATTTTCTCTTCTAAAGGCATCAGATTCTCAATCCACACTATTTCAGTCTGTAGCGAATCCAAATGACTACTGTCAGAAGACAGCCTCTGAGCAGCTGACAGCACTCAAAAGTAGGTGACATAGATCAAGGACAGGTTCCAGGGTGCTGAGTTCATTCAGCATAAATGTCCTATGAAACACTCTCTCTCAGACACTTCCTTTTCTAGTCTGAACAACCTTCCTCTGTTCCCAATCCTTGGGGTAATGTTTTTCTTGCAAATCTTTCCCACTTACACTTTCTGATTCATTATTTAACTGTGAAGGGAAATGAAATCTTGTTCTTGGAAATTCTGGTATTTTTTTCAGCAACAGTAAATATTTTTAAACTAAATTTTCTGATCATCACAGCAGTTATGTCTCATAACGAAAGTTCAGAATATCTAGAAAAGTATAAAGGAGGAAACAAAATTACCCATAACCCATCATCTGGAGAAAAGTACTATTTAGATTTAGATTTTGGTTTTACACACACACACACACACACACATTCCAGGACTGAAATAATGTGTGCAATTTTGCATACTGTTTTTTTCCCTTATTTTTTTTCTTCTACATCTTATGTTTCCTCTTTTAAAAAATTGAGGTATAGTTGATTTCTCTTAATGTTTTAATGTAAGCATGTCCGCATGTAACTTAATACTTACTGAAAACATGTTTTTTTGTGGCTGTACAATATTCTACCATCAGTGTTACTATGCAGTGAAATATGAGGTGGATCCATGGACTATACTGTCACAAAAACAGATTGGTGAATAGGACACGGACTCTTGAGAAAGACACGTCAGTTCAATTCCTGGCTCTCCTACTTGATGTTTGACCTCATGCAAGGTACTTAGCTTCTCTGTTCCTCAGTTTCCTCATTTGGATTTTTGTTTTGTTTTGTTTTTTCGGTCTCACCGTGCAGCATGCAGGATCTTAGTTCCCTGACCAGGGATCGAACCCGGGCCCCCTGCAGTGAAAGCCCGGAGTCTTAACCACTGAACCACCAGGGAAGTCCCTCCTCATTTGTTGAGGGGAGATAATAATAGTACTTACCTCTCTGAATGCTTTGATACATTTATAACCCTTTAACGGCACCTGGCACTGAGAAATTTTTTAATAAATAAAACATTATTATTTGTACCAAAACATTGTTATTTGTACCAAAGTTTATTGAATAAATGTATTACATTTAGCCTGTTTTCAACTTTGTACTATTATAAACAATGACTTATGGACATGTTTTGGACACAAATCTTTGTGTGCTTTTCTTCTTGCAATTTTAAGGCACAATTTAGAGATGTGATCACTTACCAATGAAATGTATATAGTTTTGGACATCATTGAAAACATGAGTAGTGTATGAAAATATCCCTTTAAGATTTTAATAATTCTTAAGATTCCTTGTTATCAACTGTTAATTTGGGATACTGAGGTTTTATGAAGAGAACTAAAATTAGAGTCCAAAAACTTGGATTATGGGTCTAGTTCTACAGCTTGGTAGCTGAGTTTACTTAAAAAAAAAAACCCCTGCAAGCTGTGCTGAACTTCAGTTTCCTTAACCTTGTAGAGTTGTCAAAAATAAATAATGTGATAATAATTACCTTTTCTGGAGAGTGTACTGTGCTTCAAGACCTTTTGGTATGTTATCTTAACCCACAATACAACTATAAGGAAGAGATATTTTAACCTCCACTTTATGGGTGTATTTGCTGAAACTCTGTGACGGCAAATAACTTGTCAGTGATCGCAGGCGGTTTCCTCTTACCTCCATGGCCCACTGTCTCCAAAAATTCTAAAGGACTGTAAGTGTCATTTTTTTTTTTTTTTTTTTTTTTGGCCGTGTCGCTTGGCTTGCCGGATCTTAGTTCCCCAACCAGGGATTGAACGCGGGCCCTCGGCAGTGACAGCGCCCAGTCCTAACCACTGGACGGTCAGGGAACTTCCCTGTTAACTGTCATTTTATTACTATTGTCTGTAAGGATTTTGTTGATTTTCCTAATGTGACTGTCGCTTCCAAAATAAGACCACTAGGGGGCAGCAGGAACCTTTGTAACCTTTTTGTACAGCTGGAATTTAAAGACGGGGAAGGGAAGGGGAGGGGGGAGGGAGGGAGGGAGGAAGAGCGAGACAGAGAGACAGAAACAGAGATAAGAGACTGAGACAGAAGAAGGGAAAGAGAGAGGGAAGCAAGAGAACACCAACAATATCTGGGGTAGGGAAAGGCCACAGGTCTGGTGTGTGAGTGTGTGTATATTTTTGATTCAAATAAAGTTTTCTGACAATGTTTAGTCATTGAAAAAAATCATCTTTTGCCTTGAGGGCTATTTTATTAAAGTTCCCATGAGAAAATTTAATATTAGTACATTTAGAGCTTGATGTTCACCCAGTTACCATTTTCTTAATGATGCCCAGTTCTTCAAAATGCAATCTGCTGTCTTGATGGCTAAAAGGGATATGGGTCTTGAAGTTGTACAGAACTGTGTTGGTATTTTGCTTCCATGATTTCCCAGCTTCTGTGAATCTGAATAAGTAATGTCAGTTCTCCGTCTCAGCTTCTTTATATATAAAAGCCGCGATGACAACACCACTCTTGCAGGGTCATGTTGACAATGAAATTGAGATACTCTGTAAAATATGGAATGGATCCATGAACTCTACTATCTCAGAAGCAGATTGACTGATGAATAATAGAACATGAGTTCTTGAGAAAGATACTTCGGCTCAATCCTGTGCTCTATTACTTCCTTAACGTTTGACCCGGGCAAGTATTTTACCTTTCTGCTCTGCAGTTTCCTCAGTTTCCTGATGCCACTGACACTTAGCAGGTGCTCAAAGCATGTTGGCTACTCAGATATTTGAAGACCAACAACTCATAGGGTGTTTAACAAAGTGAAAGTTAATTTCTATTAAATTTTTTATAAACAGCTGTTTAAGAAAATGTTCTGCTGATATTCTAGAATACATTCTGAACATTCTAGACTAGTTTTCTAAAGCTACTTTCGGAGCATGGGTTGAAGTAGTCACTAGAGAGCCTCTGAGGGGAGGTTGGTGGGGCATGTATCTTTTGCCACAGGCCTCAAGGTTTGGAAATGGCTCTTGGTATTCCTTGTTTGGATCTTACTGAACGCCTTTGGACCTGAGTTAATTTAATGGAGGCACTGCCAGAAGCCCTTGTTATCCAAAAGAAAGTAGTTTGATAGTGGTCTCAAAATTAGGTAGTCAGGATGGTTTTAACATTTTAACTTATCTGTTCTCTTTTACCCTCAAACTCTTATCAAAGTGAGCAAAACTCCTTCAATTATTTCATATTTTTTATAACTTTTTATTTAGATAAAATTTTCAACTTAGAGAAACATTGCAAGTTTCTATACAAGGAACATATGTATATCCAAGGAACTCCCATGCCCTACTGTAACTGAGCAGGACCCTACTGGGGCTTTCCTGGTACAGACCTGCTCCATTTTTTCCTGCCCCTTATTTTCTGCTGTAGCTCCTCTTTAAAGTACACAGATAATAGTATCTCATGCATTTTTCCTGAGTTTTTCAGATGCTAAAAACCACCACCAAATGGAAGAAATTAACTACTTGATGATCATGAGAATGTAGCCCCCAGACCTACTGGTGCCTAAGGATTGACAAGGTTAACTGCCCTCTTACCTCACCATCAACCAATCAGAGAACTGTACATGAGCTGATCACATACTCTGGGACACCCCTCCTTCACCCGGCCTTTAAAAAGGCTTTGCTGAAACTCTTCAAGGAGTTTGGGGTATTTTTAGGACATGAGCCATTCTCCTTGCAAGGCCCTGCAATAAACCTTTCTCTGCTCCAAACTCTAATGTTTTGGTTTATCTGGCCTCTGTGGGTCAGGCACACGAACTGCATTCATACTATCCACATTCATCGATTGCTGATATTATATTTTGCCCCACTTACTCTATCATTCTCTCTTTTTTTCTAAACCACTTGAGAATACTTTGCAGACATCATGCCCTTTGCTAATCGATAAACTGAGGCATATTAAAACATTTTAGGAGTTTGAGCAAAAATCAACTCAAATTGGGCAGTTGCCAAACAGAAGTGGTTAGGAATGCTCCACTGAGAGGAACTGGGGAGAGACAGAGAGAGAAAAGATGAAAGCAAGGCAAGGAAATTGTTTGATTGGCTGTAGCTTAGCATCTGTCATATTTGGAAAAGCCTCATTGGCTGTTTGTGATGAGTAGTTCTTGGGTTTTGATTTCTCCACCTTGAGGCCAGTACAGACTTAGGTTTTGGCTTGTTTGCATAGGCTGCCAAGGTACTAGCACCATCTCAGTCTCATGGCCTCCTTGTTTAATTAATTTAACACCTGTAGGCAGAAATTTTTCCCTTCCTCCCTTAGTGGGTCTTTGGCGGGTCATCTGAAAATTAAACTGATGTAAGACAAAGTAACAGGAGAAAAACAAATTTAATTTTGTATGTGTGGGATTCCCATAAAAAATATGAAATCCAAAGGCAGTCAGGTAATTGAGGCTTGTATACCATTCTGGCTAAGGAATGGGATATGGCCCTAGGGCTTCAAAGAGGAGGAGGGCAAATCACAGGAAGATGAGAAGCGCAGATGTTTGGTAATTAGATGTTTGCCCTGCCAGAGAGATAAAAAGTTATCTCTGATGATAGCTCTCTTTCCGTCAGGGCCCTATTTAAATTCTTTCAGGCAGTGAAGAGAGGTAAAAGGTTCCCTCGAGTCTGCCGGGTCTTGGTTGCCTTCAGTTCAGAATAAACCACATGCCAAAGTGACACATTTTGGGGAGAACTATCTTGCTCCCCTTGGCACACTTTACCCTTAAATACCTCAGAATTTATTTCCCAATGACCAGGACATTCACTTACACAACCACAGTGCAGTTACCAATATCAAGAAATTTAAGATTTGTACAATACTATTCTGTAATCCATAGTCCATACACAAATTTCATCAACCGTTCCTATAATGCTCTTTATAGCTGTTTTCCAGGATCACAATTTGCACTTAGTTGTCAAGTCTTTTTGGTCTCTCTAAACTGGAACATTTACTCAGTATTTATTTTCTTTTCTGACCTTTACATTTTTGAAATGGTTATTTCGTATTTTGTTTTTTTGTAGAATGTCTCTCAATTGAGGTTTGTCTGTTATTTCCTGATGATTAGATTCAGGTTATGCGGTTTTGGCAGGGAAATCACAGAAGTGGTGTACTGTTCTCAGGAGACACTAGCAGCCATTGTTTCAATTTTTTTTTTTTGCAGTACGCGGGCCTCTCCTGTTGCGGAGCACAGGCTCTGGACGCGCAGGCCCAGCGGCCACGGCTCACGGGCCAAGCCGCTCCGCAGCATATGGGATCCTCCCGGACCGGGGCACGAACCGGCGTCCCCTGCGTCGCCAGGCAGATTCTCAACCACTGCGCCACCAGGGAAGCCCATGTTTCAATATATTTTATAACAATTGTTCAATTACTTCATTATGAAGCAAGTTATCTAACCTTTCTCATTTCCACTTTTTTTTTTTTTTTAAAGCATAGTACCTTAGTGTTGGGACAGAATTTTGTAATCGTCTTGCACCCAGTGTGAATCTCCTTCTCAGCATTCTTGACAGAGTAACTTCTGCCATGTACGTTCCTGTGATACTGTGATTTATAATAAATATATATTTGGTCCGGTCCATGGATACTGGCACACAGCTCCTAAAACGGAATTCCCTAAGTGATAAGAGCTATGAAGCATCTTTTGTTTCCAGTTCCTGAAATAGCTCCAGAGCCATAAAGGCAAAATGGGTGTCTTTTTTTAATTGAGATAGAGTTGATGTACAATATTATATGTTTCAGGTGTACGACATAGAGATTCATAATTTTTAAAAGTTATATCCTACTTATAGTTATAAAATACCATGTTGTGCAACATATTCTTGTAGTGTATTTATTTTATACAAAATTTTGAAGACCTAGTTGGGATTGAAGTTACTGAAAGTTACTTCTATTTCTAGGGAGGGTCCATGATCCCAGATAACTCTTCAGAGCAGTTCCTGGATGGACAGAGTAGCAACAGAGAGGACCTGCAACGAACAACAGGACCCTGGGCCCTGGGTCCCTCCAAGGGGTCCATATGAGGCAGCATGTGTGGCAGTAGGGAAAAGAGCAGTTCTGGGCTTTCCAGAGGTGGAATGAGGGAGCTCATCTGTGGGAAACTGAGGATGGCAGAACCAGGAGAAAGCAGGAAAGAGCAGTCCTGGGACATGAGCAGCTAAGCAGTTTCATTCCAGTGAGGTTTCAGACATTTCTATTTGGGGGTGTTCACAGACTTTTTTTTTTTTTTTTGCGGTATGCGGGCCTCTCACTGTTGTGGCCTCTCCCTGGGGGTGTTAACTGAAAAAAAAAAAAAACATGCACAACCTGAGTTGAGAATTATGTTTTATTTGGCGGATTTACAGAGGACTTAAGCCCAGGAGACAGTCTCCTCAGATTGCTCTGAGGGACCACTCCAAAGAGTTAAGGGAAGAGCCAGGATATATAGGAGCCTTTGCCAAAAAAAAACCCACCAGGTAGTCGGATCATCAAAAGATTACTGCTGGGGCTTCCCTGGTGGCGCAGTGGTTGAGAGTCCGCCTGCCGATGCAGGGGACACGGGTTCATGCCCCGGTCCGGGAGGATCCCACATGCCGCGGAGTGGCTGGGCCTGTGAGCCATGGCCACTGAGCCTGCGCGTCCGGAGCCTGTGCTCTGCAATGGGAGAGAGGCACGCGTACAACAACAACAACAACAACAACAACAAAAAAAAGATTACTGCTAATTAAAGAAAACCAGATATCTCAAGTTAATGAATTTAGTGCTTTTCTATGTGTGGGAAGGTACAAGAGTCTGGGTTTACTGAAATTGTTCCTTTGGTAGGCACCTTAACTATCTAGGCCCAGAATCCTGTTTTCTCCATCCTGAATCCCCTCAGGGTGCACCGTCTGGGGTTGCTGCAGAGGCTGACGGCTTGATGGCCCGCAACATGCTTTGTTTACTGATATGGCAGGACATTCTTTGTCTACAGGGGTTTAAAAAGTGTGTGTGTGTGTGTGTGTGTACATGTATGTGTGTGATAACATATTTTGGGCAAGTATTTTCCATGATATAAAGTTTTCTCTTGAGCTGCGTTCCTTCATTTTCTGCACGTTCCCCACTTTAGCACGCGTCTTGATTGAAGTACTGCTTGTTTCTCATGTACATCCAACTTGCTAAGTAGACTGAGGTTTCTGACCTACAACAGCAACTCTCTGCCTTCCATGGATTAGTAGTTGTAAATTTAGTTCCACACTCACATTAGCTCCCAGACTCCTTAGACATTAAGATACTTCTCTTTTGGTATAAGAGTTTTATATTCAAGAATTTTTTCTTTACACCTGTTCATTAAGGTGCAATGTATCAGAGGGCTTTTACGAAGTTTACATCTGTTTCCTGTGTGGTCGGCCCTTTCTTTTTTTTTTTTTTTTTTTTGCGGTACGCGGGCCTCTCACTGTTGTGGCCTCTCCCATTGCAGAGCACAGGCTCTGGACGCGCAGGCTCAGCGGCCATGGTTCATGGGCCCAGCCGCTCCGCGGCACGTGGGATCCTCCCGGACCGGGGCACGAACCCGTGTCCCCTGCATCAGCAGGCGGACTCTCAACCACTGTGCCACCAGGGGAGCCCCGGCCCTTTCCTTTTATTTCCTGTATGACATGTCTCTACTACTCAAGGCAGAAGGGTGTAATTCAGGGAGGATGAACTTTACTCTTCCCTGATGGTCACAGTGAGTAAATGCTTCCTGGGGCTCACAAGTCTGCCTCCTGAAGTTTTCTTTTAACCTATAACCCCACCAAAGATAAAGGCTCTTATCTAGCCTCCCATTACTCTGGGATCACAAACCACTCCCTAGAAATATAATTAAGTTCCAGTACTCTCAGTCCTGAGTGCATCTGGAAAAATTGGAGGCTTTTGTCCTCAACTAAAAACCGATGGCCTTTCTCCTCCACCCAGGTGTCCCTTCTCAGAGAGGTGAAATCTGGGTTTCCTGTCCATTGCTGGTCCTTGAGAGGTGGGAAGAGTAAGCTATTTTGTCATGGATGATGAGGAGAATAAAAAATCATCCATGCTACAGCCATTTTCCTCCTAGGTTCTATGAATATTGAAAGTCAAATCTATTTCACCAATTTAAAGATGAATTTTCTTTGAAAAACTCCAATCTTCTACTTGAAAAGTTAATATCATAATCATAATATTAATCTTATTCTATACAATTCATAACTCTGTCCTTATGCTAACAGAAATTTGCTCTCCCCCTGCTCTGACATGTTACAAATCTTCTTACACTAACAATGAAGGGTACAAACATACATCACATTTCTCAATCATTAGTTTTTTGTTTGACTAGAGGGGGAAATGTTTGTCTACCTTACCCCAAATGTAATAACATATCAAATAACACATATTATTACATCAGTTTCATCTAATCCCAATCCATTCACTATTGTTTTAAATAACTTCTCATCTCTAGGGGCCAAATCCCACACACACACCCTCCACTGCCTCTGTTCTTTTCTAGTATTTGAAGATTCTGTCTGTTCTTTCAGGTTTCCCTTTCCAGACTTAATATTCTGACTCAACTGTTCCTCAGACTATCATCCTGGCCATCTTCCTTTTTCTAAATTCCAGTAAGTCAATGACTCCTGTAAATATGGCAATAGGACACCACACATGTATCTAATCAATGGGGCTAAAGGCTTCTTTTGTTCTGAATGTTTTCCTTCACTGATGCAACCTAAGGTGAAGCAGCTTTTTTGTGTAACTATGTCATTTTTTTCACTTGCTGAATTTGTACATATTAGAAATCATAGCGTCATTCGGACATGAACTTCTATTATTACGTCAGGTATCACTGATCCCATGCAACTGTAAATTTGAAGTAGATTTAGCAAGCTCACTTTTATTTATTTATTTATTTATTTATTTATTTAATGATGCTAGCTGATAAAAAACATTTATGGAGCAGACAGTCTTCCAGAAGCCACTATTCATTATGAGTGCAAGCTCACTTTTCAGGACCTTACATTTATGCATCCTTAGCCCCTCTATTTTTTTTTTTTTTTGTGGTACACGGGCTTCTCACTGCTGTGGCCTCTCCCGTTGCAGAGCACAGGCTCTGGACACACAGGCCCAGCGGCCATGGCTCACGGGCCCAGCCGCTCCACGGCATGTGGGTTCCTCCCAGACCGGGGCACGAACCCGTGTCCCCTGCATCGGCAGGTGGACTCTCAACCACTGCGCCACCAGGGAAGCCCAGCCCCTCTATTTTAACTTGTCAATGCCGTCACAAATCCTGATTCTAATACAAAGTATTACAGCAATAACTCTTGGTTTAGTTTCCTGCAAAAACTGGAATGCCATTCTTTTCATACCATCATTAAAACATTAATTAAAATATTAAAAATAGGGCTTCCCTGGTGGCACAGTGGTTGAGAGTCCGCCTGCCGATGCAGGGGACACGGGTTCGTGCCCCGGTCTGGTAATATCCCACATGCCGCGGAGCTGCTGGGCCCGTGAGCCATGGCCGCTGGGCCTGCACGCCTGGAGCCTGTGCTCCGCAATGGGAGAGGCCACAACAGTGAGAGGCCCGTGTACCGCAAAAAAAAAAGAAAAAAAAAAATTAAAAATAGCACGGGGTTAAGTAGAGATTCCTGGGCATAGCAATAGGAATTTCCTTTTAGGTTAAAAATGATACATTTTAAGGCCCTTTTTAGTGATACATCAACCAGTTCTTCAACCAGGTTTGAACACACCTAATTCTGCCCATGTCTTAACCAGGGATCGCAACTTGTCAGTTGAATTCAAAAGATGTTTTTCTTTCTTTCTTTCTTTCTTTTTTTTTTTTTTTTGCGGTACGCGGGCCTCTCATTGTTGTGGCCTCTCCCGTTGTGGAGCACGGGCTCCAGGCGCGCAGGCTCAGCGGCCATGGCTCACGGGCCCAGCTGCTCCGCGGCATGTGGGATCTTCCCGGACCGGGGCACGAACCCGTGTCCCCTGCATCGGCAGGCGGACTCAACCACTGCGCCACCAGGGAAGCCCCCAAAAGATGTTTTTGACTTAAATAATTCAGGTGGGTCATGCATTCTTCATTTAGCCATAATTCGTACCTTTCAGTCTTAGACTAGCTTAATAATACATGTTACCTATTTACCTAGACTCTTCAGACATTTGTAGCCCTTTCTGAATCATTCCACTTAGGGTAAAGAAACCTTAAAAGAATGTCATCACCATGCTAAAAATGAGGAAAAAAAACCCAGACATCTACAAAATCATAAAATTTCTGGAATCCGTGAAACAGCCAGGGTCACAAGACAGAAGAGGCACCGTTCTCAAGCTCTTTTCTAAGCCTCCACTGGGTGTTCATGAAAAAGATTGGGGGCAGGACAAGAGAACAGAGAAATTGCCCCCCTTGGTGATGAAAACAGGTACAAAACTTCTCTTATTTGAAGCAAAGCCATCTGCCTCGAGTGGACAGGCAAGGAAACCTGTCTGTCTCAGGAGCCTGTGGTGATACAAAGAGAGGTCTACAAGCATTGGGAAGGGCTGGAAACTCTCCCCGTGCAAGAACACCCTCATAGATACCAGGCAGAGCTGGTCTGCCCTGGTGGGGGGATGAGTGGGTATGAGTGCTGAGATAGTCCCATCCCAGAGGTCAGGTGCAAGAGTCCTTCTGAGTGTGAGGCTGTACCAGAACTGAGAACCCCTTCCCCTACCTCACCGGGAGCCTAGCAGCAAGTAGCAAACCACAGCTGGCTGGAGAGAGACAAGCCCCAGGTCCAGGGAGTGCAGGCTCAAAGGGCCTGCTCAAAACTGAGAGCAGAACAGAAACGCTGAGGAAACCCCTCAGGCACCTCAGACCCCAGAGGAAGCACAGGCTAACAGCAGCTCACCCCTGGAGGATGCGAAGTCTATGGTACACTGAAGGCACCTAGAGCAAAACAAAACTCAAATGCAGCTCAACTACTGACTATGGTGACATAATCCCAACATTAAAGCCTGACAGATGTGTGTCTATTCAGGGCACAAATATAACTGACCTCTGTCTTCATTGTTTTTTCTACACCTAGCATCTAGCATTCAACCCCAAATTATGACACATACACATAAAACCAAGAAAAACAATCCATTGTCAAGAGACAAAGCAATCCACAGAAACAAACTTATAGATGATCCAGTTGGTGGAGCTATTAGATAAGGACAAGAATGTAACTGATTAAGAGGTTTAAGACACGCTAAACGTTTGTCAAATGCTTTCTTGAAATCTAAATATTACACATCTCAACCCTCTTAATTCAGCTGCCATCTTAGAAGTCTCTCTCCATATTTGGGTCCGTTTTTCTCTGAACCTCTTGAAACCTACTTCGTTAGAACCTGGTCTATGAAGTTTATTAAAGCAGATTTCTTCATACTAATCATCTTGTTTGTTTGGCTTAATTCTCTAATTTCCCTCACCACTTGGTTCAGGTACTCTTCAAATATTCTCTATATAACTTTAAAAAATGTATTGATTTGATTTGATTGTCATCACTTCTGCCTTTTCTTCTGTCTCCCAAAGCACTTGACATACTGGATGTCTCATGGTTTCCATATTTTTTAGCTTATGCCACAGGTTTGCTTAATTCTCTCTTGGGTCCTCCTGAAACCTTTCTAGCCTTTTAAACTTTGCTATAATATCCCTCCCATTCCTGTTGTTTTTTCTTATGTATTTTGTAGCTATTACTATGGATCACATCACTATAACAATTATAGTTCATTCATTTTAATATATTTAATTTGTTCTAGAATTTGACATTTTATTGTCAAATTATTTTATAGGTTCCATGAAGCTGAGTAGAGAGAGGAACTTTTAATTCAGACGAGCCTTTGAAATTTCCAAGTGAGCCCAAGTGATCCCCAAGTTTCCCATATATTTAAGAGCTAAATGTGTTAGCTAAGTATACCTTTGCTTAACTGTATATGCTTTGGAGGAAATGGACAGTGTTTTAAGGGTTTGCTGTCTTTGTCTCCTTTTCTGAATAATAGATTTCTATTCAGTATGTTGTTATTGTTGTTCTTAAAGGCTTTATTTTTTTCTAAAAAAAAAAGGTTGTGTGCCTTGTGTTTTTAATGGCTTGGATGATTCTGTACTGACCCTTCTCTGTCCTGAAGAACGATAAAAAATGTTGTTTTCTCCTCCTCTTTAGTGCTATTTTTAGCCGGGTCCAGCCACTAGTTTCTACTAATAAGTAAAGGCCTGTGGGTCTACCATCCTTAGAAAATCATATTATCACCCTAATTTAATATGCAGCTCAGATCAAACAAATACTCAAGTAGCATTTTCAGAGTTGTAAGCTTCATGAGGACAGAAACCATAGCTTTTGCTCACCGCTCTATCACTTAGGCTTGTAATAGTGCCTGTCACCTGAATAGGCCCTCAATGAATTATTTTTGTTGAATACATTTTTTTTGTATGTGTGAATGAAGCAAACTTTGCTTGCCAAGTACCATGCTAAGCATTTTCTAATATATTCTTACTTAATCCTCCCCATGATTTTGTGAGTAGGTTTTTAGTCCCTTTTTTACAGATGAACAAGTTGAGACTCAGATAGGTAATGTAACTTGCCCAACATTGCTTAGCTACAGCAAAGCAAACAAGATTCAAAACAGGTCTTCTGACTCTCAGTCAGTGAGTATTTACACTAAACGCATTAAATAAGAAAGCTGAACATGGCCCTCTAAAACAACAAAACCACCACCTACATTTACTGAATACTTTCTATAAACCAGATATTGTGCCAAGTTCTGTATATGTTTAATCTCACTTAATTCCCTCAGTTGCCCTTTTTGGTAATAGTATTATCATTATTTCAAGTTTACTGAGGTTTGAAGGAATCAAAGGAACTTTTAGCCTTCTTCCTAGTTTCTGTTATGTCTTATTTCCAGATCCTTTGTTGGGGTGAGGGCAGTGGAGAGGTGTTTTGTCCTTACTCTCCTGACTTGAGTTTATGACCCTTTGCATTCTGAATCTTATTTTCCTGAAGTGGTGATACAAGCCTGTTTTTTTTTCCCTAACTAGCAGATTTTTCTGTTTGATTCTTGTCCATATGAAATATGGTACTTAGAGTCTCCTTTCTGACTCAGCTTACTTCTCGGAACATCACAGGGTTTGTCAAGTTCACAAACCCTGATGAGCAGAGTTTGGGATTCTCTGACCTAATCTTGATGAAGTCTGGACACGGTTTTAACACTTCTTGGCCAGCCCTGTAGTCTTGATGTTTAAGTTCATCATCTCATTCAAGTCCCATCTGATCAAAGGACACAGTGTTTAAGAGACAGGCACATGTGGGCTTCAACACTGATTCTACTTTTTCTGATCTGATGACACTGAGCAAATTACTTATCCTCTCTGAGTCTTAGCTTACATTTTTGGAAAATGGAGTTAATACTATCCACCTGAAATGGTCACTATTAGGACAGAATGAACAAAGTTTGTAAAGTGTTTGGGACAGTGTCTATTATATAGGGAGTGCTCAGTGAATGGCAATTATGACCACAGCTTGTATTACTACAATTATTATTGTTTAGAGGGAGGTTGTCTCGATACAAATTGATATCTTTATTGTTCTTAACACTATAGACTAATCATCCGATCAAGCCAGTCATAATCATCTATCTGCACAATAATTTTCTGACAAATGGACCTCACTTTTCATATACCATGTTTTCAGCTGTATTTAATCAGTTGACTGCTTAGCAAAGACCTTGGGGAGATGGGTGGAGGCAAAAGAAATTTAAGTATCAGAAGAGGGGTCTTCAGTGTTCTTTTAAATTTTAAAATATATAATTCCTTTAAGTTGCAACTGCTCAACATTTTATTATTGTTCTCTTTTCTTAAGTAACCATGAATGTTTCAGGGGCTATTATTTTTTTTCTTATAGAAGAAATATGTACATTTTGCAAATAGATGCTTTGTAGTTTCAGTAAATAGTATAAATATTTAGTATATTTAATTGTAAAACTGCTAATTGATAGACACCATATCATTGTTCCCATGTAAGGAGCAATAAGAATATTTTAGCTGAGATATAACATAGGTTTTCTGTACCTGGCATACAGCTTCATTGTCTAATTAATAGTTTTTTCCCCTTAATTTAAAAAATATGCCTTTAAATGTTGTTTCAGGAGGGAAGATCCATGGGTAAAACCCTAATTACTGTCAAGGAAAACATAATTTTCCGGCCAACTTAATATAACCACACAGTTCGACATTCATGTAAGTTGTGCACAAAAGCAGAACTGTACTATAATATTGAGAAGGAAAGTTTTGGTCAAGCTGGTGCCTCTGGATTTTGACTGTAGTTACATAAACATTGACATTATGTGACTAATGGCCGGGAAAACAGCTACTCACACCAAAAGTTCAGGGTTGGCGTTGTTCACTTACTGGCCTAGTGAGACAGCTTACTATAATTCTCTCAGTGATTTGAATTGTGAGGTTTCAGAGCCAGCTGGGGAAGAAGATTTGGGCAACTAAGCCATGATCTTTTCTACCAGCTCACGTGTGCCTGATAGTTCCTAAATTAATAGAGCTAAGATTTCAGACTATAGGGATACATCTCAAAAAGCAATTATCTATGGAGAGAATGATACATTGACTTTCATGTGTCAAGGTACCTAAGACTGACCACAGATTATTTCCTGACGGGAGATTTTTGATTGGGCTGCAGTTAAAGGGGCTGACACAGGGTCACCCTTTACCTAGAAGTAAGGGGTGTGTGTGTAGGGAAGTGCAAACAAAAGGGAATTGAGAGACACTAACGAAAACCAAACACTAACGAAAACCAAACTATTTTAGGATTTTACCTTGAGTTGGTCCTTTGTGTGCTGAAGAGTCGTTCATTCTCAGATTTAGAAGTATTGGAATTATTAGAAAACACATAGATATATGAATTAGTACATTTTCATATTTTTGTGTATAGTATAGAGAAAACTCCCATTTTAAAGACTGGAGTTAGAAATTCTTTTAAAAAAGGGAACTGATTTATGATCTGCTAAAAAGTGGTTGACGAGTATATATTTTTACAAGTTCTATATAGAGAAGTATTTTAGTGTCTATAAAAATATCTAACCTGGGTCAAGAATTCTTTTTATGAATGTTTTTCCCGCTCATATACTAAATTTGCACTCAGCAGTTTAAAAATTTCCATTATCCAATTTGATTCTAATAATAGGACATAAAGTAGGTAGAACAGACATTATTAGCCTTTTTTTCCAGGTGTGTGTCAAATAGGCTAGGTGACCTTGTTAAGTTACATATAACTAGTATATGTGAGGACTAGGCATAAGACCCACATCTACTGTTCACTGCTTTTAAGCCCAGATTCATTTCTACTACAAGGCATGGACCATAGCAAAATAAAATGTGCTATACATGTTTTTATTAGTTTAATTATGTTTAAGATTATGAGACACGAGATGCTTAGAGAATAATAGAAATTCTTTCCTTCCTTGTCAAACTCTTAACTGTCACCTGCATTTGACCACATTTAATTCACAACCCATGGTGAGGTTATAACGAGACCTAAAGAATTAAATCAGTCATCTGAAAAATAAAATACAAGCTCCAAATATGCCTACCTCACGGACAGGTTATCTGTGCGTATTAACAAAGAGTCAAGATACAAATCAAGAGACAATGCCAAATAGTTGCTTAATTTTATTTCTCTGATTATTCACCAACCTAATAGCTCAATTATAATCATTTCCTTATTTGACTAACTTCACATGCTCAATATCTGTCCTAGAGTACTTTACTTCCTTTGGCCTGTTTTTTTGTATCTTCTACTGTATAATCCTCTCCCTTTTCTGAGCAAAATGAAGGCTAACAGCTGGTTTTATGGAGATAAGTATTGACTTCATATATCTCTCCTTTTTGAGAACAGGTAGAAATCATAAAATATTAAGGTTTGAAGGTTCATCTGGTCTAAGTGACAATCCACTTCAGGAGTCTCCTTATCTTTGTCCCTGTCAAGTGATATTATTCCCATGTTTAAATATGTCCCATGATGAGAAGCTTACTCCACAGCCATTTTCAAATTTGAACTTTTCCCTTAGATTTTGCATTCCTTGAAAAAAATATTTCTCCCTGTCTTCTTTTCCCTTTTGTTCATAGTCCTACCCTTAGGATAACGTATAAGTCTTTTCTGTTCCCACATGCTGTATCTTCACCTTTGTACTTAGATGTAATACATACCTTCTCTGCTCCAAACCAAACAGAAGTTACTTCTTCAAACTTTGGTCATATAGCTTAAAGTCTCTTTTTGTTTGTTTGTTTATTCTCCTCTAGACATAGTGCTCTTGATTTCCAGAGCTCATCTCTGGGCTGTAAAATAGAGCTATAAAATGAGCCAGGATAAAGACAGCCATTTGGATTTAAGGGACATATATATCTGAGTTTTCTAAAGGGGAGTGGTGGGTCCCTTGAGATCACGGTGGGAGGAAAGGTCAAGCAAAGGAGGGGGTCTACTCTTCTAATTTAGACATTCTTTGGTTCTAGTGACTGGGGTGGAAGAGGACGTGAAAAGGTATACTGAAAATAAATCCCAATTAAGCTTAGAGAGGAACAGAGAGGTACGAAAGTTCTTGGAAACCTAGAGGCTTATAAATATGCTTACTGGAAAAACTGTAGTATATGTAGGGCTAATTCTAGAGCTTGAGTATCTAAATACCTAGTTTATCCATCAAGATCTTATTTAGCCTCTGCAAGAAGTATCTGTTTGTCTTTAATATGAAAGTGATAAATCATGTCATTGCTCAAAATTCTAAGGTATGTGTATACCAGGTGTGCACAAACCTGAATTGTAACTTTGAAGCTTTCAAATGGCAGCATTTAGAACCCCAATTCAGCTTGTGGAAAGCCATGGAAATATTTTGGTTTGGTTTGAAGCCTTCTTTACATCTTCCAGGTCACTGAGTACAAAGGAAAAAAAACCCAACACTGTACATATTTTTGAAGCACAGGTTCATTTTCTCCTCTTGCAAAGCTGAAATTGAATTATTTGATTTTGTCCAAGGGACCTAATTTGTTCTATGACAGGAGACTGATGATCGTGGAAAATGCTTTTTAGACTGATTTCAAACATGTGACTGTGATTACCAAGGAAGTCTTATCAGAAACTGAAAGATGACTGCAAAGGAGCTTTTCCTTCTGAACACTTTTTCTAGCATTAGGGCTGGGCCTTCTCTTTATGCTGTTGAAAGTTTAGTCCGTTTGCAAACATTGTCCAACCTTAGTTTTGCCTTTGCAAAAAGACTCCCAAAGCTTCTTGCCTGTAATGAATAAGGGGGTATCCAGGTATTGAAAATTGTGTTCCAGTGCTGGTTTTGCTCTTATCCCAAAGATTACTTTAACCTATCAAATTTTTAGTTTTAACACCTCTTGATTATGGATTATAATTCCTGTTTTGCCTACAACCCACAGATGCTGTTAGTACCGGTAGAGATAATGTATGTATGTGAAAGCATTTAAAATAAATCCGTTTATAAAAATGGGAGATTAGTACCATACATCCAGGGCTCCTTGGGCAGAAGTAAGGGCAGAGCCTGTATGGAGAAGACCTTCAATTGGGTTTGCACTGAGATTGCTTCTCCTTTTTCTTTCATTACACACACACACACACACACACACACACACACACAGGCACATGTGTGCAAATACAGTTTCTATTATAAGTCTGCATTCATAGCTGACGTTCTAGAGGTTAGGACTTGCATGCTTCTCCTTCAGACCAATCCTGACTACTTTATAGATACCGGGAAAAGGCAGGGGCTCCAGAAACTAGCAATTCCTAGGCATCCAGATAATCTTCAGGTTCCCCTTTATATAGAGAATCCCTCAGGGACCAAGTTGGTCTGGCCTTCTTTTTCCTTTTACTCTTAGTTTATAGCTTGAGAAACCTGCTTAGCTGTTCAGCTGGCAAAAGAAGGGCTTTTACTTGTCAATAGACTAGGTTATTACTCGATAATATGATTTAAGAGGTACTCTGGGGGCAATAACCCAAAGCACCTTGCTCGGGAGCCTGTCTTGCTGCCTTTAAGGACACCATTTGAGACTAATTTTTTTGTGACTCAACACAGTCCTCTCCAAATTCTATTTTTAAAATGCAGACATCTCTTTGGAAAGACAAAGGTAAACTTGTTTTGGCCAGAAGTGGGAGGGAGTAGACAGAAAAAGAAAAACTGGAAAGGAAAAGTATGGATGCTTGAGACAATATTTTCCTTCTTTGTCACAGTTCTATCTCAGACTGACCTGGTCTCAGGTCATCCAATGCAAAGCACATGTTAGTAAATACCTAACATGGACTTAAAACTCTGGGGTGGGAGAAGTGAGTAAGGCCTAGCCTGGAAATCCTCTAAATTGCCCTTCATCCAGGAGACTTCATCTGACTCATTGTAAACTTTTAATGAAAATTAAAATACCTAGAACTTGGTAGCAAATGAATAAATAAATAAATAAATGCCTGATTTTAAAAAATGGGCAAAGGTCTAGAATAGATATTTCTCCAAATAAGACGTATAAATGGCCAACAGATAAAGGTAAAGATACTGACACTAATCATCAGGGAAATGCAAATCAAAAGCACACAGAGCTATCACCTCATAACTGTCAGGATGGTAATTATCAGAAAGACAAGAAATAAGTGTTGGTGAAGTTGTGCAGAAATTGAAATTCTTGCACACTGTTGGTGGAATGCAAAATAGTGCAGCCATTATAAAAAACAGTATGGCAGCTCCTCAAAAAATTAAATACAGAACTATCATATGATCTAGCAATCCCACTTCTAGATCCAAAAGAATGAAATCAGGATATTAAAGACATAATTGTATTCTCATGTTCACTGCAGTGCTACTCACAATAGCCAAGATGTGGAAACAAACAAAATGTCCACTGACAGATGAACGGATAAAGAAAATGTGGTACGCAATGGAATAGTATTCAACCTTAAAAAAGAAGGAATTCTACAATGTGCAGCAACATGAATGAATCTTTCAACATTATGCTTGGTGAAATAAGGCAGTCACAGAAAGGAAAATACTGCATTATTCCACTTATATGCAGTATCTGAGATACTCGAATTTGTAGAATTGAAGAGTGGATGGTGATTGTCAGGAGATGGGTGGCGGGATGAAGAGTTACACATCAAGGGACATAAAGTTTCAGTTAAACAAGATAAATAAGCTCTAAAGATCTGCTGTACAGCATTGTACCTTAGACAGCAATAATAATGTATCGAACATTGAAAATAGTTGAGATGGTCGATCTGATATTAAATTGCTTACCACAATAATAAGGTAATATAAAAGAAATTGTATAGCTTTGCTGTCTTAGAATTATGGCAAATGGAATGTGTAGCATTGGGTCACTGGTAACATTTTGCTTGGTAAGTGAAATAGAGAGAAGAATTAAGGCCAAAATATTTAAAATGATGCAATATAAGAAAAAGTTTCTATCCTAACATTTAGTTATCCAAAAATGAACGAGTACATCATGTGACCTAGAGAATTTTGTAACACTAGAGTTTTAAGTGCAAACTGCATGATCATCTGTTACTGTATAGCCATATTGTATGGCATAGAGCAGGTACATGATAACTGTTTGTTAAATGTTAAATTCATACTAGCCATGCTACAGAAGGAAAGAGTGAGAGGTTGGGCTTGACTGAATTCTAAAATACGTTGTGCAAGATGTTGATCAATGCCTTCTGAAAAGAATATTCTGTTGTCAAATTATTTTGTGAACCCCTGTGTTAAATAGACTCAGATTCCTTTATTGATGGACCACACATCATATATGAGGGCTTCATATATTAAATCATATCTCTCTCTTTCACTCTCCAGATATATATATATCCCCAAAAAGGGGTTTATAAAGTCTACAGAACTTATTTGAGCATAAAACAACTTTTGGCAGGATGCTGACGGGAACATTGTTCTTCAGAACACACGTTTGGAAAACTGGTCTAAATTTGCTTCATTTTTCTTCCAACTCTTAATTCCATTTTAGATTTTCAGAGAGATGGGTGTTATTTGTCCATATGCTTCAACTAAACTTTGTAGTTCTAGCCACCTTTTCCTGGATACTGTGGCAATTTTACAGAAGTGTGCTTATCCGTTTAGTGAAAAATTTATCTCCTCTTTCTCAGCTCTAAAATGTCTTCTTTGGTATGCTCTCATGTTTGAGGACTAATTCACTCATATGAGTACGTCACGGCACTTGAGATTTTCTTTGAGTACTTTTGTAATACAAAATTATTACCCTTTAGAAACCTCTCCAAGACTCCTTATAAGAAGGAAAATTCTCTCTTGGGATGTTTAAACACATGCATCCAAATATATGCAGATTATTTTCCTACTTTATTACAGGTTTGTTGTCAAAAGAGTGGTTATTATCACTAGGTGAAATAGGTAGAGACAAATTTTGTATATTGCTTTCTCCAAAGTAAAGGAATCAGAGTGTTTCTAGGTAAACACCATAAAAATCTCCTGTATGAACTGAGAAAAAGGCACATTTCTTCAACAGTATTTTCAAAGCTTAACCTCACGTTTTAACAACCCCAGATGACTTATGTTTCTGTCTTTCTTGTTTGTTGGTTAGCTTTCTATGTTTGAATTCACGGAAATAAGAGATGTTTATTTCTCTAAAGAAATTAACAGATAAATCTCATAATGCAGTCACATAAAGGAGTCTGGTGGACAGTGGGGAGCTACATTTTAAAATCAGAAAAATTGGGGCCAATTTCAATCCTAAGATGAATTTAAAGCCCACCAAGAGGTTTCCATATCCTCCTTCTGCTTTACGTGTGTGTGTGTGTGTGTGTGTGTGTGTGTGTACCTATTCGTAGACTGAGCAATTGAGCCATGACACATTCTGACTGTTTAACAGTGAGGTAGCAGGAGAAGGGAAGATAAGAAAGAAGTAGTCACAAGACTGAAAAATATCAGTGTCAGGGGAAAGGGGCTAAGGCGTTTATGCCCTTGCATTGACCAGTTTTGGAATGTGGACTGTTTCTAGAAAGGGGCAAGCTGCTCTCTTCAGCTCAGGGCAATTTTAGGAGAGAGACTCAGCTACATGCAAGCCATCAGCTGCCAGCATCTGAGGGAATGAGTGCCTCAGCCCTGAAGAAGGGATCTGGGGAAAACACTGCAGCATCAGTTACAGTCCACACTTGCTCTGTTACATCCACTTGCTTCATGCAGTATGTTCTAGGAACAGCTTCTCCAGGATTTTGGTTGGTCCCTTTTCCAGGAAAAATTTACAAGAGATAGATTCTAGTCACACTTTTCTGGATACTATGGCTGTTTTATAGAAATGTATTTCCCAGTTTTAGTATAACAACTATCTTTGTAATTTCTCCTCTGGTATATTCACATGTTTGAAGTATAATTCGCTCCTGGAGCAAGTTAGTATACTTGTGAAGGTTAGTGTAGTGAAGGCTACAGCCCCTGCTCCTGTGGCTGGTCACAAGGCCACTACTAATACTCATTGTATTCCTCTTTAACGGCCCATTCTAGATTCCCTCACTCGTAGTTAGCGCATCTCGTTGTCTAGATGTCTAAGTTGGTAAGTGAAATAGACCCTCATTCCTGAGAGTGTGAGCTGATCACCATGCCCTTCTCAGACCATGGCTGATATACTTGTCCATTTACTGTTATGAATGGGCAGAGAAATATCGAGATATATTACAGTGGCTTACCTGGATAGCAAATGTGTTTTTCCCTTCTTAGATTCAGAAACCCTATCTTCTCCTGATGAATATGCTCAACCATCCCCTTTAGGAAAGATGACTCCTTTACTTGCTAACTGGTCTTTTATCATGAAAAGCCTGAAGGGACCAGAGAGCAGCTAGAACTTAAATGGGACTCTTCCAATGTCCCTGGTGAAATTGTTCTCTCTGTATGAACCAGGATTTCCAGGCCCACAGATATTAGAATTTTAAGGATAGAAAATATAAATTCCTCATCTGAGTTACAAAATATGATACATAGAGCCACTCCTGCTTTCATACCTTAGCTCTCAGACCCATGTATTCTTCCTGTTGGAAACATACCACTATATAATGCTTGGTAGTTTAGGGTGTATAACACATCCTGCATAAAGCTGCCCCATTTTTTAGGGAAAGCAGAGTAGATTAATATGTTCTGGTCTGAATTAACTTCAATTGCCAGGGATTCTTACTGGGGGAGGGGTCATGGAAGCAGGTTTATCTGGTGATAGAGAGGTAACAATGTCTGGGTTCCAGAGAAGGACCATCTAGGATGGAATAGAACCCTAATTCATAAATAAAAAACCAGAGGCAATCTAGGCAAAGTTTCAGGGTTCCAAATCAAAATGAGTTTAGGATAGAATTTACTCTCATTAGAGTTCTGCATTATGACAAGGAACTAGGCCAGAAACAGTAGGATTGAGAAACTGAAGGAAAGTCTACTAATGATGGATAATCAAGATACTCAAGAACTGGGGTGTAGAACATCAGGTTACTTGCAGATTTCTATTATTAAAAAGGTAGACGTATAGATGAAAATAGTGCTTGAACATACTACACTACTGCTATATGAGCATACAACTTTAACTGCATTCTAATGTGGATACTTTATTATTACATAAAAGTATTGGTGTAAGAATTCCAAACCCAGTTGAGCATGAAAGCTAAGATCATGATTTTCCTTAAATCAGAATGAACTTCCCTGGCCTAATCTTCTGGAACTGCATGCTCTGTCAGCATAGGTAGAAGAGAGGAAGAATGGAGTGAGTACAAACTGGCCAGTGCTATCAGAAGTTTTTGATTATAAGTCCTGCTGGCTGCCTTCAAGAGGGACTGTCTTGTTATTTCTTAATATCCAGAGTATAGTGCATTACAATAATAGTAATAGTACAATAGAAAATAACAATAGAAATAGCTAACACTTATTAAGCACTTACCATATGCTAGACAGTGTTTTGTGCACTTTATATATAATCATTTATTTAATGTTTACACCTCTAAGGTGGGAACTAGAATTATCTTTTTTACAGATAAGGAAACTGAGGCCCAGCAAGGTTAATTAACTTAACCAAGAATTTCACAGTTCAAAGTGGTAGAGCTGGGAGGCCTACCATCAAAGTCCTTATTCTCAAATGCTATGCCAAAATCCTAAATTGCTTTTATGGGAAGGGAACAGAGCATCCTGGATGTGTTTAAACACTCTTTGGTTCCCAGGACGTACTACTCCATGAAAGGCCTTACCAAGATCATTAATGGGGAAAAAAAATAAGACCTTTGACCTATCACTTCATGTGTCTTAGCTCTAGACAAACCAGAATATTTCAAAAAAGAAATAGAACTGAGAAGGTAGATAAAATTCTGACTGAGGTAGAAACTACATTAAAAATAGCTTCATCAGTTGGGGAAGTGGGAGATTGTTACACATATATGGATCATTTATAAATAACCCTTTAAAAAATCGGCTTAATGGGGCTTCCCTGGTGGCTCAGTGGTTGAGAGTCCGCCTGCCGATGCAGGGGACACGGGTTCGTGCCCCGGTCCAGGAAGATCCCACATGCCACGGAGCGGCTTGGCCCATGAACCATGGCCGCTGAGCCTGCACGTCTAGAGCCTGTGCTCCGCAACGGGAGAGGCCACAACAGGGAGAGGCCTGCGTACTGCAAAAAAAAAAAAAAAAAAAAAAAAAAAAAAAAAGAAAAAGAAAAAGAAAAAATCGGCTTAAGGAATTAGATTTTATGAGGTCAGGACAAGTGAATTTCTCAAGAGAATAGAATTACCTGCCATTGCAATAGTCATTTAGTCTCTAAGCTCTCAAATTACTCGTGTAAAAGAAGGGAGTTGAATTAGGTTATTGCTGAACTCCTTGCCAGCTCAAAAACTATGAATCTAATGTTGTATAATAAATAAAACAAGAGGTCTGGAGCTGAAGGACCCTGGTCTCCCAATTTACTATCTGAATGTCTGTCATAGGTCTGGTTCCTGGGAAACAAACTTTAAGACTTGGAAGTCTGTATACAGATGGTTTATTGGGGAGTACTCTTGAGTATAACAGGAGAGGGGAGAGGGAAGTAGGAGCAGGAAGAATGAGCATTTGAACTCTTATGCAATTGCAATAAATGCTTCAGCCAAGTCTACGGGGGACTCTGAGGCTGGGATGACCGTTTGGAGTAGTTGTGCCTGATAATGGACTTTAGGCCAATAATAAGTCTCAGGGATGGGGTTTACCTTCTTTCTGGAAACAAATAAAGAAGCAGACAAAACATATAAAGCAATGGTTTTCAAGGCCTTGGACATCAAGCAATGAAAGAGAGTGATCCCTAGGAGCTGGGAAACAAACAAAATGAGTCCTGTGATTGCCACAGCTTATTATCTTAAGAGAATTTCCAGACCATGGTTCAGGGAGGTGGGACCAAGGTGGAATCTAGTGGACATCATGAGGTGAAATGGAGTTGTATGTCCTGGGATAATATGGTCGTTATAGTTCACATGACAAAATACTGGAGAGGACAGAGTGTCTCTGGATATCTGTGGAGAGAACTCCTCATGTAGGCAGCAGAAAACTGATTGGCACATATATGTGGGGAAATGACCATCCAAGTGGAACAGAGGGAACAGTGGTTGACACTAACTCAGGGCTGGGATTATTGCCTATTCCTACCACCCAATCATGGGATACTGGGTGCAGTATTCAGAAGGTCTTGCCTCGGTATGGGGGAAATAATTGTCCCTAGACTAAATGCTGCATTGGTCTCACTTTAAAAACAAAACTTAAAATGATCAAGCTTTTCCCAAGTGATTTAACTGCATCCTAGAACAAAGTTCAAGAATACTTACAGAAATACAGGGATATCTAGCACACGAAAAGGTACAGTTTGCAATGTCTGTGTCAAATAAAAGATTAACAGGGGTTCAAAGAAGTAGGAAATTATGACCCATAAAAAGTAGAATAATTAATCAAAATCAACCTGGAAGTGACTCAGTTATTGAAATTAGCAGATAAGGACATTAAAATAGTTATCACAACAGTATCCAAGATGTTAAAAATGTTGAGACATGGAGAATACGAAAACACCCATATCAAACTCTGGAGATGAAAACTATAATGACTGAGATGAAAAATACACTGAAAGGGATTAACAGTAAATTAGATATTGCTGAAGATAACATTAGTAAACTTGTAAATACGTTAAAAGAAACTGTCAAAAATGAAACACACAGAGAAAAAACTACTTATGAAAATGAAAATAACATCAGGAAGCTATGGAACAACTTCAAGTGACCTAATTTGCATGTCATTGCAGTCTCCAAAGGAGAAGAGGAGCGAGGGAGGGAAAATATTTGAAGAAATAATGAGTGAAAATTTCTAAAGTTAATTCATTTCAAGAAGGTCAATAAATTCCAAGAACAAGAAAAATAAGGAAAACCACACGAAGGTGCATCATAACCAATTTAGTCAAAACCAACGATAAAGAGAAAAACCTTAGAAGCAGCCAGAGATAAAAGACACAGTGCATACAGAGATATAAAGATAGGAATGGCAACAGATTTTATATCAGAAACATTGTAAGCTAGAGGACAGTGGAACAATATCTTAAAGGAATTAGAAGAAAAAACTGGCAGCATAGGTTTCAATCTACAGTGAAAATATCTTTCAAATATGAAGGCAAATTTTTAAAACTTAAAAAATCCAGCAGATTTTTTATGAGAAAATGTTAAACTATGAGAAATGTTAAAAGAAGTCCTTCAGACAGGAAGAAAATGACACCAGATGGAAATATAGATGCACAAAAGAATGAGGTCACTGGAAATGGAAATTACATGGGTAAACGTATGAGATATTTTTGTATTATCTAAACCTCTTAGAAAATAATTGACTGTTTAAAAAAAGTAATAAAAAAGTATTGTAGGATCTATAACATAGGTAGAAGTAAAATAATAATCACACTGTTTAGACTCTTTACATATGAGATTATTGAGATAAGTTTATGTCTATCATCTTGCCATTTGTTTTCAATTTGTCCCTTTTGTTGTTTTGCTCTCCTTTTCCTCTATTTTATTTTCTTCCTTTTGGATTACTTGACCTTGATGCAAAAGAGATGGGAAACAAATAAGGTAAGCCCTACAATTGTCCCAACTTCTTAGAGAGTTTTCAGGCCATGGGACAGAAAATGAAACCCAGAGAGAATGTTATGGCCTTCCTAACTGCTGCCAGTATATCTGGTGACCATGTGAATAATGCCTCAGTTTGAGTGGCATGCCACTGCATTTACTACAGTGTCTTCAGAAAGTTACATCTCTGAGTTTCAGTTTACCTTCTAATATGTATTACTCATCTTCTACATTTTTCTAAAATCTAATGAGTTACTGCATGCAATAGAGCTTAGAAAATTGTAGAACACCCATCATTATATTAATACGATGATGGGTTAAATTCTATGACACACGTGATGAATTTAACAGTTTCAGAATTGGCTGATCACTCCCAGGCATGACTAGTCAGTCTGGTTTTTTAGCTTTCATTGAATACCCTTTGTGAACAGACATAGCAACAAGGCTATAGAGAGAAAAGAAATTGTAGTTACAGTGCCTGCACTCAAAGAACTTACCATAATGTTAGACAAACAAATATACATAAAAAGAAATTTAATCAAAACATGAATTGAATAATATCTTTGTACTTGAATCCTTACATAAATTCTTTTTTTAATTTTTACTTTTGTTAAAGTATAGTTGATTTACAATGTTGTGCCAGTCTCTGCTGTATAGCAAAGTAACTTTAAATACATTCTTGAAGCACTGGATACTGGCTTGAGTAGTGTGATGGGAGCTGGGTGAACTTAACCATCACTGATTTCATAAAGTACTTGAATCTTAAGCTGGGTTTTGAAGGCATAGAAAGATGCTACACTAAAGAGATGAAGGCAGTGGGCCTACCAGAAGGAACAGATGTAGGGGTGGACATGCACCAGTCCTCATGACAGAGGCGAACAAGGTATGAATTGGGATTGAGAAATCCTGGGCTCTGTCCTTAACTACCAAGCAGGAGACTCTGGAGCCTCCTCATTGGCAAACCAGGCTTAAGGGAGCTCTAGAATTTTGTATGGCTCCAAAATTCCATGATCAAATCTTGTAAAAATGTCTGGTCATTTTGAAAGCACTCATATTTTCTTGGCTCAAGTAAGAGTCAAGACTGTAGCATCTTAAGGTATGATAACATTCAGGTTAGGGTGATGAGCCAAGGTACAGAGTCTGGAATCCACATGGAAGGAATTTAGGAGTCATTTAAAGTTTGGGAGCAGGGGACTTCCCTGGCGGTCCAGTGGTTAAGACTCTGCACTTCCAATGCAAGGGGCACGGGCTCAATCCCTGGTGGAGGAGCTAAGATCCCACATGCTGCACGGTGGCCAAGGAAAAAGTTTGGGAGCAGGAAAATCATATGACTGATCATCTATGATGTTTGAAAATCCTGGAAAACATAAAATACGAAGCAGTGATTCACTGATCCCAAGGTAGAGAGAGTCTAGACAAGTTATGGGTGAGTGAGTGTCTTCTAAGATTTGTTCTTCCTATGCACTTATGCTTCTAATCAACATTAGAATACGATTAGCAGACTCTACTGTTCTGGGCTAGGTGGGCCTTGATTGAACTATTTCAGCATTTTCCCAGAAGAAATCTGACTCACAAAATGTAAATATCCAACCAGAAGTTTATTATGGAATAATCACACATCTTAACTTCCCTTTGACCTTCACTCCACTGCACTTTCATTACTTTTCAACTGGGGGCAGGAAAGAGGAGTGCAGCCAGACAGAACATTTAAGGAACAATTAAGCAATTCGTATGTGTCTATATAGTTCAGTGATGCTACTGCAAGGGAATACAAAACCAGGCACCAGGCTCTGGAAAGAAAATTTTTCCAATCTCATTTGGCCCCTGGGCGCTGCCGGAAATAACGATTGTAGGCGGCATTGTATCCATAAACCATGGCATAGCGTTCACAAAGTTTGAAGTCATCACAAGCTTCCCTGTTGATCTCATATGCAGGTTTGCTGTGTTCTCGGATTCTAGAAAGTGAAAGAAAAGAGGGCCAAATTGAGAGGCATAAAGAAAGTAGAGAAATGAGAAAAAGGAAAAGAAAAAAAAAAAAGAAAATATCGTAGAGAGATCTCACTCATCCCCCAATATGAAGAGATACTTGTAGAACAGGGAGGAAAGGTGGAAAAGGGATTTTATTTTTTAATGAAAATAGAAATTTTCTTTCTGTCTTCCTTTTCCTCCTCCCTCCCTCTCCTTTCTGGGCCTTTCACAAAATAGTCTTCTAGAAATTCAATTGTTTTCTGTACGTTGTTTTTAAATTCTTTGACTTGGGAATATAATTAGAAATAATATATATGATGGAAAAAAACCCATTTCTCACTCCATTCAGATCTGGGAAAGATGACCTCCCCCATCAAGTTTTGTCACCTACCTCTCTTGGGCTTTCAACCTCCATCTCTGTTGCGGGGATATAAAGATATTAGCATTTCTTCTGTTAATGAAGGGATCTTAAAATAGAAAATAAGTGCAGTTTTAGGGAAACAGTTGTTGAAAATATTTCCATGAATATTCTCTGACAAAAACATATTTGAAAGCTCATTCATTCAAGCATTTCTTGTAACTAGAGATCTGTGAAAATTAAATGGGTAGATAAAGCAGATTTCATAAACTGCCTGATCCAATACCTGATTTTGGTATTCCTACTCACTGTGTTTTTTATTCCTGTGAGGAGAAATTCTCTCTGTCCTGAGGCCTTGTTAAGCATAATTTTAGATTTCCAGTAAACAAACAGTTTAAACATCATAAAAATAATGAACAAGTTAAAGATGAGAGTGATATGCTATTTATTCCTATACTCAGTCTTTTTAAGTTGCTATTTGATAGCATCCAACTGCTGATGCCTGTAGTCTCCCAGCGGACTCGGCCTCCAATTCTGTACTTTGTCATTTGTCATTACTCCTTGTTTTCCATCTGTGTGGTTGATGTGGTACCGACTTAAAATTTCCAAATGATATTTTATGGCTCCTAAGTATGTTGAAAGCATACTTGCCATCTTACATTATTTCCAACTTAAAACATTGCTCATCTGGTGATTTTTATAGTTGAATTTTTAAATCTACTTTAGTTTTCCAAACGAGACCCTCTTTTCCCTCCCTGTTAAATATATTATCTTTTTGTCTATTTAAGAACTGGGATAGATACTTCAATACATGAGATTTCAATAAGGAAGTCAAATATTCACTTACTGATTTCATAGGATTCCATGCTTTCATAAGATTCTGGAATTGAAAAAAAAGACCCATTTTATTGTTACCTTTCACACACAGCAACAGTCGAAATACAAGGGAGGAAGGGGAGGGAAGAGCCAAAAGGATGGGAGAAATATATTTAGCAGCGTGGTTATTACAAATTTCAGGCATTTAGGATTTATGAGTTGTTTCTCTAGCTCTGTCCTTGCTGGGATATCTCTACTCTTTAGTTTTTCCGGTGTTGAAGGAGCTAGTGCCCGTGGTATTGACTAAAATGTCCCAAGGGCTATGAAGTCTTTAGTCTTGAGAAATAAGACAATTTAAGCGCTGCACACAAGGCTCCAGAGAGCCTTCCTTGATTAATTTGGGACCTGTCTGAAAGCAGGGCCAAGGAAGGGACAAAGGACCTAGAAAACAGGCAAGTTTCTCCAGGGAGGCTGGGCAGATGGCTCAGCTTGGCTTTCCCAAGACAAGTTTCTAAGAGGTTCTGAAAGCCTCTTAAGAACCTATGTTAAATTGACAGCCACAGAAACCACTGGCTTCAGCTGACATCTCACACTGGGCACAAGGCCAGTTCAGAAAAAGAACTTAGATGATGCCAAAGCAACAGTTTTCTTCTTTCTACCACTCTCCTGGGCACAGCAGGTAAATTTGGTAATAAGAAGCTCATGTTTGTAAGCAAGTGAATATGCTTGAAAAGTTAAAAAGAAGGTGAAGAAACCAAATCTTCTGACACAGAAAACTGGTGAATAATTTCAAGAGTAAGAAGCAAAATACAGATGGTTATTAATATAATTTAGCTCCAGAATACCTGGAATATCCAGATAATTGAAGCATAAGACTGAATGATCCAAAAATAATTTTGCTTCAGACTTCCTTTCATTAGCTTTGAACAGACACAGACATATTTAACAACACATAGAAACCAAGCAAAATTTGTCTTTTAACAATAGAAACTAAGAAATCGATTTTTCTCTGAGGTTCTTTAAATGTAAAACTTTATTTTAAAATTCATCCACTGAAGAAATATCGGAAGTTCATGAGACTGTCTTGCTCTTAGAGAGAGCTATACATAAAACTTCATGTGAAAACTGAATCTCTTAAAGGTGAGTGATTCATCCAATACCCTTAACCAACTGTTATCAAAGTCTAAACAAACATCCTTAAAAAAATGAGAGCTTAGGGGCTGGGAAGCTGATATCTTCTTTCTGAAACAGCAGAATTTTCAAGCGTAGATTGACTTACCATAGAAAGAACCTGCCTGCTAAGTTACTTACAATAGTCTGGATATTGAGGATATAAAAAAGACTTGATGGAACAGATCAGTGTTCAAAGGGTTTGGGAAATGTTCAATTCATAGTCCTTTAAGATTATAATAGAGAAAGGGGGAAGAAGAGGAGGAGGGAGAGGAAAAATCCATGTAAACTGAAGTCAGAGGCAGAAAAGAAAACAACAAAGAAATGGCAGGAGAAAGTTCTCACCATAACACAGAGCTGCAACAGCCAAGGCAGCCAGGATGGAGAGAAGGAGCAGGGTTTTCATGGTGTCTCCCGGTCGCTCTCACTGTCTTGTGCAGCAGTGGTGGAGAGAGAGGCCCTACAGGGTGCTGGTGAAAGGCTGTGGAGTTTTTATAAGAATCAGAGCAGCTGAAAGGGGAGGAACCAGTGGGAGGAGGCCGGAGAAGGTGGGGACTGGTTGGCACTCAACTAGCCCTGGGACTTTTCCCAAATATTCATTCCTTACAGATATTATCTACTCCGGGTGAACAGTTTTCCCTCACTTCAGGACCCGACTGCTACAGCAGCTGCTGCCCTGGTACACAAGTTGTGGCCACCCTATGTCTGGGTCAGAGCTGGCACAGGTCCACGGAGAAGGGAGTTGCCACAAACACATGTTTGCCTTTCTAATTCCTTCTCTGGTCTGCCCTCCTGGCTCTGACTTTGGGTCTTTCAGGTTTGGTCCATAAACAGAGCCATAGTGTTCTGTTTGCTCCACTGATGGATGGATGAGAGGCTCTGGGGGAGAAAGGACTTCACTTTTTATGCTGGCACTAATTTAGAATTATTTTTCCAGTAGGGCTAAACTATTAGTCCTAACCAATTGGGAGTTCGCCTGATGATACAGCCTGATACATTTTTCCAGGTGCTCAGGACAGAGATGGCCAGGGACCCCCTGAGTTCTGTTTCCTCAACTGGCTCTGTAACAACTTGCCCATCCAGTTTTGGGAGTTGAGCTCACACCTGTGCCCTGATGCTCTCTCAGGTTGGATATCACTCATCTAAAGTGCAGCAAGGATATGAGGGTACCCATCTTGCATTTTCTGAAGGCACTGTCTTGATCATGAATTAATTCAATATGCTTTAATGAGTGGCCGATGAGATGCAAGGTACCCTGCTAGGTGATGCGGGTGACGTAGAGACAACCAAGACAGTCCCTAAGGAGGTAAGTAAGAGCTACTTACTATTCGCTTTGCTCTTTAGTTGTCCTGTATCCTCCAACACAGATTTTCACAAACACACACCTCCACTGTACCATCAGAACCAGTGGCACTGTTTCTTTTCTTTTAGGAGGAAGATTGCAATTTGGTGTCTCTGGTTGTCTTGTAGACAGAGGTCTTTTATTTTTTAAGCTCTTGGACAATCAGAAAACATTTTCTATCAGATGTGTCTCTGTTGCCTGGGTACCAAAGAGTCTTCTTGGCAGACAAAGAGACTTGCATCACAGAGCAGCAGATTGTAGAAGAGGTAAAGTTGCAGGACCTCTAACTTGGGCTGGATCAGCAAAAGGGCTGGGATGAGGGTGGGTGGGTGTACTTTTCAATAAAAAAATTTATTTCTAAGAGCGGTGATGAACAGCTAGGTAGAACCTCATGCCTCATTCTTTTTGTCTTATTGGGATGGACTTACCCTCCCAAACCCCAACCTGTGAAGAGCTTTTATAAATAATAAAGGATTTCCTGTTAAAGGAAAAACTCAGTTGTAGTCTGAAGGATTACTGAGTTCTAAGGGACCAATAAAATTCAGGTTTTCCCTCCAGATTTTTTCATATTGAGATATATACTTTGGGATAAAATCTTAAAAAAAACCTCAGAAAGAAGACAATGTATGATCATCTTTGATAAATTCAACCACCACAATTTATACTCACAAGATTGGGGGTTGTTTTCCTCTTTAAATCACAAATTTGCTCTCAGTGTTGGCTTCTGTGCCCTTTTTCCAAGGTAAATCATTCAGATCATTATATTTGCAAAAGCCAGTTTACTACATGGCATGGTTCATATAGCATTTTATATGTACCCAACTTAATCACTAACCCCCAATCATTATAATTTGAAACAAGTTTAATTCCAATGTTTCACCCTAAAAAGAGTAGGCTACTCACCTCTCACCCCCATCCCATCTCCAGAATTAAAGAGGATTCTCTCTTCTCCGGCTACAAACACGTGCTTCGTAATGTACACTAGCTCTATCTTTCTCCAGTCGGTTCTAGCAGTCCTCTCTACTCCCAAATGCAGATGGCATCTGTGCTCTGTCAGTCTTCTGACCTCACAATAGTTTATTTTTACAATCGCTAAGTCCAAACTTGAAAATCTTACATTTCTCTTTCCAATTTAAGCTTCACCTTTTTCACAAATTATCTTAAATACTGCTTCCACTGGTTTTCCTAAAGTTTACGCATCTCTCTTTATCATCTTGCTTTTTGTAAGGTTAACACTTTCTCTTGGAAACTATCTCTCATGAGCCTGTTATCTTTCCTTTCCACTGTTTCCATCTATGCCTGGGTTCTCCTATGCTCAATCCCATTTATATATGATTTGTAAAAATGATCAACATGTGTGAGAATTCAGAGCTCTTCCTTTTCTCTCCTCCTGTGTTACTCCGAGTCTCAAAGACAATTTTGTATGTGTCAGCTCCAGCCATGCATTCTTTTTTTTAAAAAACATCTTTATTGGAGTGTAATTGCTTTATAATTGTGTGTTAGTTTCTGCTGTATAACAAAGTGAATCAGCTATACACATACATATATCCCCATATCTCTTCCCTCTTGCATCTCCCTCCCACCCTCCCTATCCCACCTCTCTATTTGGACATAAAGCACTGAGCTGATCTCCCTGCTATGCAGCTGCTTCCCACTAGCTATCTATTTTATATTTGGTAGTGTATATATGTCAATGCCACTCTCTCACTTTGTCCCAGCTTACCTTTCCCCCTCCCCATGTCCTCAAGTCCATTCTCTACATCTGCATCTGTATTCTTGTCCTGCCCCTAGGTTATTCATAACCTTTTTTTTTACTTAGATTCCATATATATGTGTTAGCATACGGTATTTGTTTTTCTCTTTCTGACTTACTTCACTCTGTATGACACTCTCTAGGTTGATCCACCTCACTACAAATAACTCAATTTCGGTTCTTCTTATGGCTGAGTAATATTCCACTGTATATATGTGCCACATCTTCTTTATCCATTCATCTGTCAATGGACACTTAGGTTGCTTCCATGTCCTAGCTATTGTAAATAGAGCTGCAATAAACACTGTGGTAGATGACTCTTTTTGAATTATGGTTTTCTCGGCGTATATGCCCAATACTGGGATTGCTGGGTTGTATGGCAGTTCTATTTTTAGATATTTAGGAACCTCCATACTGTTCTCCATAGTGACTGTATCAATTTACATTCCCACCAACAAGAGGGTTCCCTTTTCTCCACACCGTCTCCAGCATTTATTGTTTCTAGATTTTTTGATGATGGCCATTCTGACCACTATGAGGTGATACCTCATTGTAGTTTTGATTTGAATTTCTCTAATGATTAGTGATGTTGAGCATCACTAATCATGTGATGTTGGCAATGTGTTTGTTGGCAATCTGTATATTTTCTTTGGAGAAATGCCTCTTTAGGTTTTCTCCCCTTTTTTTATTTTTTATTTTTTATTTTTTGCTTTATAACAAATTTAATCAGTTATACATATACATATGTTCCCATATCCCCTCCCTTTTGCGTCTCCCTCCCACCCTCCCTATCCCACCCCTCCAGGCGGTCACAAAGCACCGAGCTGATCTCCCTGTGCTATGCGGCT
The DNA here is from genome assembly GCF_964341445.2 of Mesoplodon mirus. Classification (NCBI taxonomy): domain Eukaryota; kingdom Metazoa; phylum Chordata; class Mammalia; order Artiodactyla; family Ziphiidae; genus Mesoplodon; species Mesoplodon mirus. Next base: position 91,439,076 of record NC_138987.1, on the reverse strand, counting down.
GCTTCCCACTAGCTATCTACCTTACGTTTGGTAGTGTATATAAGTCCATGCCGCTCTTTCACTTTGTCACAGCTTACCCTTCCCCCTCCCCATATCCTCAAGTCCATTCTCTAGTAGGTCTGTGTCTTTATTCCTGTCTTACCCCTATGTTCTTCATGACATTTTTTTTTCTTAAATTCCATATATATGTGTCAGCATACAGTATTTGTCTTTCTCTTTCTGACTTACTTCACTCTGTATGACAGACTCTAGGTCTATCCACCTCATTACAAATAGCTCAATTTCATTTCTTTTTATGGCTGAGTAATATTCCATGGTATATATGTGCCACATCTTCTTTACCCATTCATCCGATGATGGACACTTAGGTTGTTTCCATCTCCAGGCTATTGTAAATAGGGCTGCTATGAACATTCTGGTACATGTCTCTTTTTGAATTATGGTTTTCTCAGGGTATATGCCCAGTAGTGGGATTGCTGGGTCATATGGTAGTTCTATTTGTAGTTTTTTAAGGAACCTCAATACCGTTCTCCATAGTGGCTGTACCAATTCACATTCCCACCAGCAGTGCAAGAGTGTACCCTTTTTTCCACACCCTCTCCAGCATTTATTGTTTCTAGATTTTTTGATGATGGCCATTCTGACCAGAGTGAGATGATATCTCATTGTAGTTTTGATTTGCATTTCTCTAATGAGCAAAGATGTTGAGCATCCTTTCATGTGTTTGTTGGCAGTCTGTATATCTTCTGTGGAGAAATGTCTATTTAGGTCTTGTGCCCATTTTTGGATTGGGTTGTTTGTTTTTTTGTTATTGAGCTGCATGAGCTGCTTATAAATTTTGGAGATTAATCCTTTGTCAGTTGCTTCATTCGCAAATATTTTCTCCCATTCTGAGGGTTGTCTTTTGGTCTTGTTTATGGTTTCCTTTGCTGTGCAAAAGCTTTGAAGTTTCATCAGGTCCCATGTGTTTATTTTTGTCTTTATTTCCATTTCTTTAGGAGGTGGGTCAAAAAGGATCTTGCTGTGATTTATGTCATAGAGTGTTCTGCCTATGTTTTCCTCTAAGAGTTTGATAGTGTCTGGTCTTACATTTAGGTCTTTAATCCATTTTGAGCTTATTTTTGTGTATGGTGTTAGGGAGTGATCTAATCTCATACTTTTACATGTCCCTATCCAGTTTTCCCAGCACCACTTATTGAAGAGGCTGTCCTTTCTCCACTGTACATTCCTGCCTCCTTTATCAAAGATAAGGTGACCATATGTGCATGGGTTTATCTCTGGGCTTTCTATCCTGTTCCATTGATCTATCTTTCTGTTTTTGTGCCAGTACCATACTGTCTTGATTACTGTAGCTTTGTAGTATAGTCTGAAGTCAGGGAGCCTGATTCCTCCAGCTCCATTTTTCGTTCTCAAGATTGCTTTGGCTATTCGGGGTCTTTTGTGTTTCCATACAAATTGTGAAATTGTTTGTTCTAGTTCTGTGAAAAATGTCAGTGGTAGTTTGATAGGGATTGCATTGAATCTATAGATTGCTTTGGGTAGTAGAGTCATTTTCACAATGTTGATTCTTCCAATCCAAGAACATGGTACATCTCTCCATCTATTTGTATCATCTTTAATTTCTTTCATCAGTGTCTTATAATTTTCTGCATACAGGTCTTTTGTCTCCTTAGGTAGGTTTATTCCTAGATATTTTATTCTTTGTGTTGCAATGGTAAATGGGAGTGTTTCCTTGATTTCACTTTCAGATTTTTCATCATTAGTGTATAGGAATGCCAGAGATTTTTGTGCATTAATTTTGTATCCTGCAACTTTACCAAATTCATTGATTAGCTCTAGTAGTTTTCTGGTAGCATCTTTAGGATTCTCTATGTATAGTATCATGTCATCTGCAAACAGTGACAGCTTTACTTCTTCTTTTCCGATTTGGATTCCTTTTATTTACTTTTCTTCTCTGATTGCTGTGGCTAAAACTTCCAAAACTATGTTGAATAAGAGTGGTGAGAGTGGGCAACCTTGTCTTGTTCTTGATCTTAGTGGAAATGGTTTCAGTTTTTCACTATTGAGGACGATGCTGGCTGTGGGTTTGTCATATATGGCCTTTATTATGTTGAGGAAAGTTCCCTCTATGCCTACTTTCTGCAGGGTTTTTATCATAAATGGGTGTTGAATTTTGTCGAAAGCTTTCTCTGCATCTATTGAGATGATCATATGGTTTTTCTCCTTCAATTTGTTAATATGGTGTATCACGTTGATTGATTTGCGTATATTGAAGAATCCTTGCATTCCTGGAATAAACCCCACTTGATTATGGTGTATGATCCTTTTAATGTGCTGTTGGATTCTGTTTGCTAATATTTTGTTGAGGATTTTTGCATCTATGTTCATCAGTGATATTGGCCTGTAGTTTTCTTTCTTTGTGACATCCTTGTCTGGTTTTGGTATCAAGGTGATGGTGGCCTCATAGAATGAGTTTGGGAGTGTTCCACCCTCTGCTATATTTTGGAAGAGTTTGAGAAGGATAGGTGTTAGCTCTTCTCTAAATGCTTGATAGAATTCGCCTGTGAAGCCATCTGGTCCTGGGCTTTTGTTTGTTGGAAGATTTTTAATCACAGTTTCAATTTCCGTGCTTGTGATTGGTCTGTTCATATTTTCTATTTCTTCCTGATTCAGTCTTGGCAGGTTGTGCATTTCTAAGAATTTGTCCATTTCTTCCAGGTTGTCCATTTTATTGGCATAGTGTTGCTTGTAGTAATCTCTCATGATCTTTTGTATTTCTGCAGTGTCAGTTGTTACTTCTCCTTTTTCATTTCTAATTCTATTGATTTGAGTCTTCTCCCTTTTTTTCTTGATGAGTCTGGCTAATGGTTTATCAATTTTGTTTATCTTCTCAAAGAACCAGCTTTTAGTTTTATTGATCTTTGTTATCGTTTCCTTCATTTCTTTTTCATTTATTTCTGCTCTGATCTTTATGATTTCTTTCCTTCTGCTAACTTTGGGATGTTTTTGTTCTTCTTTCTCTAATTGCTTTAGGTGCAAGGTTAGGTTGTTTATTCGAGATGTTTCCTGTTTCTTAAGGTGGGATTGTATTGCTATAAACTTCCCCCTTAGAACTGCTTTTGCTGCATCCCATAGGTTTTGGGTCGTCGTGTCCATTGTTTCTAGGTACTTTTTTATTTCCTCTTTGATTTCTTCAGTGATCACTTCGTTATTAAGTAGTGTATTGTTTAGCCTCCATGTGTTTGTATTTTTTACAGATCTTTTCCTGTAAGTGATATCTAGTCTCATAGCATTGTGGTCGGAAAAGATACTTGATACAATTTCAATATTCTTAAATTTACCAAGGCTTGATTTGTGACCCAAGATATGATCTATCCTGGAGAATGTTCCATGAGCACTTGAGAAAAATGTGTATTCTGTTGTTTTTGGATGGAATGTCTTATAAATATCAATTAAGTCCATCTTGTTTAATGTATCATTTAAAGCTTGTGTTTCCTTATTTATTTTCATTTTGGATGATCTGTCCATTGGTGAAAGTGGGGTGTTAAAGTCCCCTACTATGATTGTGTTACTGTCGATTTCTCCTTTTATGGCTGTTAGTATTTGCCTTATGTATTGAAGTGCTCCTATGTTGGGTGCATAAATATTTACAATTGTTATATCTTCTTCTTGGATCGATCCCTTGATCATTAGGTACTGTCCTTCTTTGTCTCTTCTAGTAGTCTTTATTTTAAAGTCTATTTTGTCTGATATGAGAATTGCTACTCCAGCTTTCTTTTGATTTCCATTTGCATGGAATATCTTTTTCCATCCCCTTACTTTCAGTCTGTATGTGTCTCTAGGTCTGAAGTGGGTCTCTTGTAGACAGCATATATATGGGTCTTGTTTTTGTATCCATTCAGCCAATCTGTGTCTTTTGGTGGGAGCATTTAATCCATTTACATTTAACGTAATTATCAATATGTATGTTCCTATTCCCATTTTCTTAATTGTTTGGGGTTTGGTATTGTAGGTCTTTTGCTTCTGTTGTGTTTCTTGCCTAGAGAAGTTCCTTTAGCATTTGTTGTAAAGCTGGTTTGGTGGTGCTGAACTCTCTGAGCTTTTGCTTGTCTGTAAACGTTTTAATTTCTCCATCAAATCTGAATGAGATCCTTGCTGGGTAGAGTAATCTTGGTTGCAGGTTTTTCTCCTTCATCACTTTAATTATGTCCTGCCACTCCCTTCTGGCTTGTAGAGTTTCTGCTGAGAGATCAGCTGTTATCCTGATGGGGATTCCCTTGTGTGTTATTTGTTGTTTTTGCCTTGCTGCTTTTAATATGATTTCTTTGTGTTTAATTTTTGACAGTTTGATTAATATGTGTCTTGGCGTATTTCTCCTTGGATTTATTCTGTATGGGACTCTCTGTGCCTCCTGGACTTGATTAACTATTTCCTTTCCCATATTAGGGAAGTTTTCAACTAAAATCTCTTCAAATATTTTCTCAGTCCCTTTCTTTTTCTCTTCTTCTTCTGGAACCCCTATAATTCGAATGTTGGTGCGTTTAATGTTGTCCCAGAGGTCTCTGAGACTGTCCTCTGTTCTTTTCATTCTTTTTTCTTTATTTTGCTCTGCAGCAGTTATTTCCACTATTTTATCTTCCACCTCACTTATCCGTTCTTCTGCCTCAGTTATTCTGCTATTGATCCCATCTAGAGTATTTTTTATTTCATTTATTGTGTTTTTAATCGATGCTTGATTCATCTTTAGTTCTTCTAGGTCCTTGTTAACTGTTTCTTGCATTTTGTCTATTCTATTTCCAAGATTTTGGATCTTGGAAATAGAATCTTGGATCATCTTTACCATCATTATTCTGAATTCTTTTTCAGGTAGACTGCCTATTACCTCTTCATTTGTTAGATCTGGTGGGTTTTTATCTTGCTCCTTCTCCTGCTGTGTGTTTTTCTGTCTTCTCATTTTGTTTATGTTACTGTGTTTGGGGTCTCCTTTTTGCAGGCTGCAGGTTCGTAGTTCCCATTGTTTTTGGTGTCTGTCCCGAGTGGCTAAGGTTGGTTTAGTGGGTTGTGTAGGCTTCCTGGTGGAGGGGACTAGTGCCTGTGTTCTGGTGGATGAAGGCTGGATCTTGTCTTTCTGGTGGGCAGGTCCACGTCTGGTGGTGTGTTTTGGGGTGTCTGCGGACTTTTTATGATTTTAGGCCACCTCTCTGTTAATGGGTGGCGTTGTGTTCCTGTCTTGCTAGTTGTTTGGCATAGGGTGTCCAGCACTGTAGCTTGCTGGTCGTTGAGTGAAGCTGGGTGCTGATGTTGAGATGGAGATCTCTGGAAGATTTTCGTCATTTGATATTATGTGGAGCTGGGAGGTCTCTTGTGGACCCGTGTCCTGAAGTTGTCTCTCCCACCTCAGAGGCACAGCACTGACTCCTGGCTCCTCAATTTGGGATGATTTGTTGTCTATTCATGTATTCCACAGATGCAGGGTACATCAAGTTGATTGTGGAGCTTTAATCCGCTGCTTCTGAGGCTGCTGGGAGAGGGTTCCCTTTCTCTTCTTTGTTCTCACAGCTCCTGGGTCTCAGCTTTGGATTTGGCCCCGCCTCTGCGTGTAGGTCGCTGGAGGGCGTCTGTTCTTCGCTCAGACAGGACAGGGTTAAAGGAGCAGCCTCTTCGGGGACTCTGGCTCCCTCAGGCTGGGCGGGAGGGAGGGGCACGGAGTGCGCGGCGAGCCTGCAGCAGCAGAGGTTGGCGTGACGTTGCACCAGCCCGAGGCGCGCCGTGCTTTCTCCCAGGGAAGCCGCCCCTGGATCCCGGGACCCCGGCAGTGGAGGGCTGCACAGGCTCCCGGAAGGGCGGTGTGGACAGTGACCTGCGCTCGCACACAGGCTTCTTGGCGGCGGCAGCAGCAGCCCCAGCGTCCCACGCCCGTCACTGGGCTCCGCGATTTCAGTCGCGACTCGCGCCCGTCTGTGGAGCCACTTTAAGCAGCGCTCTTAATCCCCTCTCCTCGCGCACCAGGAAACCAAGAGGGAAGAAAAAGTCTCTTGCCTCTTCGGCAGCTCCAGAGTTTTCCCGGACTCCCTCCCGGCTAGCTGTGGCACATTAGCCCCCTTCAGGCTGAGTTCTCGCCGCCAGCCCCAGTCCTCTCCCTGCGCTCTGACCGAAGCCCGAGCCTCAGCTTCCAGCGCCGCCCGCCCTGGCGGGCGAGCAGACAAGCCTCTCGGGCTGGTGAGTGCCGCTCGGCACTGATCCTCTGTGTGGGGATCTCTCCGCTTTGCCCTACCCAGGTATGTGGGGAGTTTCTTGCCTTTTGGGAGGTCTGGGGTCTTCTGCCAGCGTTCAGTAGGTGTTCTGTAGGAGTTGTTCCATGTGTAGCTGTATTTCTGGTGTATCCGTGGGGAGGAAGGTGATCTCCACGTCTTACTCTTCCGCCATCTTACCCGGAAGTCCTCTTCTGCCCATTTTTGGATTGGGTTTTTTGATATTGAGCTGCATGAGCTGCTTGTATATTTTGGAGATTAATCCTCTATCAGTTGCTTCATTTGCAAATATTTTCTCCCATTCTGAGGGCCGTCTTTTCGTCTTGTTTATGGTTTCCTTTGCTGTGCAAAAGCTTTTAAGTTTCATTAGGTCCCATTTGCTTACTTTTCTTTTTATTTCTATTTCTCTAGGAGGTGGGTCAAAAAGGATCTACTGTGATTTATGTCATAGAGTATTCTGCCTATGCTTTGCTCAAGTGTCTGGCCTTACATTTAGGTCTTTAATCCATTTTGAGTTTATTTTTGTGTACGGTGTTAGGGAGTGTTCTAATTTCATTCTTTTCCATGTAGCTGTCCAGTTTTCCCAGCACCACTTATTAAAGAGGCTGTCTTTTCTCCATTGTATATTCTTGCCTTCTTTATCAAAGATAAGGGGACCATATGTGCATGGGTTTATCTCTGGGCTTTCTATCTTGTTCCATTGATCTATTTTTCTGATTTTTGTGCCAGTACCATACTGTCTTGATTACTGTAGCTTCATAGTATAGTCTGAAGTCAGGGAGCCTGATTCCTCCAGCTCCGTTTTTCTTTCTCAAGATTGCTTTGGCTATTCGGGGTCTTTTGTGTTTGCATACAAGTTGCGAATTTTTTTGTTCTCGTTCTGTGAAAAATGCCATTGGTAATTTGATAGGGATTGCACTGAATCTGTAGATTGCTTTGGGTAGTATAGTCATTTTCACAATGTTGATTCTTACAGTCCAAGAACATGGTATATCTCTCCATCTGTTTGTATCATCTTTAATTTCTTTCATCAGTGTCTTATAGTTTCCTGCATACAGGTCTTTTGTCTCCCTAGGTAGGTTTATTCCTAGGTATTTTATTCTTTTTGTTGCAATGGTAAATGGGAATGCTCCCTTAAATTCTCTTTCAGATTTTTCATCATTAGTGTATCGGAATGCCAGAGATTTCTGTGCATTAATTTTGTATCCTGCTAATTTACCAAATTCATTGATTAGCTCCAGTAGTTTTCTGGTAACATCTTTAGGATTCTCTATGTATAGTATCATGTCACCTGCAAACAGTGATAGTTTTACTTCTTTTCTGATTTGGATGCCTTTTATTTCTTTTTCTTCTCTGATTGCTGTGGCTAAAACTTCCAAAACTATGTTGAATAATAGTGGTGAGAGTGGGCAACCTTGTCTTGTTCCTGATCTTAGTGGAAATGGTTTCAGTTTTTCACCATTGAGAATGATGTTGGCTGCTGGTTTGTCATATATGGCCTTTATTATGTTGAGAGATATTCCCTCTATGCCCACTTTCTGGAGGGTTTTTATCATAAATGGGTGTTGAATTTTGTTGAAAGTTTTTCTGCATCTATTTAGATGACCGTATGGTTTTTATCCTTCAATTTTTAAATGTGGTTTATCACATTGATTGAGTTGTGTATACTGAAGAATCCCTGCATTCCTGAGATAAACTCCACTTGATCATGGTGTATATTCTGTTTAATATGCTGTTGGATTCTGTCTGCTGGTATTTTGTGGAGGATTTTTGCATCTATGTTCATCAGTGATATTGCCCTGTATTTTTCTTTTCTTTGTGACATCTTTGTCTGGTTTTGGTATCAGGGTGATGTGGCCTCGTAGAATGAGTTTGGGACTGTTCCTCCCTCTGCTATATTTTGGAAGAGTTTGAGAAGGATTGTGTTAGCTCTTCTCTAAATGTTTGATAGAATTTGCCTGTGAATCCACCTGGTTCTGGGTTTTTGTTTGTTGAGAGATTTTTAATCACTGCCTCAATTTCAGTGCTTGTGATTGGTCTGTTTATATTTTCTATTTCTTCCTGGTTCAGTCTGGGAAGGTTGTGCTTTTCTAAGAATTTATCCATTTCTTCCATGTTGTCCACTTTATTGGCATATAGTTGCTTGTAGTAATCTCTTATGATCCTTAGTATTTCTGCAGTGTCAGTTGTTACTTTTTCTTTTTCATTTCTAATTCTATTGATTTGAGTCTTCTCCGTTTTTTTCTTGATGAGTCTGGCTAATGGTTTATCAATTTTGTTTATCTTCTCAAAGAATTAGCTTTTAGTTTTATTGATATTTGCTATCATTTCCTTCATTTCTTTTTCATTTTTTTCTGATCTTATCTTTATGATTTCTTTCCTTCTGCTAACTTTGGGGTTTTTTTGTTCTTCTTTCTCTAATTGCTTTAGATGTATGGTTAGGTTGTTTATTTGAGATATTTCTTGTTTCTTGACGTAAGATTGTATTGCTATAAATTTCTCTCTTAGAACTGCTTTTGCTGCATCCCATAGGTTTTGAGTCATTGTGTTTTCATTGTGATTTGTGTCTAGGTATTTTTTGATTTCCTCTTTGATTTCTTCAGTGATCTGTTGCTTATTTAGTAGTGTATTGTTTAACCTCCATATGTTTGTATTTTTTACAGAATTTTTCTTGTCATTGATATCTAGTCTCATAGCATTGTGGTTGGAAAAGATACTTGATATGATTTCAATTTTCTTAAATTCACCAAGGCTTGATTTGTGACCCAAGATATGACCTATCCTGGAGAATGTTCCATGAGCACTTGAGAAGAATGTGTATTCTGTTGTTTTTGGATGGAATGTCCTATAAATATCAATTAAGTCCATCTTGTTTAATGTATCATTTAAAGCTTGTGTTTCCTTATTTATTTTCATTTTGGATAATTTGTCCATTGGTGAAAGTGGGGTGTTAAAGTCCCCTAATATATATGTGTTACTGTCGATTTACCCTTTTATGGCTCTTAGCATTTGCCTTATGTACTGGGGTGCCACAGTGTTGGGTGCATAAATATTTACAATTGTTATGTCTTCTTCTTCGATTGACCCCTTGATCATTATGTAGTGTCCTTCTTTGTCTCTTCTAATAGTCTTTATTTTAAAGTCTATTTTGTCTGATATGAGAATTGCTACTCCAGCATTCTTTTGGTTTCCATTTGCATGGAATATCTTTTTCCATCCCCTCACTTTCAGTCTGTATGTGTCCCTAGGTCTGAAGTGGGTCTCTCATAGACAGTATATATATGGGTCTTGTTTTTGTATCCATTCAACCATTCTGTGTCTTTTGGTTGGAGCATTTAATCTATTTACATTTAATGTAATTATTGATATGTATGTTCCTCTTACTATTTTCTTAATTGTTTTGAGTTTGCTATTGTAAGTCTTTTCCTTCTCTTGTGTTTTCTGCCTAGAGAAGTTCCTTTAACATTTGTTGTAAAGCTGGTTTGCTGGTGCTGAATTCTCTTAGTTTTTGCTTGTCTGTAAAGGTTTTAATTTCTCTGTTGAATCTGAATGAGATCTTTGCTGGGTAGAGTATCCTTGGTTGTAGGTTTTTCCCTTTCATCACTTTAAATATGTCCTACCACACCCTTCTGGCTTGCAGAGTTTCAGCTGAGAAATCAGTTGTTAAGCTTATGGGGATTCCTATGTATATTATTTGTTGCTTTTCCCTTGCTGCTTTTAAAATTTTTTCTTTGTATTTAATTTTTGATAGTTTGATTAATATGTGTCTTGGCATGTTTCTCCTTGGATTTATCCTGTATTGGACTCTGTGTTTCCTGGAGTTGATTGACTATTTCCTTTCCCATATTAGGAAGTTTTCAACTATAATCTCTTCAAATATTTTCTCAGTCCCTTTGTTTTTCTCTTCTTCTTCTGGGACCCCTATAATTCAAATGTTGGTATGTTTAATGTTGTCCCAGAGGTCTCTGAGACTGTCCTCAATTCTTTTCATTGTTTTATCTTTATTCCGCTCTGCAGTGGTTATTTCCACTATTTTATTTTCCAGATTACTTATCCACTTTTCTGCCTCAGTTATTCTGCTATTGATTCTTTCTAGAGAATTTTAAATTTCATTTATTGTGTTGTTCATCATTGTTTGTTTGCTCTTTAGTTCTTCTAGGTCCTTGTTAACTGTTTCTTGTATTTTCTCCATTTTATTTCCAAGATTTTGTATTATCTTTACTGTCATTACTCTGAATTCTTTTTCAGGTGGACTGCCTATTTCCTCTTCATTTGTTTGGTCTGGTGGGTTTTTACTTTCCTCCTTCATCTGCCGTGTATTCCTCTGTCTTCTCATTTTGCTTAACTTACTGCATTAGTTGTCTCCTTTTCGCAGGCTGCACATTCGTACTTCCTGTTGTTTTTGGTGTCTGCCTCCAGGGGGTAAGGTTGGTTCAGTGGTTTGTGTAGGCTTCCTGGTGGAGGAGATTGGTGCTTGTGTTCTGGTGGATGAGGCTGGATCTTGTCTTTCTGGTGGGCAGGAGTGCATTCGGTGCTGTGTTTTGGGGTGTCTGTGAACTATTATGATTTTAGGCAGCCTCTCTGCTAATGGCTGAGCTTGTGTTCCTGTCTTGCTAGTTGCTTGGCATGGGGTGTCCAGTACTGGAACTTGCTGGTCATTGAGTGGAGCTGGGTCTTAGCATTGAGATGGACATCTCCGGGAGAGCTTTTGCTGTTTTTTATTACAAGGGGCTGGGAGGTCTCTGGTGGACCAGTGTCCTCAACTTGCCTCTCCCACCTACGAGGCTCAGGGCTGACACCCGGCCAGAGCACCAAGACCCTGTCAGCCACACGGCATGTTCTATCAAACTGTATATGATATGGACTTCCCTCGGGCTCTCTCCAGCCATGTATTCTTATGAAGAGGAGTTGAACTAACCCGATGGGTCCTTTTATCTTTGGCTGCAATGGGTCTTCGTTGCTGCACGTGGCCTGTCTTTAGTTGCATTGAGGAGGGACTACTCTTCCTTGTGGTGCGTGGGCTTCTCATTGTGGTGTCTTCTCTTGTTGTGGAGCATGGGCTCTAGGCACATGGGCTTCAGTAGTTGTGGCATGTGGGCTTAGTTGCTCTGTGACATGTTGAATCTTCCCGGGCCAGGGCTCGTGGTCCCGTGTCCCCTGCATTGGCAGGTGGATTCCTAACCCTTGCATCAGCAGGGAATCCCTCGATGGGGCCTTTGTATCAAAAAAGGCCAAGATCAACTCATCAGAGAGAAGAGAGAGAGGTTCATGTGAGACACACATTCATACAACCCATTTTTCAGTGTATATGTCAAGGGGCCAAGACCCTGATCAGCACAATAAGTTATTTTGTCCATTACAGTGCACAGAACAACAGAGGGAGAGACACTTTCTTGGAGAGGTTCACATGCTCTGAAAGAGGCCGGAGCCCAGTGCCCCGGGCCCTCATTAGCTGGACCCCCCTTTTCTTTGGTTACGGTGGCCTCAGAGGCAGCTGTTTCCTCTAATCGATCCGCTGGCTTCTCCTCTTCCTCCTGGGGATAGAGGTCCAGGTGCTACTGCCTGCGCTCCTGCATGGCACGGAGCTGGTCTACACAGTCCGACCCCTTGACATCCTCTGTGCTGCAGTGGAAGCAGGAAAAGGCCACCTTGAACTGTTCCCCATGCGGGCCGCTGGCCATCCCCCCAAGGCATGGGCAGTTCCAGCTGATGTTGTCTTCGTGGGGCAGGATCAGTGCGTGCTCCTCATATGGATCATTGGGGTCGTCGGCCGCCAGCTCCGCGTTCCTTGGAGTTTCACGGTCTTCTTTGGTTACAAATATGCGATCCTTCCCTCCCTGCTGGCTGTAGGCCATGGTGAAGCCCGGTGCCCCGACCTCGCGGCGATTGCGGAGGTGGCCTCACGCGGTGACCTCTCCACTGCAGGGTGGGTGGCTTTGGAGCGACATTTTAATGGGCACTCAGCAGTACTTTTGTTTGCAGAACATTGCAAAAAACACTGAGGAGAAGCTCAGACTTCAGGGAGAGAATGGAGGAGGGGGAAGGTTGACAGAGCTGCCAGGAATTACTGTGGGGAGAAGCTTCTCAGAATGGTGTGTCCTGGAACATACACCAAAAGTTATCCCTTTTCTATAGTATTTCTATGACTAAAATAATGGTACAGTAATAATGGAGCTAATATATATCCCCACCAATTCCACGTTTTCTGCTCTCTGTCCTTTCTCATCCTTTCTCTAAATCTTTTTCAGACTGCTAGGCATGTTGTCTTTTTGAGAAGTTTTCTTGGCTCCTGTTAGATTTTTTTCTTTCAGTTCCATGAGATTCAGCTTTATTTACAAAATGTTGGTTTTACGAGTTCATATTATTCTTTTTCTGGCGGCTCTAAAACCCCTTCTCTTGCCAGTAAAGGGAAAAAGGCAAAGAAGAGTTAGGAAGCAGCATCTCTGAAGATAAAAAACAGAAATCACTATCTAGGACATCCAAAGGCAATGAATTGAGAAACATCTAGCCAATTTCATGAGACAGTGCTGACCTCTTAGTTCTGTTCTTTTAAGGGAAGCCCCTTGCATGGATTCTACATCTCAGATTTATTAATCCACATAACTTCCCATCCATCAAATCCCTGTCTTAATTTGTATTAGCTGAACTAAATGAAAATCAATCTTTGTTGAACTCAAGTTTGGGAGAGCATCTAGGGAAGGCTGGGCACAAACTTCTGGGGAAAGGCGAAGAAGTCTGGAGGTTAGCCGAACTCTTGGTTCAGAACAGCTGTAATTTTTCTATTCTTCCTGTACAGATGATTTCCTCTACCCTTTTCTTTTCTATTAAAAGCTTCATTTAAAAAAATATGATAGCAGATATCAAATAAAATTATACAACTATCCAAGTAATATTGATATATCATACATCATCTTAGCTACATACTAAGTACTGAGATAATCACTTTTTATTCACTGTGTTCTTTACTTCTCATAATAATCCTACATACTGAGTATAATTACTCACATACATGAGAAACTTAAGGCTCAAAGAGGTTACTTTTTTTTTTTAATGAAAGCTTCTTTATTTATTTATTTTTGGCTGTGTTGGGTCTTCGTTTCTGAGAGGGCTTTCTCTAGTTGCAGCGAATGGGGGCCACTCTTCATTGAGGTGCGCGGGCCTGTCACAGCCTCTCTTGTTGTAGAGCACAAGCTCCAGATGCACAGGCTCAGTAGTTGTGGCTCACGGGCTCTAGAGCGCAGGTTCAGTAGTTGTGGCTCACGGGCCTAGTTGCTCCGCAGCATGTGGGATCTTCCCAGACCAGGGCTCAAACCCATGTCGCCTGCATTGGCAGGCAGATTCTCAACCACTGAGCCACCAGGGAAGCCCCAGAGATTACATATTTAATCGAAGGTCACACGGCAATTAAATGGCAAAGACGGGATTCAAACACAGGGCTGTCTGATTTAGAAGAATATGATTTTAACCACTGATACAATCACACAGTATTCCCTAATGTTCTGATACTTACTTAAATAATTCTGTGATTGTGTCTACAGGGATCCTTGAGTTTCCAGATGCAGAGCTAAGGATAAAATTATACAAAGATATACATACATAACATAATAATTTATTCAATGTCCTTTAAAATATGACAATAGAAATTAAGGATTTGCATATTGCCCCTTAATCCCAGATAGTTAAATGACTTGTAAAATCAGAGAAAGGGATGCATTAGGTATCGGAACCTAAGTCCCTCATTTCTTTATCCAGCACTCTGCACACTAAATTGTCTTGTCCAAACAAGCTCCAACTCAAATATGTTGCCTCCTAAAACTTACATCTCACTTCAGGAATCACCAAGTCTCATCCCAGTCTATGAACACTCATGTTTGCTGACTGTCATCTGGTTTGGTATAAGAATACAGGCTCCATGGTGTCTACAAAGCCAACTTCTACAGTTACTTAGACCCCAAGCAAAACTGGAAATCTGGGCTCAATTTACAAGATGCTCCTTCAACTCAGAGCAAAATAGAGAACAGGTTCTGCATCTCCTATCTTGGCGAGAGATGAAGTTGGGAAAGGCTGGCCTTTTTCTCATCAGACTCTGGATGCTTCCTCTGAGAGAGGTGTGAAGTTAAAGTCTGGGGAATTTCTCCCATGGTACCACGGCCTCACCTGGAAGGCAAGGGGCCCTTTTAGATCTATTCTACTTCCTTCCCACACTCTGCCACATCCTTGTATTCACCTTTAATAATTCCAACTCACCGACATAAAAATATTCCTTCCTGCATTCAGGAAATTTACAACAGCAAGAAATGGAGCCAAGTAACTTGTAGGAACTGAAGGAGATATTGGTGACTGTCAGAAACAGGAGGCTTGAAGGTAGGGCTGATAAAATAGAATATGAGAAGGATGAAATGGTGTCTCTGAGTAAGACGGAAGCAGAGCAGGAGTATGTTAAGCATTTGTAAAGATGTGAAGGGAAAGGACAGGATGATAGCTTTGTTCACCAAATCACAGTACACAAGAACGTGAGAGCACAGCTTTAATTTATAGAGAGTAGTTTTAGGGAAGATAGAGCAATAGCTTTAAACAACAGCCAATGATTCAAGAAAAATTGAAGTAAACACAATAATGATATCATTAGTTATTAACAGAAGTTAAAACTAGTTAGCCAGGCTTCCCTGGTGGCGCAGTGGTTGAGAGTCCGCCTGCTGATGCAGGGGACACAGGTTCGTGCCCCGGTCCGGGAAGATCCCACATGCCGTGGAGTGGCTGGGCCCGTGAGCCATGGCCGCTGAGTCTGCGCGTCCGGAGCCTCTGCTCTGCAATGGGAGAGGCCGCAACAGTGAGAGGCCTGTGTACTGCAAAAAAATTAAAAAAAAAAATAGTTAGCTACTTTTAAAGTTGACATGAGAAATGAAAACATGTTCCTCTTTGACCTCCTTCAGTCAGAGGTAGATATCTGGATGGACCTCTGTCTAATCCAAAGGTATTCCATCTATGTGGAAATTTAAATTATTCTTAAAGTGATTTTAACTTTAGGCAATAGATTGAGCAGAAGAAAGTCTGCTCAATAGCTGAATAACTATTGAATAACTCAAATCAACCAAACGTCTTCTGTACTCTAGCCTGTATCTTTTTCACCTAGTCTTTTATTGTTTTCTCAAACACAACAAACAAACAAAAAATTGGAAGGACTGACAATCCCCTGTCTTTATTCCATCTTGGTTTTCCCTCCATACTTCTGATAGTTCCTCAGACAAACAATCATCATATAAGCTAGACTGGATTCCGAAGAAAGGCCCCATGGAAGGTAAGTAACTCTTCCAGCTGAGGGATGTGACTTTTGGAAACGACCTAAATGTCTATCAAAAGATGACTGGATAAAGAGAATGTGGTATATATATATATGCAATGGAATGTTATTGTGTGACAGTCAACAAGTTACTTAATTTCCTGAGCCTCACATCTCTCAGTGACACAGTTAGGGATTACAAAACTTGACTCACAGGACTGTTGGATGGATTAAATAGGACAACACATGTAGAGCACCTCCATTAATCACTGGTATGTAATGTCATGGAGTTCACACACACACACACACACACACACACACACACACACAATGTTATTTCCAAAAAGATAGATTTAACTCCATTGGTTTAGTGTTATTTTGGTTTTCCCCCAATAGTCAAGGAATAGATTGTTAAGAATGACCAAAGCACAGGAGAATAGACAAAAAGTGGGAGTGACTGAATCAGCAAGGTCTCGTCCAATGGGAACTAAATTGGAAGCTGAAAGAGCTCCATTTAGTTCTGACACTGCCACGCAATGCCTATGTGACTTTTGAAAAAACTCCTTTCATTCTCTTTCTAAACATGTGTTGAAATAGACTGCTATAATTATGTGCTTCTTGATTATTTCATCCTTGGAATAGATAAACAAGATAGAGAAATAATTATATAATCCAGGGTTTGAAGGAACAATGTGTTCTTAATGCTATCTTGAAAGTGGTTCTTCCAGGGCTGACTGGTGTTTGGGTGTCCACCCCTGAGCTTGAAAACCACTAGCAAGATGCCTTGCAAACATTTCACTCAAATCACCACCTCCCAGCTGGCCCTCTTTGCTGTCATTTCCCAGTGCTGTCAAATAACTTCATTCATTCATTCATTCATTGATATGCTTTGAAATCCTTGGGACAAAAAAAAAAGCAATCTTTTTAGCCGGGGTTTGGTCAGTGGAGAAAAGTCTCATGGCAGAGATCTGAAACTCTACAATTCCTCTCCTTTGTTTCATCATCTAGTCACTGCAAACCCTGGAAATAGGATGAAATTCAGAAAAAGGTGGAAGAGGACAGAAAGAAAACATTTCCAGGTTAGTAGTAGGGAGAGTATAGTGCAGAAGACGCCTGCAGATCAAGGTAAGAAGTGAACAGGCTGTGAAATTAGAGATGGTTTCCACCTCTGACTCCTCCCTGGAGAATTGTGATGGAAAATGCTGCAGTGAAACGTGGGTTGGGATGACCAGTGGAAATGTAATTTAGCCTGCCCACTGCTGTTCACTTAAACAGCCCAGTAGCCAGTGCTTGTCTGAATCTTGGTGGCATCACCCCTGACTCTGATTCTTCCAATTTATCATTCTCCCTGTTTCCTGTCTTTCTTGTAATCCTACATTATTTCTTTCCCGCCACTATGAAATTTTAAAAGAGATTTTGTTGAGGGGATGAAGGGATTTTTCACTGGAGTGCTTTCTCTGACTTTTGGTAGGAGATAAATGAGTGCAAGTAAGAATGGGATCAAAAGGAAGGGAAGAGAAACTAAAGGGAACAAGATGTAACTTTTGGGTTTGTTTTGTTTTGAGAGAGCAACAGAAGGGCAGGAGAAATGGATATGGGGTGGGGTCCGGGATGAGTAAGGAGGAGAGTCTGGCGTGAACACTTGTTTTTCTTGCTCTCCCATCAGACTGCGAGGTTTCTGAGGTTACCCGCTGGATCTTTTTATTTTCTTTAATTTATTTTTTATACAGCAGGTTCTTATTAGTTATCTATTTTATACATATTAGTATATATATGTCAATCGAAGTCTCCCAATTCATCCCCCCGCCCCCACTGACTTTCCCTCCTTGGTGTCCATACATTTGTTCTCTATATCTGTGTCTCTATTTCTGCCTTACAAACCAGTTCATCTATACCATTTTTCTAGATTTCACATATATGGGTTAATATACGATATTTGTTTTTCTCTTTCTGACTGAGTTCACTCTGTACGACAGTCTCTAGGTCCATCCATGTCTCTAAAAATGACCCAATTTTGTTCCTTTTCATGGCTGAGTAATTCCATTGTATATATGTACCACATCTTCTTTATCCATTCATCTGTCGATGGACATTTAGGTTGCTTCCATGACCTTAGCCACTGGATCTTATTCATCTTTCTAACATACAACAGCTGCCCAGTGCTTGAATTGAGTCAGTATCCTATCCCTCTTATGTCCCCAATTCTCTGGTGACACAGTAGATAGTGGAAAAGAGCATGCGTTTTGGAGTCAGCAGGACTGAAATTGAGTTCTACTCTGTCATTTAGTGATCTCTGCCATTTCTCTGATTCTCATTTTCTTTATCTGAAAAAAATGGGGGTGCTGATGGAAAGTAGTTTATAAAGTTGTAGTGAGGATTAAATAAGATAATGCATGTGAGCATCTAGCCGGCACAGTGTTGGCATATGGTAAATGTTCCATGAAAATAGTTCTTCTTCTTCTTCTTGCTAATTAGCGATGTGACCCTGGATAAGTCATTTCCTCACTGTAGCATGTGAAGGATGACAATTGTTACATAAATTGTTGTAAAGATTTAATGAGATAATCCTTGTAAACTACCCAGTAAGAGTCTGTAATATAGTAGTTGCTCATTAAATGTTAGTTCCCTTCCTTATATTCCCAGCTGTCTTTCCCATTCTTTTCTTTCACTTTTCCTCTGAATGTAACCAGTCCTCTAGCCAAACTGAACAACTTGTTCTAAGACGTCCTTCAGTGTTTGTCATCACACCTTTGCTCATTGAATTGCATAATCTCTTTTCTGCACTCCTGTCTCTGTCTACTGCAGCCCCGGGCATCTTTTAAGGCTTATCTCAAATACCACCTGCTTCACTATGTATTACATAAGTAAGCTTCCCAACTAGGTTATGTCTCCTTCCTTAAACACTCCCTTAGCATTCTGTTTTATTTCTTTAGTAGTGCACACCTTCTTCCTCTCTGAATTACAGGCATTTCTGTTCTCCGTATGTGCCACACACCCTTTCCCCAACTATTGATGGTACAATCACAGGTCTCCTCCCCTTCCCACCCCAGGCACATTTATCCACCAGGGGACAACTGACTATCTAGGGAACTGTCATCTCTGGAAAGACTGGATTCTTTCTTGCTGAAAGAAGGAAAAGACTCTCTTGCTGAATTCACATATTGAGTTAAATGCCTCTGGTGTGTCCTCATAGTAACCCTAGGACACCCTTTCCTAAATCACACCTGGTTTCATTGCAAAATACTGAAATTGTCTGTTTACATGACAGGGACCTACAATGAATTTTAAGCTCCTCAAAGGGAAGTCAGGGCTTGTATTCTATTCATCTTTGTAGCCCTAGTCCCATATACATTGTCTTACCTGAAAACCTTGTTCAGTGCTTGAAAACTGTAAGAGCTCAGTGAAGTTACCCTTAACAATCCACTCCCACAGTCTATCATAACACACACTAAATATATCTCTGCTGTTTAGTTGAAGTATAAATTTAATTCCTTGCAAAGATAGGAAATTGCTATAATCTGAAACACAAAATAATTATAAGTATGCTCAAAGAAGGGAAAAATACTATTTCACTCATATTTTTTCTACCTTTGGCTTATATGGTAATCCAACTATTAAATTAGCTGATTATCCACTTTGTGAAATAGCAGTGTTCCCGAAAAATTTTCAGACGATAACATTGTAAAATCAAATTATAGTGTAAGTACAGGAAAAACTGTCCTTTCTCTTCAAAGAAAATCACTTGAATAGCAAGAATTCCTCTGGAAGAATAAAACAAGAAATGTTCCCTTACTGTGTGTGGGATGTAAATTTTCTTCTTGAGGGTTTTTCTTTCCATGTAGATTTTTACACATGGATCTGCTGGAGCGAGCCTGTATATACAAGTTGAGGTCATAGAGAGAAACTGACTCCATGTACAGCACCAAACATTTGCAGATTACAGATATAAGAATTCCAGTGGGGCTTCCCTGGTGGCTCAGTGGTTGAGAATCCACCTGCCAATGCAGGGGACACGGGTTTGAGCCTGGTCTGGGAAGATGCCGCATGGTGCAGAGCAACTAAGCCTGTGCATCACAACTACTGAACCTGTGCCCTAGAGCCCGTGAGCCACAACTACTGAGCCCGTGGGCCACAACTACTGAAGCTCACATGCTTTGAGCCTGTGCTCTGCAACAAGAGAAGCCACCACAATGGGAAGCCCGCGCACCACTACGAAGGGTAACCCCCGGTCACAACTAGAGAAAGCCCATGTGCAGCAGCGAAGACTCAACGCAGCCAAAAATAAATAAATAAATTTATCAATCAATCAATTTATTAAAAAAAAGAATTTCAATGGACAGAAAACAAGAGAAAATAGGAAGATGGTCAAAAGGCCATCATAATTAAATAATTAAATTAACTACTTTTTCCATTAAGTTAAAAAATGAATAATATTTATTAAACAGTTTCATTTCTTTCTTGTCTTCGCATTTTTTCTGGTTCACCAAAACAAACCTCTCATCTATGCCAACTATCTTAAAACAAAGCACAATTTTTGTTAGAAAAGGAAAAATGTGAATGTCTTATCATCTAGAAGTAACATACAAAAAGTTCATTCACAAAAGAAAAGAGACTAAGGCTATCTCCTCTCTCTCTACGTGCAATTTTTTTTTCGTTCCCTGAACATTTGCTGAATAGCTGAAAGGAAGAAAATTTTGTGCCATTTTTGCTTTTCCCAGAAGTTGTGCTGTATTTCTTGGAATGAATTTCAGTACTTTCTTTCCATCTTCAGATGACATATGAACTTTCTCACAAGGTCAGCAGCCAGAGCTGGAGGATTTGTGGGGATACACATTTTGAAGCCAAAGATTCTTGGGAACGAGAAAAAACTCGAATACAGATATTGGCTGTTCTCTATACCGTGGACTCTTGAGAAGAGCAGGGCTTAAATACTTAATATTTTGGTTCCAGGAATAAATCAAATGGACAATGGTGCAAAACTAAAAATGTTCCTGGGACAATTGGAGGTCAGTTGGCAACTTTAACTTGGACTTCTCAGCCTCACATTTGGTCTTCATGTTGTGCTTTGTACCTAAACACACCCCTTCGAGGGCCAGGCACAGTTCCTCTGGCTGAGATTTTTCCTGTGTGTGCTCAAGGAGAAGTAAAAAAATGGACCCACTGCTCCTCATGCCAGCGTGTCTTTCTGTTGCACAAAAAGAAAGCAACCACATGGACTGCCATGAAGAGATTTGGCAAACCTGGCTTGTAGGGTTGATTTCCATATGGTGTAAGATTAGAATTAATTATTCAAACGAGGGCAGTTAAAGAACCCTCAGGCATTTTGAATGTTCTGAAAAAAAAAAAAAGCTCAAGAAAGGAAAAGATACTGGAACATTTCAGTGAATATCTAAATAAATTTATACAGGCCTTGGCATATAACTTATTATTTAAACTATCTAATCTAGGACTTAAATGATACCTTAAAGAAAAAATTCCCACTAGTGACATGCACAAAAATTGATTTAAAAAAATAGAATATATGCATACAAAAGAAGCAATTCTTATTACTCTTCAAAGAGAATCAGGATAAAGAGTATGCAAACAACTGAGCAAGTCTATAATAAAAATCCATAATAAATGCATGTAAATACAAAATATAGTCTAAAATATTATCTTGATAAAGAGAATATAGTTTATCTTTATAAAGTTCTTATGGAGACGCTTGGAACTCTCAACTGACTTGTCCAAAAAGATATCATGGCTCAGATGCCTTGGGTTTTACCTGACTTCAAACAGTTCTCTGTGTGCATGTTTATATGTGAGTGTAGATATAATTTGTATTGGATTATATATCATTTATATTAGATTATAAGTATCTAAAGAGTGAAGATTATGTATTCTAACATACATAATATCTGTATTCTAATATAGCACATGATGCATTGCTTGGCAAATAGTAAGCACTTAATAATTATTTGCTAGATAGAATTTATAAAAACAAGTTAACATATTACTGACAGGGCCGTTTCTAAGCACAATAATGATAATTCATTCATTTGCTAATTTTTCTACAAGACTTTTTTTTCACACACACACACACACACACACACACACACTGTATTTTATTTTTACAGGAGATAAATAGACTGACACCAAGCATTGTAAATGGATGACCACAACAAAAGCAACAATGATTGCAACTACCAAACACGAAACACACTCATACTATGTCATTATATTGACATCCAGTCCAGTAATCCTCCACTGTAACAGCTCCTTTACTTTGCAGTGAAAATTGATTTCTACAAGACTTTTAAACTACTACTTACTTTATTCCAGATACTGTTTTTTTTTAATTTTCTCTTGTTGACTTTTAAAAAAAAATTTTATTGGAGTATAGTTGATTTACAATATTGTGTTAGTTTCAGGTGTACAGCAAAGTGAATCAGTTATACATATACATATATCCACTCTTTTTGTTTGTTTGTTTAGATTCTTTTCCCATATAGGCCATTACAGAGTATTGAGTAGAGTTTCCTGTGCTATACAGCAAGTTCTTATTAGTTACCTATTTTATACATAGTAGTGTGTATATGTCAGTCCCAATCTCCCAGCTTATCCCTCCCCCACTTATCCCCTCATAACCCCTCATAAGCTTGTTTTCTACATCATGACTCTGCTTCTGTTTTATAACTAAGTTCATTTGTACCCTTTTTTTAGATTCCACGTATAAGCGATATCATATGATATTGGCCTTTCTGTGCAGATACTGTAGTAATTGGAATTCATATCTGTCCTCAAGAAAATTATAGTCTATAGAGAGGATGATATATAAACAAATAATTATAAATACTGTGAGAAAGTCTTAGTTATGTAAAAAGCTTTGTGCTGTAGAAAATAGTCTTAATAAGGTGGTAATTCTAGTTAATGTAAATGGGCCAAACTCACCAATTAACATACAGACTATTTAAATAGATTTTTAAAAAGAAGTCTAATAATATGTGTTCTCTCAGAGACACATTTAAGACAAAAGATACAGAAAAGCTTAAAAAAATAATGGAAAAATTATTTCAAGCAAATATAAGCCAAAGGAAAGTAGGAGTATCAATATTAATGTCTGACAAAATAGAAGCCAAGGAAAAATGCCATAAAAGACAATGGAATATGTTTTATCCTAGAAAAAACACCAATAGAAGAGAAAAATATAACCATCTTGAACATGAGGGCACTTAATATTTCAGCACATGTGCACCCAACTTTGCAGTCTGAGAACAGATCAAGCGATACATTTCAAAGGGTCAGGGATAAATGTTGTCCTTTATGGCACATTAAAATTATTTTTTTCATTTTAATGTGATATTAACTTTTATTTACTTTTCAAACCATCTATTTATCAAGGTGCTATTGTGTGTAGGTACTACTGGTCTAGGCACTGAGAATACAGCACTGAGCAAAGCAGGCAAAACCCCTGCTCCCATGGAGATTAATTCTAGCAGAGGAGATAAACAATATCATAATACACATAAGTAAATAATTTTGTATGGGTTAGTGGTAAATGCTACGAGTAAATGGAAAGATTTTAGGCATGGCTTAGTGGGTTGGCACCTCTTCTACATTCTCTGTAGTTCACTTACTCATATTTGGATGTTCCTTTGGATTAACCCACCCCCATCTGCCCCTGAAACATGTTCATCAATGTGCTGTGCTTTGCTAATGAGCACGATGGAGAGATCTCTACCTTTGTAGAAGGCAGTTCTGTGGAATGAGATAAGCATGAAAGTTCATGATTATAAACTTTGATAAATATTATGAAGGAAAAGTACAGTGAGTTGAGAAAGTACATGACAGAGGATCCAGACTTAGTTTAGAGGGTTAGGAAAAAATTCTTGAAGAAGAATATTTGATCTGCAATTTGAGGTATAAATAAGAGTTAAATGTAAAAAGGGGGTAGTAAGAACAGGAAGAGAAAGAGTCTTACAGGCTCAAGGAACAATAACTATATAAGTTGTAAGGTGGAATTAGGCTTTGTGTGTATTTTTTGCGGTACGCGGGCCTCTCACTGTTGTGGCCTCTCTCGTTGTGGAGCACAGGTTCCGGACGCGCAGGCTCAGTGGCCATGGCTCACGGGCCCAGCCGCTCTGCGGCATGTGGGATCTTCCCGGACCGGGGCACGAACCCGTGTCCCCTGTATCAGCAGGCGGACTCTCAACCACTGCGCCACCAGGGAAGCCCACTTTTTTTATAATGATGGCTTATAATTGAGTTTGTTGTAAGAACCATGACTATGGCCATAAATACTTCTACACTCTCCTTTAAGAAGACAAGAGAAAGCCCTTCCCAATCTGGAGGGGATGACTTTGGCTACCATAGTTCAGTGACAACATTACCTCAGACCCAAAGTTTCAGTCTGTCACTTAGCCTTTGGTAGGCCATGGGACTTCACAGCTAATATAATTTGGCTAACACAAAGTGTTTTATAAGACAGGCAATGTGGAAAGAACTCGGTAATTTTGCCAAAGTTTTTAACCACTCACCTTCCCAAATACTGCCTCAGTCAAATTAATTTACAAAGATCTTGTATTTTTCGTGTCTTTTTCCATCCCCTCTCTAGGGACCAAGGACTTGGCAAGAACCTTAGCTCTAATAGCCCCTGGGATCAGGCTGAACAGTCATCTGGAAGGACCAGAAAAAGACACCAAGTTCAAATTATTATCAAGGAAAGGAAGTCAAGGGGTAAAACCAGAGGGACAATATATTATACCTTGGGTCCTAAGGTAGAGTTTGGGGATGTGTAGACAGGAAATGTGGCCAGAAATTAAGAGATCAGTAATAGGTCTCCTAACCTAGTGCAAGGAGACAAGAATATGGAAAAAGGTTCAGAAGGTAGTTGTGAATAAGCAAGGGTGTAGGAGTTTTTTTATTGGGGCTGGGAGGATAGGGGCATTTAAAAGCACAGGATCATCTCAGACACCTGGGTCCTTTTGCATCACACCCTCCTTTCTTTTGGAATGCTTCCCTCTCCCTTTGCCTACCCAAATCCTTTCTGTTTTCCATGGACCAGCTCAGGTCCTATATCTTGTGTAACCATTGATACAATATTTAATTGGCCTAAGAACTAGTGGGCAAAAATCTATTTCCTAATAAAAATGCCAAGTCACAGTAGTATGTTTGTTTTAGGAGGTAGATGTTGCCATCTTTAATGTGTCTTAAAGAATTTTGCCCACTTTCCCCCAGAAATTTCAGTGAGTTTTTCTCTTCTTTTACTACTGAAAAATTTCTATTTTCAGGAAATAATTACTGAAGATGTTTTAGTACATTAAATTTAATGCATCATATACTTATTGTGGGTTAGGAATCATGTTTTACTTACATTGCTTCATACACTTTTTAATAAAAATAATATCTATTATTTATGAAGTCCCAAATATATTCCAGATATTTCATTTTTTTTATTTCTAATTTTCATAAAACCCTTCTAGATATGCATGTTATCTCCATTTTGGGTTTAGAAAGGCTCATTTGCTCAAAGGTTGAACCAGTAAATGTTGAGGTTGAGATCAGAGCTCAGGTTTGAGTTCTCTTCTCTACTCCAGGCTGTCTTGGAATATTTGTCGACTTGATTAATCTGAATTCTTGATTACATAGTTTATGTCCCTCATCTCCTAGAGCTTCTGTGGCCATCTCCAGAGCCAGCCTTCACAGGAGCCAGAGAGAGAGAGAGAGAGAGAGAGAGAGAGAGAGATACCCACATTTTGTGCCTCCTCATTTCAAATGAGAAAAGCTTCAGTTTCTTTCTTTCTTTCTTTCTTTTTTTTTTTTTTTTGGTTTTCTTCTTCCTTCTTTTATGCCTTCACTATTCTTTGTCTTTTACTTGTTCATAAACACTCATTTACTTTTAAAAGTAAGTTTTCAATCCTACTTCTCACCTCCCTGATGTATTTTTCTATCAGTAAATGCCTGGTCTAATCTGAAAATTTTCCAAAGGCTCTTTAGGTAACTAGCTAAATTCCAGAAAGTTAATTTGTTCAGCTGGGGCTGCTAATTTGTGTGGCCTTCCTATGGGGGGGTGGGGGAACATACATACAGTTTCTTAGAGGAGAAAACCAATAGATTCCAGCAAATTTATTCTTGGAAGCAACCAAGCTAATCTGTATGCCCCAGACAGCTCTGAGTCTTCTGATGGTCATGGTCATGTGCTCGTACATTATCAGGTCAGCATAGACACGGTGGTGGAAAGAAACTATTGAAAACAGGTTTGGGGATGTATCCCAGAGATCAAAACTATGTACTGAGTTCTCAGTGTGTGCTATATGCTTTGTAAAGATGTATATATATAATATATCATATATAAGAAATATATAAAAAATATAATATATATATATATATAATATATAATAAATTATGGCAGTAGGATGTGATCAATGCTGTATTATTCAGGGCCTGTACCATGTGCTAGGGGAGCCCAGAGAGACCCATTTGACTGGGGCCCTCAATGACTTGATGAGGGGCCGCCAACAGGGAAGGTGCGGTGGGCATTCTAGGTAAAATGAACAGCTAGTGCATAGCACAAACAGGGGAAAGAAAGGAAAAACAAAGAAAGTTTGTGAAGTGCATGACATCTGTTTACTTTGGAATATTTCTCAAGTATGATAATCAGTGCTTGCTCTGTGTCAAGTCCTTAACTTGTGCTATTTCATTTCATCTTCAGCTAGGAAGTTAGTTCTGTTATTATTCCCATTTTACATTGTAGAAAACTGGGGCACAGAGAAATCAGTAACCTTGAGAAAGTTCACGCTTTTATTACACAGTTAATAAGTAGTAGAATCAGGCTGTCTGACTCCCGAGTCTGTGTGCTTAACCCCATGTTATACTCCCTTCTACCAGGCCCTTCCAAGTGCTTGTTGAACTAGAATTAATATTAGTGTGGTTCCTTCTGTGGGTCACTTGTGTGCTTCACTAATCAGAAACCCCTATATTTTAATAGTACTTCACAAAATCTCCTGAGGAGAAACAAAAAGGAGCAGACCGGAAAGGAAATGAAAACCCTTAAAGGTGGAAGAGAGAGAATTGAAAACAGACTCAATCCTGGATTCAGTTATAGGTCTGAATACCGTGGTGGGACAGGAAGTGATAAAGGTTACATCCTTAGTTAACCCTAGAAGGGCAGTGAGTGCCCAAAAACGTGGAAGGCAAGATTCAGACAAAACATGTCTCCTTCACGGGGATTAATGTGCCAACATTTATAAAAGGAAGATAAAGGATCCTACTAGGGTTCAGGTAATTCGTTTTTTTGTCCTGTGCAGCTTGTATGACTGTCAGCTGCCTTTAGGAACTTCGTATATTCTTGGCTTTATTATTCACAGAGGCGCTCTACATGGATCTGAGGTAATAAACACATGTTGGAGCCTTGGATTCCAAGGACTCTGAGTGAGCAGATTTGTGAGAAAAGAGTGCAAAGGAAACAAGGAGGAGGATGTTTATTTTTCATAAAGAAGCCCTGCCCTCACTTCCTGAACTCAGACCACTCTAGACTTTTTTCCATCTTGCGCAATGTTTGCAACACGGAATAAATTTATTAAAACCAAACAAAGTAGGCATTGAATTTTGGCATTGAGAGTCAGACAGAAATAGAATCAGCTGCTTTTGAGACGAGTCTAATGATTGATTTACAAACCAGTGGTAGATTAAGGCTGTGCTGGAATGAACTGAACCAAAGTTATTTTCATTCTGAGGGGACGATAGGGAGGCAATATGTCTGGCCTGGCGCCCAGGACAGGAACTAGTTAGGCTGTCGGTTCTGCCCTCCTTTTCCTTCAGTTTTCAAAACTGAAAATGTTAGTTCAAGGAACCCTTACAGTTACTTTTCCCACCACCTTATTTTGCGTGGCGGAAACTGGGACTCAGAGAAGTAAGGTGTCTTCCCCTTCTGAGCACGGAATCAAACAATACCTCATTCAGTTACCAGACAGTATCTACAAAGGGGCATTTTCCGTTTTGGCTCTTCTGGGTTGAAAACCCAATGTGGGAACAATTCACTTTGCACACAGGTGAGCACACATTCTGAGTCAACTCTTTATTAATCGATAGACTCTGCGTTTAAGGAGTCTCCTGTTTTCTCCCCTCTACTTCTCAGCCATTCGAGGCTGCCTTTTATGGTGCATCTGGACAAGGGTGTGTTCGTGTTTGCGCAGGGCTAGTTCACTGGAGTTTCTGAGTCCAGGCCAAAGTCAATGTGTATTTTTATATCTCAGAATGCTTCCCATTCTTCATTGCATTTTATCCCGACTGTATACTTGTGAGGAGGTAGAAAGTTACGATGAACTCCATTTTACATGCAGGGAAAATGAGACCAAGAGATGTTCTCAAGATGATGTGCTGAATTTAATGGGCAAGTCCAGCTTCAACCCCAAATGTCCCCTCTCTCACTTCAGTTTTCCTAACAGCAGGCCTCTCTCCCACCATCCCCTCCCATTAATATGAATTAGAAAAGTGTCTGATAAAGGAAGACTGGAAGGTACATATGCTCCTATGCTCATTTTCACAAAAAATGCTTCTGGTTAATTTGTCCAATATGTTGGGCTAATTTTGAAGAGCATTTGGATTCCTAAGAGTCACCTCTTTTTTGGACTTTATTATTGTAAAATTTAACTTTCCATGTCTAGACTAAAAGAGACAGATCCTTTCACATGCTTCTTTGTGGACAATCCATGCCCAACCCTTCTAGTGGAAAATCATTTTACTGTGACAGATGATAAAAGACTAGATGTCTTACAAACAAAACCTAGGACAGTCTTTTAAGAGCTGAGCAGAGGAGTAACTGATGGAAGGCACAGCTGCTTGGAGAGGTGACTTTCCTTAATGAGATTCCTATTCCCTTGGAGTTTCTTCCCTTTCATACAACTGTGACCACTTCACTCAGATCTTAAAGGCTCGATCTCTCCATAGGAAGAAAAAAATAAAACGTTTTATCTTGTTGGATTTTTGAGTATCTGTTTATTTAAGGATAAACAGAAACATGGTCAAGAATTTGTGGAGGTGCATGAGAAATTAATATTGGCTTCACAAATGAAACAGCCTTTGCTGTGGTTTGGGTTCTATTCCATTTTTGGTGACTAAGAGCTGTAACTATTATATGGTCTGTTCTAAATGCAACTCTTTTAAGATCTTGGTGGTTATCACAGCTTTCCTCATTCCTTCCTTACTTATCTAGCAACCAAATCCTTTTAAGTTTATTCTTAAAATTTTATCTCTTCTTGGAACTTGAGAAAGGTGTGTTTAAAACTGGATGTCTTGAAAACTATGTGAAAATTGTGTTTGTGACTTTTCGGAAATGGCTCGTGCTAAGATACTAAAATGTAACTAGAATCACACAATTAGAAAATGGTGACTTTCTCCCTGAGGAAACGCTGATGAACTTGAATATTTTGTAATTTAGCAAATTGGAAAATGAGACGGTGGAAGGAGAAATAGAGGGTCATAAGTTGATGACAATTCTAAAACTGTCACCCTTAGTAAATTGCCATTTTAACACCTGGTTTAGCTTCCATAATTATACCCAGCCTTAACCTCACTGACTGCCATCCTTTTCCAAATACTAGCTGGCCCCAACACAGCAATAGTTCTCTGACCCTTTAGCCCTTGCCTTACAAATCAACATCCCATCATTGGCGAATACCATTCCTGCATTTCACAATCATGTAAATACCTTACCACAAACCAGCTGCCTGCCCACAAACACCTAACATTTCCACTTATTGACTGACTTAGCCTCTTCCCCTCTCCAGTCCTGGTATATAACTAGTGGTGTGAAGGGAAAAGAGCAGGTGGAGTGAGCAGAATGAGTCAATCCAAGTAATTATTTCCCATTTTCATTCTGTGGCATGTTTGCCTAAGTGCAGGGGAGTGCCCTTTGGGACCAGTAAGATTCTCATGATCATGGTGATAAAAATGGAGCGTGCAGGACAGGGCCAGAACTTTCAATATACTATTCAGTATGTACCTGCTTCCTTCTGGATACTTCGTTCCCTGACTATGCCCCTTTGTGCTATCCCCTCATACTAACTCAACCTGCCTCAACATCTCCCCCATGTCATCACGTGAAGCAACATCCTAGGAAGCGGTAAAGATGGCGGGAGAAGTAGAGACAGAGATCATGAATTGGTAGGAAACATAAAGGATGGACCTCAGGGTTGGTAATTATTAACAAGAAAGTGAACATACCAGAGGGAATGAGGAGCAGGAAGTGGAGACAGGAAGGTAAGGCACCATTGACTCTGAACATAAGGGAAAAGATATTTAATAAGTGATATGATAGTGTTTATGAAATTTAGTTGGTATAAATAAGCATTATGGTCAGAATTGAGAATTAAATCTAATGTTAGTTTTTGCTCACTCACAAATTACTATTCAAGTCTTCACTTTCCCTTTGTTGAGTATACATCATCATCATCATTAAAATATTTGAATACTTACTGAGTACATTAGAAATTCAGACCATGTTGGAAGAAGTCATTGAGAGGACATTGACCTGTGAGCTGGACCTGGGCAACTGGAGGTTCCTCATCCACTCCCCTGTCCTTCGAATGTACGTTCTGCCCACTGTTCTCATAGCTGGAGCCATTTCAAGGACACGGCCTTGAGAGAGTAACGTGTTGTTGAGGCCATCTGGACAGTATACATGACTGAACCCTGTTAAGATCTCTATATAAATTTTTAAGATTCTGGTGGGCAGGTGCAGAGATCTACTAGTCTCTCGGCCACCTTAAACAAGCCTTGGATGAAGTCCCCTTGCTGATTAAAACTGCCACCTACTGATCTGGAGTGCTGTCTTTCTTCTGTCTCTCCTTGCTCTTAGTGTGCAGGGGCCAATTTTAGATTTCACCTGGGGAGCTCTCAACTTTGAGAACCAACAGACCAAATTCCCAGTTAACTTCATATTTGTCCTCTATTGGGAAACCAGATGGCTGGAGATGGGAAGGGGTGAAGTCAACATTACGGGGTCTAGTCTGTTTCCTGAAACATCTTCGCTGCATGGGAGACACAATAAATGCTTGATGAAAGGATGAATGGGTGAGTGACTGTGAGAACAAGCACTCTTGTACTGCCTCTGGAAGCCTGCTCTAACCCTTTTTGTGAAGATAACATAAGCAAACATTCACCCTCAATCCCAATTCAGTGAAGTAGCTATATATTTTATTTGATAAAATAAATTTATTCTTTCCTCATTCTTTTGCATAGAATTGGTACAATGATTATGGTAGCCTGAAAGAAGATACTGTGGTGAGCAGATCACCCCCAACTTCTTTAGATCAGAAGCACTCTTCCCGAATGTCTGAGTCCATTCAGGCTGCAATAACAAAATACCATAGACTGAGTGGCTTATAAACAACAAAAATTTATATCTCATGGTTCTGGAGGCTGGAAGTCTGAGACCAGGGTGCCAGTATGGTTGAGTGAGGGTCCTCTTCTGGGTGGCAAACTTCTAATTGTATCCTTACATAGTGGAAGGGGAAGGAAACTCTCTGGGATCTCTTATAAAGGCACTAATCCCATTCACAAGGGTTCCACCCTCCTGACCTAATCACCTCCCAAAGAGCCCATCTCCTAATACCATCACATTGGGTGTTGGAATTTAATATATGAATCCTTGGGTACACAAACACTCAGACTATAGCACCCCAGCTTCTGGGTGTGTTGACAGATTACAGCTCTTAGCAGAATTCCCACTCATTAACTTCAAACCCAGAGACTGTCCTCTGCTAAGGAGAGTCACCTTGACCACAATCACATGCTTTCCTGTGTGTGGCTTGCATCAAATGATCAACATCAGGGTATAAAGGCCCCACCCCCATTCTCCAATTTGGGATAATTCTGCAAGGACATTTCAGCACCAAATAACCCCATGGGATGACCTGGATATTGTGTGACTATATCACATCCCAGCTTTTCCTTCTGCCCAATCCTACTTTCTTCATTTCCTCACAGGTCCTAAGAACACCCCCCAGTAAACTTTCTGCAAGGAAATTCAGTCTCAGAGTCTTCTTTCTGGGAAACATGACCTGTAACACTACATTTTAAATTAATTAATTTATTTATTTATTTATTTTTGGCTGTGTTGGGTCTTCATTGTTGCGCGCGGGCTTTCTCTAGTTGTGGAGAGCAGGGGCTACTCTTCGTTGTGGTGCACAGGCTTCTCACTGAGGTGGCTTCTCTTGCTGTGGAGCATGGGCTCGATGTGCATGGGCTTCAATAGTTGTGGCACGTGGGCTCCGTAGTTGTGGCTCACGGGTTCTAGAGTGCAGGCTCATAAGTTGTGGTGCACAGGCTTAGTTGCTCCCCAGGATGTGGGATCTTCCCAGACCAGGGCTTGAACCATGTCCCCTGCATTGGCAGGAGGATTCTTAACCACTGTGCCACCAGGTAAGTCTGACACTACATATTTGTTAATTTTTAAATTCTTACTTCACTACAGCTGGAATTATGTCAAATCTTATCTATTTTTTCTTCCTCAAGCCCAGGCTAAAACCATGTTACTGTATTAAGACTAGTAGGTCTAATGTAGCAATTGAATCCTGCTATTAAGACTTAGTGCAACTGTTTGTACAACGACACATTAAAGTCTGGATTCCACACAATTTTTCAGAACCTATACATGTAGCTTAACCGCCTCATCCTTCACTCTCCCTTACCTTCTGCTCCTAGAGTCACTCAGATATTTCACTGTGAAGCTCACAGAAACAATGACCTCTGGTTGCAGAATGGAAAGAAAAAGAATGACACCCTATGGCCTATCTTGGAAATGATTTGAATGAGGGTGAATCTCATGCTTGTTTACAAAGGTATGATTTTAAAATTCATTTGTTTCTTTGATTTCTTGAGTACCATTTCTTCAAAGGTTCAAAACTTGAAAGAAGTTTTATACATCCTTCTTTTTCTATTCTTAGGTCTCTGTATGTAAAAGTGCCGTACTTAGAAGCATGTGTCAGATATATCCCACATCCTGTTCTATTTTCCTTGCTTAGGAAACCAGATCCTTCCAGAAAGGTGAAATAAATAGGACTGGTTCCAGACTCAATTGTGAAGTAAAGTTTGTCCATGATGAGCCTCTCCCCTTTTGTGGTAGACTCTGTCCCTTTGTTGTTTCTCTTCCCCAGCTCCGGGGCTCCTCAGCCCACTGCCAGCCTCCCATCCATCCCTCTACACAGCACCCCCTTCTCCTTTATCCAGCTTTCTCTGTCCTAAAGTTCTCTGAATCAGTCTGATGGCTTCCATGTTGCCTGTTGTCACTACAACTGAAACGTACCTGTTCTATAGCTCATCACCCAAGGCCAAATTTTCTCTCTAAGGAGGCAATTTTGCCTGACATTCTTGTAGTTGATTAGTAAGTATTTAAATGAATGAATGAATATATGAATAAATGAACTGTTCTCTAATAATGCACCACTTGGTACCCATCTTATCCCTCCACACCCAAGGTATACGTGTATTAATAAGGGCCTGATAAAGACAGTATGCCTTCCTTTGTAGCATGACCAAACTAGGTGAGTTGGGAGAGAAATCTCATGACAGGTGCGTGTGAGAGGATTGTATTAACCATATGTTTCTGATGCTTTGACATCTGGGGCCTTGCTGACCCTGGAGAGATTGCTCCTCCCAGAGCTAGCCAATCCTAGACGTAGTAAACAACTCATCTGCTAGAGTTTCTTTCATATGCAAATTAACAAGTCCATATTCTGTACCCATACCACCTCCTTTACTGAACTCTCACAAGGCTCTTACACTCTGGGACAAAATCTGTTTACCCTAATAACACCAGGGCCATGTTCAGGGCAACCAGGGACAGCTTCTATGGCCCAGAGTCTGCTGAAATTATTCAAACCAGCCAATCCTGCTTACTCTAGCTTGACTGTTCCTTCCCACAAAAGCCACAATGAAGGCTCTTGCCCATATTTCCCCCTTGTTTCTTCTGTCTCCTAACCAATGCTGGTGTTTCCCCATGTGACCATTTGTGACACGGCATGTGCCCTCCTCTTGGGAACTGTGAGTAACAAACTATCTTTTCAATGGCAATCATCTCCTGATCTGTTGGCTTCACCATACATGGATAATAATAAAGTCTACATTTAAAAAATTATTTCAAGGAAGGAGGGGGTGTAGCTCAGTGGTAGAGCACATGCTTAGCATACATGAGGCCATGGGTTCAACTCCCAGCCCCTCCATGTTTGATTGATTAACAAAAACACAAAACTTTAAAAGTTATTTCAACTACTTCTCCTGAAGGAAGCCTTTCCTTTGCCATAAGTTCTGACAATTGGAGAAATGACCATTACCCAGAGAAGACAGAGTAGCATTAAACCAAAAAATAAAAGTAATGACAAACTTACTTAATATGTATTATCACTCTGAGATCTCAAAAAATCCTATGAATTATTATTGTATTATCTTCAGTGAACTGAAGTTCTAAGATAGAAAGTGGTTTTTCCAAGGTCACAAAGCCACAGGCACGGAAGAGGTGAGACTCATATATAAACTTTCCTGGCATTCCTCTGACTCATGCCCTCCTCCCACTCCTGCCTTCTGTTGTAGTCTTCCAAACCTTCTAATAGATTTTACAAAGTTCTATTGTATAACATCACCACTTCCTTCATCCTCTAAGGAAAAATGTATGGCAGTCTTGCCAGCTAGGACCAATAAATGACTCCACAATGAAAAATAGTCGTGATATATCTAGATATTTCAACAACAATATGGCCTTGCGAAAATGAATCTAGAGTCTTAGGAAGATATTACTCAAAGACAGTGAAGATCTAGAGATGACAGAAGTTTATAATACTAAGTGTGATCTTTAGTGAATGAATGAGAACCTTTATAAATCTCTTCTTTTGAAAGAAGTTCCATTCTTTGGTCATAACTCCTGTACAAAGAACAAGACTGACTGTGAAGAAGACAGACAAAAATATCTTTCAGTTCTGGAGAAACATAAACTGAGAAGGAATAATTAAATTAAATACCATAAAGATAAAAAGGCACATACAAAGTACTATGTATAGTAAAATCACTATTTGAAGGTAATCAAGCAGAAAAATACACTGTAAAAATGTAAGACCTATTGTCAGAAGACTTCAAGTAAAATATTTGAAAAATTAACTCAATATTGAATAAAATATAGCTCATGGGAATTTATGTTTTAGCGTTTACCAGATTCCTATGATAGTCTGGAATCCCATTATTTTAAGCAAAGAAAGAGGGAACTTTGAAAAAGAGGGAAGAGAGAAAATAATAAAGTCAATCAAATGACTTGGAAATTTTTTAAAAAGGTGAAAAGTTTGGATTATGAGTATGGAGGAAAGAAGATTGGATAAGGGGCTTAAGACCAACCAGTAAGGAGTTAAAGGGACCATTTAGTGATGGTGATTGGCAGCTGTTAAAAATTTCCACTCAGTACAGGTAAGAAGAAATGAGCTCGTGGCTACTGGACCTCAGCTGGATATCAGGAAGAATTTCCTGACTGTAAATGTCAAGAGTTCTGGTTTGCAGTATCAAAGGGAGGCTTCTGGGATGTGCCTATCCCAGGAATATTTTTTCCAGCCTTAAGCAGGAGACTGTTTGGGTGGTTTTCAGTAGACCTGTGGATGGATGAGATGGGCTTCTCAGAATCTACTGGTCTCGTGTTGCCGAGGGGTGTACCATACACAGTTGTTTTCACAGAGTCCATGCCAGCAGCTGACTCCCAGCTCAGTGGCCATGGAGATTTCCCCCCAGGGAGGAACAACTAAGTCTTTCAGTCTCTGTTCCCCACTTGGACAAGTCCTTAGGTATACACTGTAGTTTTTCAGCTCTTCAGCACTTAGGTACTTTGCTTTGGAGCCAAGGGCCTCCTGGGAACAATGCCTTGTCTGTGTGTTCACAGTAACAGCCTGTGGGCCAGAGACACTCAGCCAAACTCTCCCACCATTCCACAAGGCCTGGATTGCACACTTTACCTGCAATAATCCACGTTTAGCCAGCCCCAGCTCGCCCCTGGGGCCAAGTTCCCCCCTCCTACCCCTTCTCCAACCTTTTACCTAATTTGATTCCCATAGCTCCTCTGCCACATTTATACCAACCCTCATGCAAGATGGTCTCTACCAGCTCCCATCCCACCCACAGTGAACGATAAAACATTAGTGGCTCATGGCCTGACTCTAACAGTAGATACCAAAGGGGGAGGTCCATTCTGCTGAGTTGGGTGGCGGGGTATTTATAAGGGGTTTGGTCTGCAAAGAGATGCCAGTCTTTTCCTATAACATGATGGCCTTTTATTTATCATGCAGCTGTTGATTTATATGGGGAGTTAGGAACTCGAAACAAGCATAGAGTTTTTACACGGTCTGTTTCTGCTGAGTTCAGAGACTTGGAAATATCATTTGACTTCTGGCAAAAAGACAATTTCAGGAAGGCGTTTAAAACCATCTTTCTGTCCTTGACCCTGAGTCATAGAGGGACATGGGCTTATGAGGAAAGCAGAGTTTCAACCCTTAGGCAACCCTACAAGAGGTTGTGTGTAAGTCGCGTGCAGTATACGGATTCAATATCAAATGACCCACCAGAACAATCTCCCTCTAGGAATGTTGCCCCTTCGTAGCAGTAGCGCAGTATTTCTCATAAAGCCTCCATCCAGTGGTATGTATGACAGTGCATGGGCCTACTCAGTATGAATGCAGAAGAGAAAATCAGAAGGGTAGAGGAAATTTAAAAGAAAGGGAAAGTAGAGTCAATGAGATTTTAAGGAACAAACTGGAACCGTGCGTGTGTGTGTGTGTGTGTGTGTGTGTGCGTGTGCGTGTACATGTATGTGTAAAGTCTGGTGATCCTGTTTACTGTCTCTGAGGTTTGGGTCACCCCTTTTTATTCGGCATAAAGTAGCTACTTGGTCCTACACAGAAGAAGCAGGGAGAAATCATAGTTCCATCTTTGACGTCTTTTCTTCTGATTCATGATTTTCTCTCTGAAAAACACCATGAGACTGATATTCAGATTTGGAGTCCACTCTTGTTTTTGAACTCTGAGATTAGCAAATTGAGCTATTTAATTCCTCCTGAAAGTCCTAAATCCATCTTCAATTTTTATCTCATGGACTCCTCATATGGATTTACTTGTTTCCCATTGATGTTGTACACAGAATGGTAAAATCCAAAATTCAGCTCCTTTGAATATGCAAGACCTTTCCAAAAATGTTTTTGGAGTTCTGTTCCCATGACTATATCTTAAAAAGCATCCCAACTCTGACCATCATATCCTCCTATCCCTTTACTCTTTTCTTTTTTTACACTGATACCATTTTTTCACCTTTAATATTGATAAAGATCAGAAAGCTTGAGAACACATTGTGTGGACAAAGTTTGGGTAAAACAGACTTTTGTTTATATTATTGGGGGATGAGAAACAGCTGGAAAAAAACTGGAAACCATCTAAATATCTATCAATAAGAGAATAGTTAAATAAATCATGGTCCATCAATACATTAAAATTCTGTGTAGTTGGTTAATAAACTATAAGAAAGTTTTCACACATGAAATGATACTTCATGTTAAGTAAAAGAGTCAAGCTGTACAATAATATACAATAGTGTATAATAATACTCTGTCAATTATGCAAAAGAAGAGGGTAAGTGCATGTATTTATATGCACATTTCCTATCCCTTTACTCTTAATCAAATCCAGTGGAGGTCAAAGAATTTTTATTCAACAGGAAATTAAAGGGACCAAGAGGGGAAACAAACCTCAACTTGCTTAACCTGTAGTCTCACACTTACCAACCTCTTCCCTTTCAGGAATCCATCACAAAAGTTTTGCACGTGCTCTACTGAGACTTCCGTTATGGGCAGTGTATCCCACACATCATCCAGAGTCTGGTAAATTGCCAATGCAGGCAGCTGAGACTTCTTTAGTTTGAAAAATGATATCACCTTCCCATTTTGCTTCACACCACTGTCCACCAGAATAAAAAGAATCTGCAGTTGGAGAAGTTTGGAAAAGAAAGATCTCTCTGAGGCTCTCGGGGGGAAGAGACACCTTGTGATTGTTGGAGTTTACACTGATGGAACTTAGGGTCTGTGCCACACAATTTAAAACTTCATTGACTTAAAATGAATTTCTTCTTATTTTGCATTGTTTTGGTTTTTTACCCCTTTGATCGGGTTTATTTAATTTTAAGACCATAGAACTGGAAGAGACTTTAGGAGTTAGGTAAGGGAGAAAGTATGGCCTATTGGCTAAATGTGGAGAATTCTTTTTAAATGTTACCTGTAGTACTTTCTACCTGTGTGACTTTGGGTACATTACTCAGCTTCCCTGAGATTAGGTGTTCTCATTGGAAAAATGGGCTTTTGTTGGGGGAGATTGAATGAGAGAATGGATTTAATATTTCTAGTACAGTTTTTAGCATATAGTAAGTGCTTGAAAACTGTTAACTACTTTATATTATTAAATCAAACCTTCGGCCCAAAGTGGAAATCTTCTTGATAATAGTCTAGAGAGTTATCTACGTTTAGTAACACTGAAAACTTCCAGTTCTAGGGAAACAACCACCAAAAAGTCAGCTTGTTTTATTACCAGACAGCCCTTGTCATCAAGGTCTCTAATTCAATGCAGTAGCCTTGAAGTGGTTGAAGTTTTAGTATTTCAGTAACATAAGCAGAACAGCACAAAATAGGGAAGGGAAAGAAATAAATATTTATTGGACATCCAGTGGGCACTAGATACCTGACAGGTGTTTTAGATGAGAAATAAGCCCTGAGGTCTAAAACTTCAGAGTTCATAGCAAGGAGTAAATAAATCGTGACTAATAGGTGATTTTTATTTTCAGTTTCTTTGGGTCTTTATTTTCTCTGCACCCATCAAGGCATAAAAAAAGAAATAGACTTAATGCTAATGGAAGATATGATTAAATACATCTTTAATAGTATAAAATATATCTTAAGTTTTAAATCAGAGTAATGGGATTTATTATGCCCCAGGTCTCACTTTGTTATCTCTTAACCTGATGTATTTTCCTCATTTATCTCACTTCCCTGGTCCCATCTCCCTTTTTCTAGTGTCTTGTTGCTGAATATTCAAAAAGGTATTTCCCAGTCCAGACTTACCTTCCCCTGGAAGAGCTTAGCTGCTTCCTGGTATCTGTGCAAGCTTTCTTCATACTCTGGGGAGGCCTTGTTCATCATCAGTAGAAGATGAATTGGAATCATACTATCAAATAGGCCAATTACAGTCTGGGAAATTGAAATGTATTGAAGTAGAATGAAAGTGAAAAGGAGGGAAAAAAAACATTAGTGACAACCGGTGAATAGGTACACTAGAACATAAATGAGAGCTGTCCATCCATCACATTAGTGGCAACTCCGCCAAGATGGTTCTGAGTGAGTCTCACCCTCTGGTTTACATGCAACTGTGTAGTTTTCTCCTCTCCACACTGAATAGGGCTGAGCTGAGTAACCAAAGGGATATTGCAGTAATGCTGGAGGGTGACTCCAAGGTTAGGTCATAGAAGACATAGTGGCTTCTGCCTTGTTCTCACTCATATCACTTATTCTCTTATACTGGTCACTCAAGCAGTCTTATGAAGAGATTCACATGGCAAGGAGCTAAGGCCTCCTGCTAACAACCAGCACTGACTTGTCTGTGATTGAGCCATCTTGGAAGCAAACTCTTCAGCCCCAGTCAAACCTTCCCATGATTGCCTCCCTGACCAATGGCTGCCATTTCACATGATTCCCCAGATTTGCAGCATCTAACCCTAGCCACTCCCAAATGGTTGACCCACAGAAACTGTGCGAGACAATCCATTTTTTTTCTGTTCTAAGTTGTTAAATTTTGGAGTAAGCTGTTATGCATCAATAGGTAACAAATACATCATGGAACATTTTAGTCACCTTTTAAACCCCTTTTCATGTTGCAAGAACAGCCAGATGCACTTACAATGTGGACTTTGCATGTTAGTAGTGTATACTTTTGAGTGCTTACGATGTGCTGGGCACTGTTTTCAGGTCTTTATGTGTAAGAACTAATTTAATCCTCAAAGTCCCAGTTTTATAAAAGAAGAAATTGAGGCTCAAGATCTCCTAAAGTCATGAAAGTGTTGAACTGCGATTCACAGCAAGCAGTGTGGCTCCAGAGTCCATGATCTTAACCAGCAGGGTGTACTGCCCCATACACAGCTGATGGCAAATCCTCAACAAAACCAATTCAGCCCTCAGCATGGTTGAATCAGACCACCTCAGGTCAGCCATAAGGGAAGCTCTTCAGGAGACCAGAGGCATTGGCCCTTTTTTGCTGATTAGAGATGGTCATTCCCCAGGACGTTGTCAGTGATGGAGGGGAGGGGACAGCTGTGAACCAGAGGGAGGAGAGAAGATAGAGTGTAAAACCCTGGCACGGGTTCCCTTCATTTCCCTTTCCTGAAATAGTGCTGCAACTGTCGCTATTTTAAACGAAATCCCATTCCTTTTCACCCCTCGCTTCTAAATACAGAAAGCACTGCTGTAAAACTAGCATGTGCACAAGAAGAGAGAGTGTGGTGTGTTAAGGCATCTTTGGGCAGAGTCCCAGGGTGGTGGGAAGGTGAGCAACTAGGTAGGATCCTTCCAGAAGCTACACACTACTCTGTAGAGATTTTTTTCAGCTCTACTGGCCAACATGTAGGTAAGGAGAATTCAGTGAGTTCTTTCCCAAAACTTTCTCCCTGGAGTTTCAAACCAGGTCTTACATTTTAAGTTTGGGAGATTGGATGCTAAATAATTGTCTCTTGTTCTACTAGATTCTGCTACTTAAATTTAGAGCATGCATCTGCTCTCCTAGAGTGGAGCTGGAGAATAAATCTTGAGAAGAGTCAAAAAAATCAAAGCTGAGGAGTCAAACGATATAGTTGTCTTAGCAGAAGGGATTGAACACAGCAGAAGTGATTAGTTTAATTCTAATAGATTAAACAGCTGGACTTTCACCTTGAAGCCAAGTATTGAGTGTGTGCCTTAAAAGTGCACAGGAGGCCAACTACATGGCTATGAATTTCTGCCCAGTTGCTACTGATACGAACCTTTGTACCAGCGACAGATGAGAAACAACTATAGTAGTGTGGGCAGGTCACCAGTTGAGAAAAACTACTTTTCGGAAATGTACAAGTCACAATAAAAGTTGAACTTGCTTCTCTAAAGAAATTATTTCCTAATTTCTTCTTGATGTGATTTGCTGTCACTACTAATATGGAACTTAACAAATGTCATTGGTCTATAAGATTAGAGATGGACCAGGCATCAGAGCTCAGGAAGGCTAGTCCTTGCGTCTGCCCTCGTTCACCTGCAGAACTCCAGGACCCTGGACCATAAGTTCAGGGACTGGAAGATCATCTTTTCTGGTCCCACATTCACTCCTGGCAGCTTTATAGACACAATGACCAGAATGATGATGGTCTAGGAGAAAAATGCCTTTTCAATTATTGCTGCCAACACCCCTGAGGTGCGTGTGTTTGGAATCCTGGCAGAAGTGGAAATGGAGTCACCATTCCATGGAGAAAAACATGGTGTGAGAGGTGGACAGGAACTTAGTCAACAGGAAAAGGGGTGTCTTCTGTCGAAGGCTGTGTGGGGCAATGAAAACACCACAGGACTCAGTCAGACAGACCAGTCATAAAAAAATCAGGGCCAGGGCTGTCACTGAAGCTCAAATTCCTAGTCATATGGCCTTGAGGAAGTTACTTCACTTTTCTGAACTCCCATTTCCTCTCCAGTAGAAGAGGAATAGACAATATGAGCTAATGCAGCATCAGTTAAATTTTCTGACTTAAAAGATGCCTTTTCCACTTACTGTGTAATCTTGAATGTTGTTTGGAACTTAAGAGTTCTCTATGAAATGGACATAATAATTTCCTCTCTTCTACCTCAAAGAATCTCTGTGAGTATTAAATGAGAAAATGGTGTGAAAGGGCTTTCTAAGTTCTAAAAAGCATGACATGCATATAAAGTACTGTTACTAGAGAACGCATAGCATTTCTGAGCTGATGTAGATCACTGGAAATCAACACTCCATCAGTCTATGATTTACGTACAGGAAGGCGAAAGGCAGGACATGCAAGGTAATTCTAGAAGCTGTAGAGTGTTAGAAGGCCAGCAGGACAGGTGGACCAGCACCTTCACCCAGGTTTCAGGCAGCATGCAACACCCAAGGAAGACAAACCCAGAAAGAAACCCGAGACCCCTTGAGGGTCTAGGCCAGACCAGGAAATGTTAGTTACTAGTCCACAAGGAGATAGGCACAGAAAATGGGAATAGGTGTATAAAAACTTTAAAGAAATTTTACGTCGTTGCGACATCCAAATACGTGATTGGTGGGCTTTGTTTTTAAACATTTCATTCGTCTATTAATTTACTTTTATTGTATTTTACAAAAGTATTGGCCACCAATGCTTTAGGAAAACAAAATGGACCTTCAGCATTTTTGCAATTGTGGCAAGCTCACAATCTTGCTGCCTTCACTGAACTCTCTCAGGTAACCAAACTCAGAAGTTTTTTTTTTTTTTAATTAATTAATTTATTTATTTATTTTGCGGTACACGGGCCTCTCACTGCTGTGGCCTCTCCCGTTGCGGAGCACAGGCTCCAGACGCGCAGGCTCAGCGGCCATGGCTAACGGGCCCAGCTGCTCCGCGGCATGTGGGATCTTCCCAGACCGGGGCACGAACCCGTGTCCCCTGCATCGGCAGGTGGACTCTCAACCACTGTGCCACCAGGGAAGCCCCAGAAGTTTTGAATTAGTCACCCCAGCACTGCACTCTCTCTTTCTTACTAGTCATGTGACGTCATTTAACTTTTCTGTTTCTTTCTTTGTTGTGTAAGGACAAGTCTATCAATCTTAAGGGTTGTAGAGGGATGGCAACATAAACAACTAGGTGTTCAATTAATGGTGGTTAATATTATTATTGGTCAAAAGATCAGAACTCCTGGAGGAAAGGATTTCTGCTATGAAGGCAAGTACCCTCCCTGACATAGGGACTTAAGGGTCTGCAGACAGGGGATATTTACCATAGGGTTATACTCTGTCACCAAGTGGAGGTTGTTTCTCTCAATGAAATGGCTTAACTTGGTAGCATCCATGCTTTCAATGTCTTCACTCTTTAAATCCAGTTGTTTGTTATCCACCTGGGTCACACAAAAAGGATAAAATTGTCACTGTCTTCATTCATCAATAAATGTTTCTAGACTATTTACCACATGTCAGGCACTAACTAGAGCTCTAAAGACAGAAAGGTAAATAAGAAATGTTCCCTGCCCTCTAGGAACACACTGTCCTGTGGGACACAGAGAAGTAAACAGAAACATCACACAGAATGCGGCTAGTGTCATCACAGACCCATTTGTCACCTAAGGAAGAGCAGAAAAACTCCCAGGAAGAGGCAGCTCCACAAGAATGGCTAAGACTTGTTCAGATGAATGAGGATGGGGGTGGGATTTTAAATAAAGAACAGTATTTGCCAAAGGCAAAAAGATGCGAGGTGCCCATTCTAGAAGCTGCAGTTTGTTTAGCTTGACTCTAGCAGTAGATGTTAAGTGCGGGTAGAAGAGAGACATAGACAGTGGGGTAGGCAGGGCAAATTCCCAAAGAGCCTTGAAGTCAAGGTAGGTAGATTAAACTCTAACCTGAAGGCAAGGGGAGACACTTACAGGATCAGATTTATGTTTTATTTATGTACCCTTCTAATGTGAAATAAAACATACATATAGAGAAAAGCACAAAACAGAAAATATAAACCTCAGTAAATGATCACAGAACAAATAACTGTGGAACCACCACTCAGGGAAAGAAATAGAACATTGCCAGAATGCCTGAAGCTCTCTGTGATCCTTTCTAATCAATAATCCATTAGTTTTCTGCCAAAGTGACCATTATCCTGACTTATGATGACCATCTTCATCCTTTCCTTTATAGTTTTACTGCTTAAAAATGCATCTCTTAATGTTATAGTTTAGTTTCATCTTTTTAAAAACATTATGTAAGTGGAAACAAACTATTTTTTGTATGTGTATCTCAATTCTTTTGCTTAAAATTTTGTTTATAAGAGCCATCCATGTTATTGCATTTAGCTATAGTTTGTTCATTTTCCTTGCTCTATAATATCTAATTGTATAAATATGCAAAGCATTTATTCATTTTACTACTGATGAAAATTTAGACTGTTTTCAGCTTCTGGTTATTAAAATAAGGCTGCAATGAACACTCTTGTTCATTTCTCTTGGTACTCATGTCTCTATATCTGTTGGGCATGTATCTAGGATTAGGATTTGATTGTAGGATATGTGTATTTTTGACATGTATTTTGATGTGTGTTTGGGAGACAATGCCAGACTATTTTCTAAAATGGACAATAATGTACATTTGCATCTGTACTGTTGGAAATGTCCCATTGTTCCACATCCTTGCCAACACTTGGCATTATCCTCGAATAATTTTGATAATAATGAATAATTTTATTCATTTTGGTGAATATCTGGTAGTATCTCACTGTGGTTTCACTTGTATTTCTCTGATTAACCAGTTGTATATCCATTTCTTTGAAGTGTGTTCAAGTCACTTGCCTATTTTTCTAATGAGTTGATCCTTTCTTTGCTGATTTGAAGATGTTTTATATATTCTGGATATGAACCCTTTGTGGTTTTATATTATATATCTTTTCTCACTGGGGACTTCCCTTTTAATGGTGACTGCATATGAACAGAAGGTAATTTCAATGTTGTCAAGTTATCAGCCTTTTCCTATAACTCGTGTGTGTTTTTGTTTCATTTTGTTTAAAGTGCTTTGACTACACCAAAGTTTTGAATATATTCTCTTATTTTATCTCCTAGAAACATTATTATTTTGTCATTCACAATGGATCTAAAATCTACCTGGGACTCATTTTTTCTTCCTTCTTAAAATGATGCTTAGATTCTGATTTTTAGTATTACTCTTCTCTAAAATACATGTTTAAATCTCCATATTTCCCTTTATAAGGCTATGGATGCCTTCTAAAT
Organism: Mesoplodon mirus; assembly: GCF_964341445.2. Classification (NCBI taxonomy): domain Eukaryota; kingdom Metazoa; phylum Chordata; class Mammalia; order Artiodactyla; family Ziphiidae; genus Mesoplodon; species Mesoplodon mirus. The sequence goes on along the minus strand of NC_138987.1, from coordinate 91,394,527 downwards.
TCATAAAATTTTTATGTATATTTTATTATCATTCAATTCAAAATGTTTTCTAATTTCTGTTCTTATTTTTTCTCTAACCTATTGGTTATTTAGAAGTGTATTTTTTAATTTCAAAATGTAAGATTTTTGGGTTATATGCTTGTTTTTGATTTCCAGCTTAATTTCTACATTTTATTTTTATTATTTGTCAACTTCTGTATATGTGATATGTGTCCTTAAAATTATGCATATATTATAGTTTTTGAATACAGTATTCTGCATATGCTCATCAGGACACTTAGTTAATTTATAATTCAAATTATATATATATATATTTTTTGTTTTGTTTTGTTTTGACTAGCTTATTCTCTCAATAGAGGAGTGTCAAAATCTCCCAGTATGATTGTGGACTTAACCATTTTTTCTTACAATTCTGTCAGTTTCTTCTTATATATTCTCAAGTCATGTATGCAGATTTAGAATTGGTAAATCTTCCGGGCAAATTAAAATTGTTGTCTTTATGAAGTGTCCTTCTTTATCCCTAGGGATGCTCATTGCAATAAAAGACTATTTTGTTCATACTAGTATACTTATACCAGCATTCTTTTAGAAGTGTTTACATGGCATATCTCCATCTTTTTACTTTCAACCTATCTTTATACTTTACATATGTCCCTATTTTTTAAAACATTGTATCTCTTGTAGAAAGCACATAGTTTTATTTTTAAATCCAGTCTGATAATCTTTGCCTTTTAATTGGATTATTTTTATATAATGTAATTACTAATATATTTAATTAAATATGCATTTTTCCATTGGTTCTGCCTGTTCCAAATCTCATTTTCCTTCATTTTTGGCCTACTTTGAATCCATTGAGCACTTTTTATTATGTCTTCTTTCTCTTTTCTTTGATTCAGAAGTTACACACGCTATAATTATTCTCCTAAGGATCACCAGCATGTGTTACAACATGCATACTTTACTTATCAGAATCTAATATTAGCTGGCAATTCTACCTTCTTCTTGGATAATGCAGACATTAGAACATTCTAATACGCTTTACTTCCTTCCAAATCAGTCCATGGCCCACACTCAAGACTTACAGGTGATTATTGTTCTGTGTGTTAATTCTAAGTCTCACAAGACATTTTTATTATTGTTATATAATCAATATACATTTACATTTATGCATATATTTACATTTTAGTTTCTCTTCATTTCTTCCTGCATTTTTGAGCTTCTATCTGGAAATTTTTTCCCTCTGCCCAGAGAACACATTTAGTATTTCCTTTAGAATGAGTTAGATCTGTTGGGTGACATATTCTTTCAGTTTGATTGTTTAAAATATGCTTATTTCACCTTTAGTTTTGAAGGTTATTTTTGCTGGGGGTAGCATTCTTTGTTAAGAGTTATTTTCTTTCAGTTTTTGAAAGATATAATTATTTGTATTCTACATTCCATTCTTTCTATTGAGAAGTCATCTGAGAATCTTAGTATTACCCTTTGAGCTTACTTTGAAGGTCATTTTTTTAACCTGATTTAAGATTTTTCTCTTTTTCTTTGACTTTCTGTTATTATACTATGGCATGGCTACGGGTAAATTCTATAGATGATACATATATATAATTATATATGTGTGCAGGTGTATGTAGTGTGTGTGTGTGTATATATATATATGTCTATGCGTGTGTGTGTATTTATATATTCATATATGATCGGGGCTGAAGTGACTCAAATCTGTGCTGCAGCTCTTCGGAGGCCTGATCTACTTATGGTTCATCTTTGATTTTAGGGTATTTCTCTTTAGGGTCCAAAGTAGAGCAAAGGATGTCTTACTAGTTTTACCTCCTACTTCCTCTTGTGGTCCCTGAACTCCAACATTTAATTTTCTGGCTCCTTGAATATTGCAAAAATGCTAATAAACCTCTCAGCCTCTCTGCTGCTCCTTCTACAACTGGCTAAATCCCCCAGATGAAAAGCAGTCCAAATACAGGGTTCATCTTTTTGGGTTTCCATTTTATTTTAGATCGTAGCCTAGACATTCCCCCTTCTCTTGCTGGTTCTCTAAGGTCTTTCTTTAAAATATTTTTTTTTGCTCAGCTTTTTCAAAAAAATTATCCTTAGTGGAAGGGATTGTCTAGTTACCTGGTCTGTTATCCCAGATTTGAATTTTAGAGCTGCCTTTCCATGATACTCAGGTATGTTGAAAGATAGGATGTCATATTGCCAAACATTTTTCCCAGAAGTTTCCCATTCCCCTCTCCCATCTCCTCATGCCCATAGAGACAGAAGATAAAGCTTCCATCACCCACAGCAACTACGCCTACAGATAAAACTGTCAGGGCCAGATCCTGAACAATTCTGCTTCCTGAAATAGTTTGGGTCACTTTTTTTTTTTTTTTTTTTTTGTGGTACGCGGGCCTCTCACTGTTGTGGCCTCTCCCGTTGCAGAGCACAGGCTCCGGACGCGCAGGCTCAGCGGCCACGGCTCACGGGCCCAGCCGCTCCATGGCATGTGGGATCTTCCCGGACCGGGGCATGAACCCATGTCCCCTGCATCGGCAGGAGGACTCTCAACCACTGTGCCACCAGGGGAGCCCAGTTTGGGTCACTTTTGAGATCTTTGGGCCACCAACACTTGAACACTCCTTAACTGTTTCCCTTTATCTGCTGTCTTATATCGGTCCTACCCCATCAGATCTTGCCCTGGATCAGAACCATCTTCTATTTTTCTCTTCTTTTCTTTGAGGTGGTCTCTCACTGGGTTAGTTAAAAGCCATATGAACCTCCAAGAAACCCAATGCACTCTTTATGGTTAATTTTATTAATTCGGAGTCTATTTAGTCATATCTGGGTATTTCTCTTATAATCCATTTGTGTTCAATTATTTGTTGAGTGCCTGCTGTATATTAGGTACTGAGGCCCAGAAGTGCTGACCTCACTCAGATGGCAATTTAATCACTTTTTTTCATGATTGTTTTTCACAACCCAAACTTATGAAATACATAATGCCGAGGTACAGAAAATGTTTGTCTTTCAAAAAAAGAATTTTGAAAAAAATTCAACGAAACCACAGGATATTTTAAAAGGTGAGCTCCTTTTGCATATTTAATTTTGTTTTAAAATTCACAAAGTTTCAGTAGAAAGTTTGGGGCAGAAATATAAAAGCAGGAGAAAAAAGTCTTCCTAGGTGGAGTCCTTGCCCACCTTTCTCCCATCCCTCTCCTCTAGTTGGTAGAGAAGAAAGTGAACACAAAGGATCTTAAAAGCTGCTTAAGGCCTGCTTTGCCACCTGACATGTCTCCATCCTAAGGCTTTGCTAATTGTGCAACCATCAAAATCGTCATTATAATCACAACCAGTGTCCTTTTAATCTTTAATACGTTAAAATACTTCCTGAATATTTTTCTGGAAACTTGCAGGTCTGGTGTCTAAGCTCAGGGGACAGAGCTGTGGTCTGAGCCAGGAGTTCCTCCCTTTCTGCTCCCTTTTCCAGGCAAACCCTCACATTTCCCAGAACAAGACGAACAGGAAACGCCAGCTCCTCCAGGTGTTTCTGGACTTAAGGAATGCTGTATACTGGAAGCACCGCGGTTAAGCGCGGTGATAACATTCTCTAAGAAGCAAACAGCTTTAATAAAAACCACCCTCCTGAAGCCTTTCCAGTTGGTTGGGCTTCTTTGAACGAAACATACCCGATTATTTTTCTATTTCTTAAACCAAAAAACTCTGGAACGTTCATGTGTAAGGTTCCTGGAAACAACATTTGAAAGGAATTCTTTCTCCTGTAAAGGGAATTTATTTGCCTAATGCACTGGAAAGAAAACCCAACCCTGGAACCAAGAGTGGGGAAAAATTTTTACATATTTTTCCAGTTTTTGGAAAGAATTTTCCTTGAAAAATCATATTATTTTTCTCCCCAAGCAAAGAGGCACCAGAATAAAAACAGTAAACAGTAAACCAGAAGGGTTGTCACCTTACAATATAATTTTGAGGTTCCCCAAGGGAATCAGATGTGGATTATTTTATGTTTCAGACACTGTGTCCTACCAATGGATTTCATCACTCCTTTTCTGCTTATTAGTATTCCAGCAATATTCCTTTGAATTCTGCTCAATTTCTCTAATTAACAAACCAACAGTTCATAAAACATATTAAAGTTATCTTAGTTTACACCAGTTACAATGTTAAATATCTGGGCTATCATGGAGAAATCATTTGTTTAACAAATGCCCTCATGTCTCTGGGTTTTTTTTTTTTTTTTTTACATCTTTATTGGAGTATAATTGCTTTACAATGGTGTGTTAGTTTCTGCTCTACAACAAAGTGAATCAGCTATACATATACATATATCCCCATACATCCTCCCTCTTGCGTCTTCCTCCCACCCTCCTTATCCCACCCTTGTGCTATGCGGCTGGTCCTCTGGGTTGTTTTTATAAGTTGCTTAGCTTACCATATACTTGGTAAATATATACTTTAGAAAAAATATTTAAAAATTTGACGTATCTTACTTCTTGCCTTTCTTATCAGTTTATTTTTATGCACTGGTTTCTTCTGATTCTCTGCTTGGAAAGGTGCATTTCTTATAATAGGTTTCCAAGGAATAATTGTGAAAGGCATGAAAGGATGCCTCTACTGTGTTTCCATCACTGTCCCACTGGGTCAAAGTTAGGCTAATTATACCTCTTTTTTGGCATGTGGGATATTAGTTCCCCAACCAGGTATCAAACCTGCACCCCCTGCACTGGAAGCACAGAGTCTTAACCACTGGACCACCAGGGAAGTCCCTATATTTCTTAAAATAGAAGTGATTGAGAATACCCAAAATGAGGTAAACATTCAAATAATATCTGAAATTCCAGTTTAGGACAGGCTCATGGCTTATTCAACATGGGATTACATCTCTGTTGGGGCAACATTAAGAGTCCTGTTGAGAGTGGTGAGGGTTGCTATCACTCTCGCAAAAGACAAGCTCTGTCCTCACACAGACAGGTTGTCATACACAACTTACTATTGCTCCATTTTACATTTTTCCCAATCGCATGTATATAGTTGGCCTGCACTATTTTGGCAGGTGATGCGTTCCATAAATATAGCATTTGTCAGTCTCTCATCTCTCCAACATAGTTGTCAACTCATATTCCCACTTATTATTTCAGCTTATTTCTAAACACGTTCTTACAGTGGAAATTTACTGTAGGGACAAATTCTGAAATTTCTTTGCCAAAATATGCCATGCCTAGATTAGCTCTTGAGAAATAATCCTGGGGTTTGATTAAATAATGCCAGGGAAATAGAGAAATGGTTTAGGAGAAAGTGTGTTTCTTTTCTTTTTTTTTTTAAGTCTTTAGAATGAGGAGCATTAGAGTAAATAGAATCTAGGTGTAAAAACATCGGTTTTCTTTATCCATTCATCTGTTGATGGACACTTAGGTTGCTTCCATGTCCTGGCTATTGTAAATAGAGCTGCAATGAACATTTTGGTACATGACTCTTTTTGAATTATGATTTTCTCAGGGTATATGCCCAGTAGTGGGATTGCTGGGTCGTATGGTAGTTCTATTTTTAGTTTTTTAAGGAACCTCCATACTGTTCTCCATAGTGGCTATATCAATTTATATTCCCACTGACAGTGCAAGAGGGTTCCCTTTTCTCCACACCCTCTCCAGCATTTATTGTTTCTAGATATTTTGATGATGGCCATTCTGACTGGTGTGAGATGATATCTCATTGTAGTTTTGATTTGCATTTCTCTAATGATTAATGATGTTGAACATTCTTTCATGTGTTTGTTGGCAATCTGTATATCTTCTTTGGAGAAATGTCTATTTAGGTCTTCTGCCCATTTTTGGATTGGGTTGTTTGTTTTTTTGTTATGAGCTGCATGAGCTGCTTGTAAATTTTGGAGATTAATCCTTTGTCAGTTGTTTCATTTGCAAATATTTTCTCCCATTCTGAGGGCTGTCTTTTGGTCTTGTTTACGGTTTCCTTTGCTGTGGCACATATATACAATGGAATATTACTCAGTCATAAAAAGAAATGAAATTGAGTTATTTATAGTGAGGTAGATGGACCTAGAGTCTGTCATACAGAGTGAAGTAAGTCAGAAAAAGAAAAACAAATACCGTATGCTAACACACATATATGGAATCTAAGAAAAAAAAAAAGAAAAGCTCATGAAGAACCTTGGGGTAACACAGGAATAAAAACACAGACCTACTAGAACATGGACTTGAGGATATGGGGAGTGGGAAGGGTAAGCTGTGACAAAGTGAGAGAGTGGCATGGACATATATACACTACCAAACGTAAAATAGATAGCTAGTAGGAAGTAGCCGCATAGCACAGGGAGATCAACTAGGTGGTTTGTGACCACCTAGAGGGGTGGGATAGGGAGGGTGGGAGGGAGGGAGATGCAAGAGGGAAGAGATATGGGAGCATATGTATATGTATAACTGATTCACTTTGTTATAAAGCAGAAACCAACATGCCATTGTAAAGCAATTATACTCCAATAAAGATGTTAAAAAAAAAAAAGATGCCTAGGGCTTCCCTGGTGGCGCAGTGGTTGAGAGTCTGCCTGCCGATGCAGAGGACACGGGTTCGTGCCCCCGTCCGGGAGGATCCCACATGCCACGGAGCAGCTGGGCCCGTGAGCCATGGCCGCTGGGCCTGCGCGTCTGGAGCCTGTGCCCCGCAACGGGAGAGGCCACAACAGTGAGAGGGCCGCGTACCGCAAAAAAAAAAAAAAAAAAAAAAGATGCCTAGTTGCTGGGGGAGGATTTGGATTGGAAGAATAAAAATAATAGCTAACCTATCTTAAAAAAAACCAAAAGAAACCCAACAATACACTTTTATTATCTTCAGTTTTGGAGGTCAGAAATCCAATATGAGTTTCATTGAACTAAAATCAAGATGTTGGTAGACCTCCCAGAAGCTCTAGTGAAGAAAGACATTTTCTTGCCTTTTCCAGCTTCTAGAGACCATAGCCATTCACTGGCCCCTTTATCCATCTTCAGAGCCAGCACCATAGATAGCATCTTCTCTCCTCTTGGACCTCCTGTATCCCCCTCATAAGCATTGTTGAGATTACATTGGGCCCACCAAGATAATCCAGGATAATCTCTTCATCCAGGATTCTTAATCACATCTGCAAAGTCCCTTTTGCCACATAAAGTAACATATTCACAGGTTCCAGGGATTAGAATGTTGAAATACTCATGTTTTCTCTAAAACATTATATGTTAACCAAAAACTAAATCAGATAATAAAAAAATATATATATATATTTTTGCGGTACATGGGTCTCTCACTGTTGTGACCTCTCCCATTGCGGAGCACAGGCTCCAGACACGCAGGCTCAGTGGCCATGGCTCACAGGCCCAGCCGCTCTGCGGCATGTGGGATCTTCCCAGACCGGGGCACAAACCCGTGTCCCTTGCATCGGCAGGTGGACTCTCAACCACTGCGCCACCAGGGAAGCCCAATAAAAATATTTTTAAGAAATAGAAAAAGAAAAAAAAATCGGTTTTCTTCAAGGTTAAATACTGTATAAAGTCACTATAATATGGTAGAAATGGTAGCTTTGGAGTCGGCCATGCTGGGGATGAATCAGATGTCTGTGACTCTTTAGTTGTGAGAGTCTAGATACTGGAATCAATCTCATGGAACTTTAGTTTCCTTATTGATAATGCAGGGATAATAATAATAATTTCATCAGAGTCTAGTGAGAATTCAATGGTAGAACCTTGGGAAACACCTGGCAGAGTGCCTATCGTAAATTAGGCACAAAACCAAACACATGGAGAGAGAGGCATGGACATATATACACTACCAAACGTAAGGTAGATAGATAGTGGGAAGCAGCCACATAACACAGGGAGATCAGCTCGGTGCTTTGTGACCACCTAGAGGGGTGGGATAGGGAGGGTGGGAGGGAGGGAGACACAAGAGGGAAGAGATATGGGAACAGATGTATATGTATGATTGATTCACTTTGTTATAAAGCAGAAACCAAAAAAAAAAAAAAAAAAAAAAAGCCATGAAATTCTAGACCTTAGATGAAAGTAGGTACCAGAAGATTGCAACTGGCTCATGTTTCCCAGTGTTAAAAAGAGGAGTCTTAAATGCAGACGTAAAAGGGTCTCCTCATGGGCCTACATAGAGTCCACAGAGACCAACTGGCAGGAGTCAGTAAAGACCATGTCCCTCATGTAAGGACATCCATTAGCTCCCAGACCACCCCTGCAGGACTCAGGAAATGACCATTGTTTCTAAACACTGGGATCATCTTCTGAAGGGCATGATCTTATTGTGTGATGTTTTCTGAATCTGTTAAAAGCAGAAACTAACCACCATTGTAAAGCAATTATACTCCAATAAAGATGTTAAAAAAAAAAAGTTTTTTCAGTGCAGAAATTTGAAATACACCACAATTTTAAAAACCCTAAAAAAAAAAAAAAAGAATAGTCTTGGTTGATGTTCTTTAAAAAAAAAAAAAAAAAAAAGTTATTCCAAACTCCTGAACAATAATCCTAGTAAAATTTGGACTGAATTTTTGAAAGTGTAAACTGAGAAAAAAAATGTTTATCTAAAAGCTGTCACCGCAGAAGCTGAACCTGTCCCAGACCTGCCAATGGAGTAGGGCAGAAGCCAGGGTGCTTGTTTTTGGTATGGAACATAAATAATCTTGTCCCCAGAGGTTCCAAGAGTTCACTCAGAGTAGGTCTGTCACTAGTGGGAAACAATAAACAGATTCTAAAGGAGAGCGAGCAGCTCTGGGAAGTCATCAACAGGGCTTTGTAAAGAATAAATTGTAAACAGAGGTAGTGCGTCCATTACAGGTTGTAAAGCCTGCAGAGACATTGGAAGCACCAGCACTTGTTTTTCTTCCCCACGTGTGTATCCTGGTGGTACTAGGACTTTAAATCAGGCTTTCAGAAGATCTATAACCAACAAACTGGGGAAGAAGTACTTGTGGATCTGTAGCTAATTAGAATTTTTGTACTGATAGGTTGCTATACATAGTTCAACAGTACAATGAAATGCATTAGTGTAACCTTCCATATCTTTTCTTTTTTTAAATTTTTTTACTGAAGTATAGTTGATTTACAATGTTGTGTTAGTTTCTGGTGTATAGCAAATTGATTCAGTTTTATATATGTATATTTTCATATTCTTTTCCATTATGGTTTATTACAGGATATTGTATATAGTTCCCTGTGTTATACAGTAAGCCCTTGTTGGTTATCTATTTTATATATAGTCTGTATCTTTCTCACCAAAGCTCTTCACAGAAGAGTTTGATTTCATCCTATTTTACAGTGCAAAGCTGCAACTGCTGTCCAGGTGGGGGAAGAATTGCTGAAGGGACTCAGGCATCTTCAGACATATTTTTAGGAGTGAGTAAGTTCTGAAAACACTTTCTGAGTGTCTTCTAGGTACCAGAGACATACTGTAGACCTTGGAATACAAAGATGAATAAGTCATGGTTTCTGCCCTTGAATAGCTCATGGTCTAGTGGGGTAAAAGGTGAGACAGACACAGAAATACATGACATGCCTTATAAAGTGGTAAATGAAAACAGAGACATGGACGTTTAGAGGAATAGTTAGGCCAATTTGGAGATTCCAGGGAGGCTTTCTGAAGGATAAGCTGCTTGAACGGATTCACTGGGATATGAGGAGGAGTTAGCTGGGTGAGGCTGTGACAGGGGCCCTGCCGGGAGCTGGCATTCTGAGCAGAGAAATGGCCTGTGTGACTTGGTGGAACTATGCTGTGTATAGTTGGGTATCGAGAGGGTAGAGCCCAGGATGGCAATGTGCTAGAAAAGGGAATGGAGAAGTAGGTAGTGCCACGTCATAAAAACTACATGTTTAAATATCTTGATTTTGCTCTCTTAAGACATGGGGAATATTGAAGAGTTTTTAAGAAAGCCGTGTCATGGTCAAATTTCCATTTTATAGCCATCATTGTGACACCAACCTAGAAACTTTAAGAAGTAGTAAAGGGAGATCTATGAAGAAGATATTGAAAATGTTTATGCCAAAGATGCTAAGAATCTAAGCAAGGAGTAAAATAGAAAGAGTGGAGGAGAACATAGGCTCAGTAGGGTAGGAGGTATGATTGGTAAAGGTTAGATACTGAATGAACACAGCCATTCAGTAAGACAGTGTTTTAGAGGGAAGAACATGGTTCAGCAGGTGCAAATGACAAATTCAGTTTTGACAAACTTAAGACTGCAGTGCTTATGAGGATATTCAAACAGTTATATCCAGCAGGCATTTGAATCACAGGAGAGGTCCAGGCTAGAGGTAAAACATTCCAAATCCTCAACAAACACATCAATCGTCAAACACGAGAAAGAATTATATCACTGAAGGATTACACATTCATTCAGTAATTGATTCCTCCACAGGCATAGTACAGAGGAATTTAAGGCAGTGAAAATACTGGGATACAGTAATGATAGATTCACGTCATTATATATTTGTCCAAAACCATAGACCATAGGACACCAAGAGTGAACCATGAAGTAAACTATGGAATTTGGGTGATTAAGATGTTTCAGTGTAGTTTCATCAGTTGTGACAAATGTACCACTCTGGAGGGGGATGTTGATAATGGGGGAGATCATGTATGTATGGGGCAGGAGATAAGAGGAATCTCTATGTCTTTCTCTTAATTTTGCTCTGAACCTAAAACTGCTCCAAGTAAATATTTTTTCAAAAAGTAAAAAAAAAAATTGTTCATTCACATATTCATCTATTCACCAAACATTTATGAGTATCTGCTACATGACAGGCACTTTTAAAGGCTCGGTGGTTGAAGTAATGAACAAGACAGTCTTTGCCCCCATGGAGCATGGATTATATAACCTACATTGGGAAGAGCATTGAGTCAGGCTGTAGTACGGGGGGAGGAAGAAAATATCCCAGGGAGATGAAAAGAAGAGGTGGACCAGGAGAAGGAGGTTCCTACGTCAAGGGAAGAGAGAATATTAAAGAGAAAAGAGAGGCCAACAATGTCAAATATGGCAGAAATGTTCAGTAAAATAAGACTTAAAGGGTATTCATTGGATTTGGAAATATGGAAGCCACCCTGAACTGGATGAAAGCAGTTTTAATGGAGTGGTACATAAACTAGGTAGTTTAAGGGCTTCAAGAACGTTGGAGACACTGAGTAGAAAATACATTTAAAAGACAGTTGGATGGGGAATATGAGATAGGTAGGATGGAGGTGAGAGCAGGAAGGACCTTCAGTCCAGAAATCTTGAAACTTTAACTTTTGCTCAGTTTCTCATTTCCAGTGGACTCTGGTCATTTTCACCTTGGTGTTCCACCAACAATGTAAACTCAGCAACAAAATAAAGCATCAGAAATCCCTATTTCTGTTATGCCCTCACTATTCCTAGGTACCCTGGCTTTAAACCTCGCCTCCTTTCCATAATTTTGATATCTAATCTTTGCAGGACCTGCCTTTTCTTCACTTTCTGCTGCTACGTCTTTGCTACAGATCCTTAGTACATGATCTATGTTGTCAACCTAATAAAAGTTCTCTCTACTCTTGTCTCTTTGCCTAACAATGTCTGACTCATTGCTGCCAAAATAATTTTGTGAACATATTTCTGTTCATATTATTCCCCTGTTCTAAAGGCTTGAGGGGCTGCCTAGTGCCAACCAACTTAAGTGCAAACCCTTTAAGCTGGTATTCAAATTTCCTCGCAATATGGTTCCAATCAAGCTTCCCTGTCTTTTATTCATTTTCCCAAAACATGTTCCCTGAGATACAGTCAAGTTGGCCTGATCACTGTTTCCCAAGTTTATTTTTTTTCCCCCATGTTGGCCATGAATTCTCCTCTATTTTGTCCAAATTTTGTCTGTTCTTTAATCCCAGTTCAGTTGTCTCCTTCATAATTTATTTTGGTCAGAATTCCTACCCTGCCTTTATCATTTGAACCCTTGTAATATTTTATCCATGGTGATGCTCTTTGTATTATAGATACGTGCATATTACGTTTACAATCTCTACTATATTTGTAAGATCTATGAGAGGGGGGAATATACTCAATGTGTTTTTATTATCATTATCTTGCATAGCGCACAGAGTAGTTGTTGCCACATGTTTGATGAATGTAAGTGAACTCTCAAAGGTATGAAAGTATAAAATTTTAGAGCTCACAGTGACCTTACTGATGATATGGTCAAACTCTTTTATTTTATAGATGAAAGAACTGAAGTGAAAAAATGTTCAGTGACCTGCCCAAGTCACACGGCTGGTCGGTGACAAGGCAGTGCTCCAAATCTTATGTCCTGACCCTCAGTCCAGGTTTCTTCTCATTTCATGACAGCTTCTGTTTAGGAAGCTTGAGTTGAGCCATTGTCCTTGTCATCATGGTCCCTGACTCAGGCAGCACCATTAGTGTTCAAGACCTAGACTCCTTCCTGGTCTCAGAAGTCTGTACATCCACAACTCAAGGAAAAACTGGGAGAAGGCTGGAGCTGCCCACCTGACTTACCAGACGAAAGAGGGAAATGGTGTTCCCAGTAACACTGTAGTGGGCCAGAACCTCGGAGGCAGTGCTGATTCCAAATGACACATCTTGGAAATTTTTCACCAGACTGTGGAATAGGGACACTGCTGGTACTTCTAAATCCTAAAAACGAGAAGAAAAAAACCCCACAGGTTGTTTTTGGAGGAGAGAGACAGAGAAAAAGACTAGGGAGTCGAAATGTGTTCACTCATATCAGAAATCATAGTGTCCAGTGAGACAACATTGACCTCTAAAAATGCAGCCTGGATTTGCAGCGACACTGTTGAATTTTCCAGGCTGGGTGGGTTAATAGGTAACTATAACACTGTGGCTAAGCCTGGGACTCTTGTCTGGCTTTACCATAGAACTTTCAGTTTATTAGTAGCTGAGAGGGGTCTCAAAATCATAGAGACCTGCAGAGTTGGGCTGCACTGTCATTGATATACCAGAGGGGACAAATATTTGGGGAATAATTTGTGGAAGAAAAAAGAAATGCAAAAATCAGAAATAGGTGCTGTCGCCATCATCAAGAAATCTAGAAACAATAAATGCTGGAGAGGGTGTGGAGAAAAGGGAACCCTCTTGCACTGCTGGTGGGAATGTGAATTGGTACAGCCACTATGGAGAACAGTATGGAGGTTCCTTAAAAAACTACAAATAGAATTACCATATGACCCAGCAATCCCACTACTAGGCATATACCCTGAGAAAACCATAATTCAAAAAGAGGCATGTACCAAAATGTTCATTGCAGCTCTATTCACAATAGCCCGGAGCTGGAAACAACCTAAGTGTCCATCATCGGATGAATGGGTAAAGAAGATGTGGCACATATATACAATGGAATATTACTCAGCCACAAAAAGAAACGAAACTGAGCTATTTGTAATGAGGTGGATAGACCTAGAGTCTGTCATACAGAGTGAAGTAAGTCAGAAAGAGAAAGACAAATACCGTATGCTAACACATATATACGGAATTAAAAAAAAAAATGTCATGAAGAACCTAGGGGTAAAACGGGAATAAAGACACAGACCTACTTGAGAATGGACTTGAGGATATGGGGAGGGGGAAGGGTAAGCTGTGACAAAGCGAAAGAGAGGCATGGACATATATACACTACCAAACGTAAGGTAGATAGATAGTGGGAAGCAGCCGCAGAGCACAGGGAGATCAGCTCGGTGCTTTGTGACTGCCTGGAGGGGTGGGATGGGGAGGGTGGGAGGGAGGGAGATGCATGAGGGAAGGGATGTGGGAACAGATGTATATGTATGACTGATTCACTCTGTTATAAAGCAGAAACTAATAAAAATAAATAAATAAATAAAAATAAAAAAAAATAAAAAAAAAAGAAAGAAATAGGTGCTGTCAAAAGGGCCAAAAAAGAAAATAATAAAAATAAGAGAAATTAGAGTGGAAGCTTAGAAGGTTTATTAACAAAGGCTTGTGTAGGATGTAGAGGAACAGTCAGTCCTCTTTCCACTGTGTGTTAGCCATCAAGATACTGTTCATGCTTTGGTCCAATTCTAGGACCCAGGCCTGCAAGACAGAGCAGGGAAGCCTATTTTGAGTGATGATTCCAGTCCTTCTATAACAAGCTGGCATTTCCCTGCTGTCATGTGACCTTTGTCCTCAGCAGCTCCAGGCAATAAACTAGAGTGAATGTATTTGTCCCTTACATCTCTAGCTAGAGAAGGAGATGTGCTAAGAGAAAAGATCATGGTTAGCCTTGCGTCTGGGGTCAAGCAGAGGGAGTTGGCACCTTGCTCATCCCAAAGGGTGTGTGGAGTTCATTCGAGGTCATGAACAATTGGTCATCAAGGCTTCCTCTTTTTTTATTCTGCTCTTTAGAATGGAATTGCTCGTGAATCAAACAACGACACCCGGTGGTCATTTAAGTTATTGCACCCAACTCCACTTCCTTGGCACTCCTGCCTGTCTGAGGGTGGCTGTTTTTGTCTACAGTTCAGATCTTTCATCACTGAAAAATTTGCTCCCCGGTCTTCCTACCCGACTTACATCTCATCAAGGCTATTTCCAGCTGTGTACACAGAATAGACAGGGTGATGATGAGTTGGAATTAATGAATGGAAACAAGACAAGAAGGTCTGCCAGGAGAGAGCAGGGGCTTGATCAGCTGTGAGAATCTCCAGATATTGCCTCCAGGCAAATAGAAAAATGCTGGAATGATGCCTTCTCCTTTATGGCTGCTTTTCTTAGCCAGGAAGCCAATCTGGAAGATGGAGGCTAACACCTTCAATATACAAAATGCCATCCTTATTCAACATTTCAGAGCAAATAAAGAGAAAGAAGCATAGGGGACTACTTATTTGGTAAGAGGCTCTAGACTGGAGGCAACTATTGACAAATGCGTTGCCTGATGATAGAAGTTGGGTTACTCTGGCCCCTGCCTCAGAAATTCAGATACTGTCTGAAGCTTCAAAGCATCCACAGATGGGGAGACCCAGTCGGCAGTCTCAGAACTCTTGAAGAAAGTGTGAGGAAGACATAATTCAGAGACTGGGAATGGCTAGAAATTGAGAGATCTTGATGGACAAGCTTAAATCAGACTCTGTACCCTTTGGCTGCTAAGGCAGTGTCATCTGGCCAGCAGGTGACTAACGTGGCTCCCTTAAGGTAGAATATTTCTGGTTCTTTGGAGGAACGACAGCGGGGGGTATCTGGACAAACCTGGAAGAAGCCTATGACAGCCACCTCAGCAGCAGCGACGAATTCCATGGCAGCCTGGACATCTGTGAGCCGCAAGGGTTCCCGGGCACCGGGACCATCTAGGCAGAGACAGAGGAGGGTGGGGGGAGAGAGAGAGAGACAGAAGTTTTGGGCGTACTGAGTAGCGAAGAAGCAGCTCTAAATCATAAGGGCATCTCTACTTTTTCTCTTCATACTAAGGCCAATGAGATTTAGGAGTGCAGTTATCATTCCAAGGCTTTATTTGTTTATTTTTTACTAACATGGGGAGGGGAGTCCCCACAAGATAGCCTATTTCTGAAGGAGAATGCCAGATTAGGTGAGGCAGATCTTTGTCCAGCATCTCCTGGGAAGTTTCCTAGGTTTGGAGGACAAATACCCAGAGCCCTATCATGCTCCCTTCCCTTCTTCCAACAACACTTTCACCCCATGGTGCTCTTTTCTTTTACCTGAGGATTCCTGAACTTCTGCAGCAACTTCCGGGGATAGTTTGCATGTGAAGAGACATAACAGATACAGGCGTCTGAACAGCATGGCCCCCGTTTCCCTGCTGCTGCTCCGGGCCCCGGCCGTGGTGTCTGCGGCTGCCGATTCAGGGCAGCCCACTCTTTAGCTGACTGTGGTGTTAGTCAAGCTCTGGGAACTTTGCAGCTGGCTCTGGGATGGGGGACCTTCAACTTCTGAGATACGAGATGGAGTTCAGTGACAGGGCCTCAGAACAAAATCAGCTAGAAGAAAGTCAGGTCAGTTCATTTAATTTTTTTTTTTTTTGGTACGTGGGCCTCTCACTGTTGTGGCCTCTCCCGTTGCGGAGCGCAGGCTCCGGACGCGCAGGCTCAGCGGTCATGGCTCACGGGCCCATCGGCTCCGCAGCATGTGGGATCTTCCCAGACTGGGGCATGAACCCGTGTCCCCTGCATCGGCAGGCGGACTCTCAGCCACTGCGCCACTAGGGAAGCCCAGGTCAGTTCATTTAAATAAAATATTCTATGCTGGGTATTGACCTATGCACTAGAGATACAATGATAACTGTGACCTGATCACCTCTCCCAGCCTAGATTGTTTATGTGAAAAATGGGCAAATGAACAGATCGTTTAAATATAAAATGGAAAGTGATTATAACATTGGGAAACTCACAGTGTGCTAGGAGAGGATGAACTAAGGACATTTTAAACACTGGTGGGGTCCAGTGAAGGCTTTCTTCCTGCTGGGGGTGCCTAAACAGAGTCCTGGGTAAATAAAATTTTAAGAAGCAACGAAGGTGGAAAGGGAGTTTCTGTAAGGAGCCAAAGCACATAGATGTAAACGTGGTGTGAGAGAGAGAATTATTAGTAATTTAGTATTACCAGAAAAGGGAATGATAAATCCAGGCAGAAAGGCACGCTGGGACCAGATCGCAGGGGGCTTTATATTCTAAGTGTAGGAACTTGTCTTATTTCGTAGGTGATGGGAAGCCACTGAAAGGTCTTATTCAGGAGAGAAACAGTGCCTGATGTGGCCCAGGTGCCTGTGGAAATTCGAGAGACTCTCACAGGCAGAAGGATATATAAGTCTCAAGCTTAGTAGAAACTTCTATATGATAATACTATAAAATAAAATAAATTGAGATTTCCTACCATTCCTATCCTGAAAGCTCATTGCCCATCGCACTGGAACAGGGGAACAAAACTGTTCCCAATGATGTAACACCACGTGTACAGTGCTCTGAGGAAACTCATGAATGGGAACCATCCGGTTACCATATTTGTTTGAAGGAAGAAAGCAAAGAAATGAGGGTCTCAATCGGATCATACAACTGTTTTATTCTTGTACTCTTGTGCTGTTTACAGTGTCTCCCAATAAAGAAGAACCCCAGTTGGCAGGGAATGTGATTAGGGACCTTCAGTGAACCAGCAGCAACCACAGGAGAATCCAGGGATGGGACGGAGATACAGGGACCCAAGGCACAAGGACTGTTAAGTGCTAGTTTGCCCACTTCCTGGCCTCTAGTTGCTCGAATGGGAATAAAAGAGGGAATATTAAATGATTGTCTATTGGGATGGAGAACTGGGGAGATCTGGCTGTGAGAGGGTATCAGAAGCGTGGGGGCAGGATTAAAGCCTGGGTTTTAAGCATCTTGCTCGGGGGACCACTGTGAGAGACAGTGTGGGAGAGGACGCAGCGATAAGAGAAGGTGGAGGTTGCTGGAGAAGGGGCTCAGCTGTGGTCAGGGAGGAGGGGCGGGGCTCTTCTGGGTGGCAAAGGTAGGGAAAGGGATGGGCAGGGGCGCTCATTCCGTCCAGTCCTTCTTGATGGACAGGCTCCACTCCCAGGTAAGGTGGTCGTGCTTGTCATCATCCGTGAAGAAGGATTTGTTGTGGTAAGTGCCTCGAGCCAGCATGCCCTTGGGGGCCTCCTCAGTTGGAGTCAGAAACTCATACTCCTCTGGCCGAGGCCCATAGCTGCCAACCATGAATGTTGCTTTATCCACTAGGAAGAAAGAAAAGTTCATTAGGGTGAAAGCCTGGTAGAGGGAAAACAAACACTGCACACTGAAGAATTTGGAGCACAGCTCACTGTGATCAAAGCCCACAGCAATGGTTTCCAATCCTGGCTAAACACCAGATTTACCTGGGGCAACTTTTTTTTTTTCTCTTAAAAACATTTTTTTAAAAAGTGGAGTTCTTTTTAATAATACACTGTTCTTTGACCCACTCCCAAAGATTAGTGATCTGCTGTGGGTCCCAAGAATCAGTGTCTTTAAAACACATTACAGCTGATTTTGAGATTCAGGAAGGTGGGGAATCAGTGCCCTAAATCCATGGGGATCAAGACTCTTTTTATGGAGATGTAGCAGATTATACCATAAAAAATGTCCCAGGTGGTCAAAAGGTACAAACTTCTGGTTATAAGCTAAGTAAGTCCTGGGGATGTAATGTACAGCATGGTGACCATAGTTAACAGTACTCTAGTGTATATTTGGAAGTTGCTGAGAGAGTTGATATTAAAAGTTCTCAACACAAGAAAAAAGCATTGTAACTATCTGTGGTGATGGGTATTAACTAAACTTTTGGTAATCATTTTGCAGTGTATACATATATCAGATCATTATGCTATAAGCCTCAAAATGGTACAATGTTATATGTCAATTCTATCTCCATAAAAAAATATCTCCAACTAGTTGAGACCTGAGTTCTGGCTTCAGCTCTGCAACTACCTAACACTTTGGAGCCTCTCTTTCTTTTCTATATAATGAACTTCAAGGGTCTTCTATCTACAAACTATCATTCTATGAACAGTTGGAGGAGATAAGGTAACAGCTGGGGATCAGAATGAACAGAATTCATGGATGGAATAATTAAATGAAAGGAAAAACCAATAGTTTGGTTAAAAAAATAGTGATGAACTGGGACAGATGGTAAAAATAGCCAACCAAAGTTATTAACAGGTAACTGGGATATATATTAAGAATAGTAGGCTGGGCTTCCCTGGTGGCGCAGTGGTTGAGAGTCCACCTGCCGATGCAGGGGACACGGGTTCATGCCCCGGTCTGGGAGGATCCCACATGCCGCGGAGCGGCTGGGCTCGTGAGCCATGGCCGCTGGGCCTGCGCGTCTGGAGCCTGTGCTCCGCAACGGGAGAGGCCACAACAGTGAGAGGCTCGCCTACCGCAAAAAAAAAAAAAAAGAATAGTAGGGATTAGAAAGTATAAGTAAAGGTAGGCAGGCAGGTGACATTTAGTTGGCTGTTGTTTTGAATAAGCTTGTAGGAACAGCTACAGACACCTCATCGACCTCTTGCCCGAGTGAAGCACCACAGTCTTTACGCCCAAAGGAAAATAATAAACTGAACTATTTTTTTTCATGAGACCAGGTATTGGAAGGATCAACCAAGGTCTTTCAGGTTAACAGTCTTCTGTGGCATTTGAGTCACTGAGTGGTTCTCTATGTCATGCAAATTGATCAGTGTCTTCCCTAGCCCTCATTGATTGGTTTGGAGGAACTGACCTACACATTATTGTTTCACACTTCTGGGGGATGCTGTGTGACACCTTCAGGTAAAAGGGAACTTTACAGGTCTTCCCTGGTGGCGCAGTGGTTGAGAGTCCGCCTGCCGATGCAGGGGACACGGGTTCGTGCCCCGGTCCAGGAAGATCCCACATGCCGTGGAGCGGCTGGGTCCGTGAGCCATGGCCGCTGAGCCTGCGCATCTGGAGCCTGTGCTCCGCAACGGGAGAGGCCACAACAGTGAGAGGCCCGCGTACCGCAAAAAAAAAAAAAAAAAAAAAAAAAAAAAAAATGCTAATAACCTGAAGTTTAAGTGTCAGTGAGAAGCAGAGTTTGGGACAGTGGAAAGTGTGGATACTTTACCTTTCACCCCAGTCCGGTAGGTGTGTTGAACATATTTCAGTCCTGACACAATATCCTTGTTCACCTGTAGGTGGGAAGGATCCAAGCGATTCAGATTAGAGAGGATCTTTCATTTTTCCTCATCTTTCATGCTGATCCTACCTAGCTGAGGCTTCTCTGAGGACAAAAGGACTGAAGATTTGATTCAGAATAAGTTACTACTGTCTTTTAGCGTGGTGATGAGGCAGACGTTGGAGAGAGGAGGTCACAAGACTCAACGTTACCAATCTGGTTGTAACTGTCTAATCCTGTGATTTTTGGTGTCAGGGATGGGATGGTTAATTACAACATTGTCTCAATATTCTTCATTACATTTCCCCTTCCTCAATGGTCCAGAGAATGGTCTTGATCTCCCCTCCCTGATATTACTGGCCAGAAGACCATCCTTGTTTTAGGTTACAAAGGTACCAGTGGAAATTATTGTGTAAATATCTGAAAAATCCTAACTTCAGAAATGATCCACCTAACATACGAAAAACAAACAAAGAGAAAAGTCGTAATGGAAAATCAGGTCTAGAAGATGACTTTGCCTGTAATGTAACTGTGATTGGAGTCTAGAGATGAGGAGATGGGTCACAGGAAAACATCCCCCTCATATGTAAATAATGGGTGAAATCCATTTGCATCTGGCAAGTATTTTGGATGGCTGTCATTTTCAGACGTTGTCTGAGATCTTGCCACTTTCCCGAGCTTTTCAAAGAAAATTTACTAAAGCAGAATGAAAATATAGACAGCCCAAGCACTTTGTTTTTCCATGATTCATTCTACCTAGGACTGAACTGGTCTCTCTGTTAATTTTATACAGTGGTCATGTTTATACAAACAAATTAAAGTGGGCATGGCAGCATTAGCTGGATGGCTTGGTTAATTGTTCACCGATGTAAGAATTAAAGCATCTTAAAAATAGTTTCTCCTCAACAATAGGTAGGACTCCCTTTTTGTTTTGGACAGAGTAGTTAAAGCAATCTGTCAGTGCTACATTTTGTTTTGTTGGCAATGAGGTAGCATAGCAGTGAATTCTGCCAGCTGAGGTTTGAAAGTGTCACTCAGTAAAATCTGTAGCATAAACCTACCAAAAGCAGACAGAATGAAAACAGCTTCATTGAAGAAACTGTGATGAAATGAAACTCAAACTTTCTAATTCCTCTGACCTCTACATGTGACTCATAGAAATAGGAAAAATGAATGCATCTTTCTAGAAGTCTCTAAGCTGGTCTTCTGGGCCTAGTAGAAGATGTGGTCTGGTGGTTAAAAGACCAAAAAACAGGAATGGTGGCAGAGTAGTAAATAAGGGCTTTAAAATAAAGAGACTCCTGTTTTTCTACTGCTCGATAGAGTGTTCATTTAATATAAATATGGTTGAGACAGACGAAAGAAAAGTATAAATATTCCTAGTTATTCTCTTCCTCTGCTTGCACATCCCTCCCAATTGTCTTTTCCACCCCAGGAAAAGACAGTTTACTGGGAGCATGAATAAAAGTGAGGGCCATGGAAATCCCATATACCACATCTCCTTGGGAGGCAGAAGGAAAAGGGGAAGAAACTCAAAGAACCATCCCAGTTTTGGGACAGTGTTGTTAAGTTTTGAGGAAGAAAGAGAAGAACTTTGAGAACAACTAAGAGAGTGAATGAAAGAGGATTCTAGGGTGTGTTGCTGGTGTTACGAATGCAAACTTTCCTGGACATTTTTCAAGAGACATCAGTAAAGATTTCAATCACTTTCCAATTACATATTTTCAGTTTTGAACTGGGGTTTCTTCCTCGATCCACGCTGGGACAGGCCACAGGGCGGTTCGACTTTATGTGGGTTACACATAGAGAGTGATGTTTCCCTGTTAGAGACAAGGCCAAATCTCTGAAGTGGATGGGACCTGAAAACTGCTTTCTGTGCCCACCTCCTCCATCGCCTTCATGTGTAATCCTGACTGCCGAGGACCCAACCCCGGCCTTCTCACCCATGGCAGAAGCCCATGCACCAGACCTTTCCTTCTCATCTTATTCACATCAACATTTTCTTTTTGAATTTTATTTATTTATTTTTATACAGCAGGTTCCTATTAGTTATCTATCTTATACATATTAATGTATATGTGTCAATCCCAACTGCTTATTAAATTGAAAAATTAAGGCAGTAGCATTAATGATTCGAAATTGGACTGATGTGAAACCCATTTGAAGCATATTTGGATACAATGCCTTACTAAACTCTCAGGTGCTTTAGTAATAAATACAGGAAACAAGTAAGTGACTATTATAGAGTGTCTATTATAGAGTAGGCGTCAACAAATATTTTCAGAAGGAAATTATTTTGAGGCATATTTGTATGTGGTGGGGAATGATTGTCCAAAGACCCTGAATCATATCCTGAACCTTTGAGAAAGAAGGGCTGGTGTGCAAATAGAGAGGGCAGATGGGGTCTTTGTTGGTGGAGCCCAAGCCCTGGAGGAAGTGACCAAGTGGGAGTGAGGGGCAACCAAGGCACATATAAGCAATTAAATGCAAACAGTGAATTTCTAACTCATTTGTTTTCAAAGTCAAGGTTACTTTTCTCCTTGATTTTGGTTGCTTGCTGGGATATGGGCCTATTCACTCTATGTCAGTTTATCTCCTATTTAGTTTTGCTCTTACTTGTTTACCTGCTCTACAACTAAGTTGTAATTTCCAGTTATTTATCAAGCACCACACCCCCTGGATTTATATATCTTTGAGCAATTATAGCTGAGGCTCTAGCTGTTCTATTCTCTTTTCCTATTAATTGATTCATTCATTTATCTATTTCTCAATGAATAGTCATGAAATATCTACCATTTACAAAGTTTTGCTTGAAATATTGCAAAGAAGGGATAGATAGTCTCTCCCTATCTCAAGGTGTTTAGGCTGAATAGGGGAGAAATGATACAAGTGGTATAATACAAAGTAATGTGTGTCTTGTGGATGTGAGTATTAGAAGGTCCCAGGAGAGGGATCCCATTGGCTTCAGTGATCAAGGGAGAGTCCAAGGGAAGGGTCCTGGCTGGAAGAAGGCATGAAGCAAAGGTGCACCTGTAACAGGTAGAGCCCAGGATTGGGGAGAGGACAGTCCAGGGAAAAAAAGAGAAATAAACAAAAAGTATGCCAACGTGATAATGCAAGAAATTTGATTTTTTCTTCCTCTGATTATAGGAAGGATTTAAACTTTATTAAAACATACAAAACGAGATACTTACTTTGAAGTTAATTTTGACTCTATATTCAACCCCTTCCTTTAGCACAAAGGTTTCTTTTTTGAGGGCTTCCAGATCCCCTGTAGAAGTGGATTTTGAAAGAGTTAATTCTCCTCAGAAGGACATTCACAAGGAGATGAATGAAGTTGAAGCTCCAGAGCCACTTGCTGGGCTCCTCAGAGCAACATGGTCCACATGGTCCTCAAGTCAAAGAATGTCTGAGATTAGTTGCTGCACAAACACATTTGAAATGCCTGAAATCTTGCAGCCAGATGTGAAAGAAAAGTGATAGAGCTTTTCCCCAAGTTTGACTGCAACCTTAAGAATATGTAAGACGTTATGGTTAAAGACTCCGCCCCCACCCCTCAAATAAAGAAATAGGAGAAAAATATTATATGAGTGCCAGCTATTTGTTTTTGTAGATTTGTTAGCATCTGTGGTGTTTTCTAGCTTTAAAAAATGTACTCATTTGGTTCCTTTTTATCATTCTAAAAAAATTTCACTTTGGTACTTAATTTTGCTTTTGCATTTGCAATTTCATATTATTTTTCTTAAGGAAAAGGAAACATCACTTAAGTTATAAAAGCTTCAGGCTCCATAAAACTGAGAACTGCCCCTAATTCCTGTACCCTGGTCAGAGAGGTGATCTTTCTCTGCTCCTCTCCCAATGTGATCCTGTATAATTTGACATTCGGGGTGACTCTGTGTGTGTGTGTGTGTGTGTGTGTGTGTGTGTATGTTTTGCACAGTTCTGTGCAGCTGCTTCACGTACAGAGTTGGTACCAGCATCCTATGTATACATCTGGGATTCACCTCCATAGCTCTTTTGTGACAGAAACCTGAATTTGGTTTTCTTGCTGCTGGGAAAAGAGGACAGAGACCAAGTTTTCCCTGCAACATCATCAAGCCCTTCTGAACAGAGCAGGTTTCCTTAGCGCCAATTCAGACCTTATCTTGCAAAATGATGGCTGTACCAGGTAACTTTATGCAATTTCACACAGGAAGAGGTCTGAGGTCTGATGAGAGAGAGAGAGAGAGAGTTTCTCTCTTGGAGATATGCTAGAACGTGGAGGTAGTTGAATGTATGCTGTAATGATTTCGGTTGAATAGGAAGTGTGTCTTAGCCTCCAATTTCCTCTCTCTGACAAAAAGCCCATATAAGGTAAACAGTGGATGTGTCCTGTGTGAGGGGAACCACCTCCTGGCTGCTAAGCCTACTGTTCTAGAGTCATGCTATATTCTGTCTCATGAGTCCATGTTTTTGAATCTGGTAATAATTGTTTGTATTTTACTAAGACCTGCCTTTCATACCCCCAACCCCTAGCTCAGTGGTCCTTTCCTCATTCCTCCCATTTGCCAGTTTTCCCCAAATCAGCCCCCTTCCCATCTCTCCTCATTTCCTCCAGACCTAAGTCTCAGGAAAGGACTTGACCCTTGTCACAATAAAGTGAAAGAAAATAACATGTTCATTTGTACATCTTTAGTGGGGGAAGTTGCTTCTTTAAAAGAATCAGAGCTTTAAGTTAAATAATGTGTATTTAACAGTGGAATTCCTAGCATTATTCAGGAGGTCTTAGATTGCTTCCTGTCTTCAGGTAAGTTCTGTAGCTGAGGTAAGGTCAATATTTTCTCTAATGTTTAGATGGTATAAATATTACCATTTCAGAAGCATACAGCTTGCTTCTTAACATTTCCATCAGCAGTCTTTTTACACAAATAGTAATTCTCCTGCTACCATGTGGAGATAAAAATCTGAAGTAAATATGATACAGGTAGATATATCCAGTACTTACACCTGACCCCTTTTCAAGTAGAGACAGAGACTGGGCTTTTCATTAAGCACAGTAAATACTGTGAAAACTATGATTTGCGAACTGGTCTCAGCATACCTTACTAGAATTCACTTTACCAGGATTTCTCTTTTTTTTTTGCTGAGACAGAGGACAAAAACCAGTGATGCTGTTAGGCGCCACTGAACAGAACAGATGTGTCCACTTACCAGTGAGGTCCATGGTGATTGGTCCTGGGGCACTTTCACAAACCAGGGTAAGACGGGTGACAGTGACATTGGGGGCTGTTGGGTCTGCAGGATTCAAAAGGGAATGTAAGCACAGAGAGAAGGTATTTACGCACTTTGTGTGTGTGTGTGTGTGTGCACATTTAAAGTAGGAGAGAGAGAGAAGATAAAAAAGAAAAGGGATATCTCCATCTGGAGGAGAAATAGAAATGGAAGTGGCAGATTCACCATGCTTGGTCTTAGTGGCCTTATAAATTCCAGTGATGCTATTTCTGCTTCAGGTACTTGTAGGTCCATCTCAATCATCAACAGCAGACATTTCCTGAGTGGCTATGTGTACTCTGCTGGTTAGTCGCGGCCCATCCATATCTTTGGGCTATGTCTTAGTCCGCCATTGCGTACGTGTATGTGGAAGAGATGGTTATTTAGGTAAGGAGTGAGAACGAGAAAGAGAAGAAAAAGAGAGAATGTGAGCAATCGTGGAGAGAATACAATTCTGAGTGGTAGTCTGACATTCCTTCTAAACCCTCCCTATGTGTTATTTTTATCTATTTCAATGTTAACTTGCACCTTATCTCCGAAGAAAACTTAATTATCTGGTCCATAACTTGATTCGGCACATAGAGATTGCACCTCACTCACTTAACCCTGGAGGCACTTGGTACACTTTCCTTTGCAACTGCTCCTGAGTAGCTGAAATGTCTGCCTTGTCAGTGCCCCTCCACCTGCCCCCCATCTCGGCACACACACACCTTCTACCACAGGACCGTCCCCCAGGAGCGTTTTCTTGTACTTAGCTAGACTTTCATCATCTTTGTCCATCTCCTGCAACTCCTTCAGGGACTTCTGTGGTGGAGGCTTGTAACTGAGCTTGCCATCCAGCTCCTCCTCCTCCTCCTCCAGGTGTGGTTCTGGGGCCTTTTCAGTCATTTTGATCTAGAGAGAGAGGGAGGGAGAGAAAGAAAGAGCGAGAGAGAGGACGGTCTATTAGCCAAAAGTCAGCGGATATGAGCGATGTTTGTGGGGCTGTTCTTAGCATTATTTTTGCCCTAATGAACTTGTGTAATTGTCAGTGATTTTCCAGATTTTCCCCTAATTCAGCCTCATTCTATTTCACAAAATAAGGATATAATGCATTCCAGGCTTTCCTTTCACATGCCTGAATGTTACCATACTGTGATGAGTCCCTCCTGCTCACTGAATGAAACTGACAGAAAAAAAGTAACTCTTTGGGAATCCTGTAAAACAAGGGAAACAACATAGCACAGCTGTCCTGGATGATAATGAGTGGCCCTAGCTCATATACTTATAGAAATTATCACAGTCCTCCAAATCCAGCCAGCCTTGCCAGTGTCAAAGTGCTCAGTGTGTACAATCCCAGTTATGATGGTTTCAAGTACATGCTAAAAAAAGTTAGCTCTTTCCCATTCATTGAATCTTTCTCTGAACTCCTGCAAGAGCTCAAAGGTTAACTCATGAGAAGTTGTAGGTCCCTGTGATACCTGCCTGAGTGTCTGATTGTTTTTCACCCAACACTGCTAATAATTCCTTGAGGGCAGGTACTAAGTGTTGTGTTTCTCTTGAATCTCCCAAGACACTGGAAGAGTTCAGCCATTTTATAAGCGTTCATTCATTGACTTAATAGGTTCCATATATAAAGATCTTCTGTTCTTTTGAAATGACACAAAATAGCAAAGGACTCTAAATCCTCCAGACAAATTGTAACTGTGTCTTTAGTACCTTCTATCAATTTCCACTTCCCTTTTAGTACCTCTCTACCCTCTCGAGATTTCCCCTGACTGACCTTATGCTCTAAGACCTCACCTGGGCATACTCTAGGGTCTGTCTTCTTCCATCATCATTTATATTTACTTGTTTTGTGTTAAAACATTGAGGGAAGATCTAATAAAATTATTCACATATAAGTGTTGATGAATGAATGATAAATTCAAAAATTATTCCTCTTAGGGCATGTATAGTCAGAGCTTTTCAGAGCTGAAATGACCCTTAGAGGTAATATATTCCAAACCCTAATTTAATCATTGAGAACCTTGAAACCCAGAGGTTAAAAGAATTGCCCAAGTTCACATAGAGGGGTGAGATGCCTTGTCTTAATAAATTAGAGGAAGAAATCTCTACTGGAAGAATTTCAGGCCCCATGGTTGGGAGCAATGGAGCTATTTGGGGAAACAAGGGAGATATTTGGAGAAGGAGATGATGTCCTGATTTCCTTTTGTTCTGCTCTGAGGGTAACTCTCTTCCCTGTCTTGGGTAAAGGCTTTAGTGCTGGAAGTGGCAGAACACTAAGTAAATACCTATCACATCTCATCCTGAGTGACTCTTCAAATCTCTATGAAGTCCCCTGAGAGTGAAGCTGTGTCTGGCCAAAGTCAGTTAGGGTCTTGAGTCTCAATGTCACTATTATTGGCAACAGGAAGAAAAATAATTTGGAAGTGAAGCCAAACAAAAGCAGTTTTAACAGAATAAAAAAAAAGGAAGGAAAAGAAATCATATCTCCTGGCTCATCAGTCCTCTTCCAGCAAAAGAACAAGCCAAACACTGTGACTCTTGATCAACTCTGAAAACAGTACTGCAATGCCCAGGTCCACTTCCTGTGTAGGCAGGAAGCATGTAGGCCTGTTCCTATGGCAACTCTTGCTTCAGCTACAGAACCAGCTCCACTCAGAGTTGAGCCTCTAGAGAAGATCACAATAAACAGAGTGACTAACTCAACTCATGTTACAAACAACACTCAGGGAAAGTGAATGAACTGGTTGGAAAAACAGTGAAGGATGCAGTGGGTGGAGGTTGTAGGTTGTGGGTAGTTTAAGGACAACCATTAAGCCACACATAAAGAGCAACCCAGAGGAGACTAATCAGATGAGACAGGTTCTCCTCTGGAGCCTGACCAGATATCCAGGGTAGAGGTCACATAAGAAACCTGCAGACAGAGCATCAGGAAAGCTATCTACAGATGAAAGCATCTCAGCCTGCATAGGCAGGACTTTCTGGAATATATTGCTTGGTTCTAACAAGTCATGTGCTTGAAGTTTGACCATGAGATGAAGACATCACAGTAGATCAAGGTGACTTTACTAACCTAGGGAGCTGTAATTCTGCACCCTCAAATATCAATTTTGAAAAGAGAGAGAGAGAGATAGAGACAGAGACAGAGAGACAGAGACAGAGAGACAGAGAGAGAAAGATCTGGTCTAGGACAGCATTTCCTAACTTCTCACAGTGTAATCATTGACAAGTCAATTTATCTGTCATCTAGAGCTTGATCTTTTCATTAGTGAATCTGAGACTTGTGTCACTTTTAAATTTCCTTGATTCATTACAGATACAATAATTGCTCTATAAAAATGATCCAAAAGGGCTTTCCTGGTGGCTCAGTGGTTGAGAGTCCGCCTGCCGATGCAGGGGACACGGGTTCCTGCCCCGGTCCGGGAACACATGCCGCGGAGCGGCTGGGCCCGTGAGCCATGGCCGCTGAGCCTGAGTGTCCGGAGCCTGTGCTCTGCTATAGGAGAGGCCACAACAGTTAGAGGCCCGTGTACCGCAAAAAAAAAAAAAAAAAGAAAAAAGAGCCAAAAATTTATTTAAAAACATTGAAGATCAGAGGATAATGTGGGATTACTATAGTCAAGAGGAGGAAATTCGGGACTACATGAAAATAATTTGGTCTAATTATATAGCATAAAAAAAAAGAGATATGAAGTCAGATGACCCCAAACCAGTTCACTCTGAAGAGCTGATTGGAAAAAAAGACGAAAATGTCAAAATATGGCAAATAAAGGACTGGAAACCACTTCTCAGGGAAAGGCCTTTTTAAAGCAAAATTAAGGTCACAAATATATGATGAGCATCCAGTATTTACAAGACACTGTACTTTAGTACATACTGATATTTAAGTTATTCTCCAAAGTGGAGAAAACATTGGAGGAAGAGCAATCTAGCCATATCAAAAAGCCCAGCTTGTTTGACTGATGGTTCTTAATCTTTTTGGAGATTACAAAGCTGTTTAAAAATCGGGTAAGGGTCATGGTCCTCATAAAAGGAAAAATGGAAAAAGCCCATGAAATTGTGCATGCAGTACAGGGGTTCATGGACTCCTGAAGTCCTTTGTAGATTCTACTGAAGTCCATGATTAAGAGTTTGACCTCGAAACTGTAACTTTTGGAAACAATGAAGCAGAGCGTTGAGTGTTAAAGGGGAAGCTTGCTTGTCTCTGAAGCCTGGCCAGACCAATGACACACTCAGCCTCAAGCCAAGGGTACTGTCTGTGAACCTGAAACTTTGGCTCTCTGAAGCAGGAGAAGATACCAGGTAACATCTGGATCTGACCACAAGCCCAGCAGAAGAGTGATGGTGCACAGGGGGCAGTTTTAGGGAAGAGTTCTGGGTCAATTTATTTGATTTTGGATAATTATTCCCTCACTGAACTAGGCCTCATCATGCATGAGTTTTCATTCTGACTTTGCCACTAACTAGCTGTAACCCTGTGAGCAAATGTTCCAGCTGCTGTGATCTTCCTTTCCTCATCTTGGGAAGTGAGGGGTTAGGGTAGACCATCTCTAGGTGCTTTCCTTTTCTAAGGCCTTTACTTGTAGTCAAGTGTCAGCTAAATTGCCATTCAATTACCTTATTTCACCGGTGTATATAAGAGACAACCTACCTCTGTTTTACTATTTCAAATTTATGTGAATTCCCCAAAGATCCTACATTTTCAATTTCACAGTTCATTTCCAGGGAACTTCAGATCCTCCCAAAGCCCCAACTGGTTTATATATCTTGACAATGGTTTCCCAGACTACCTGTGTGTGTATATTGAACTACAAATACAGTTTTCCTTTTTTTTTTTTTAAAATAATTTTTACTGTTTTTTTTTTTTTTTTTTTTTTTTTTTTGGCTGCACCGTGCAGCTTGCAGTATCTCAGTTCCCGGACCATGGCAGTGAAAGCCCAGAATCCTAACCCCTAGGCCACCAGGGAACTCCCTCATTTTTCTCTTTTCCATTTTATGGGTGCTGCTGAAGTGAAAATAGGAATTTTATGGAAATTCCAGACTTTTTTCTAATCTC
This sequence comes from Mesoplodon mirus, assembly GCF_964341445.2. NCBI lineage: Eukaryota > Metazoa > Chordata > Mammalia > Artiodactyla > Ziphiidae > Mesoplodon > Mesoplodon mirus. Next base: position 91,364,612 of record NC_138987.1, on the reverse strand, counting down.
ATCATCTAAAGAACAGCTGGCTTTGTAATTGATGATAATAATTCTAACAGTTATCACACAAATGTTAACCGCTGTCATGAGGATTATCTCATTTAGTCCTCACCACAACCTTAAGGACGGCCGTTATCATCATTCCCTTCTAGAGATCAGGAACCTAAAGGTGAGGTAAGTAACTTGCCCAAGACTTGTTGTGTAAGTGGCAGAATGAATATGTGAGCCCGGGTGGCCTGACCTGAGGCTCTACGCTCTGTCGCTCTGTCGCTCCAGCTTTCTTTATTAAGAAGTAATAATGAAACTGGAGAGATCTGGAGAGCTCGGTTGGTCATTGTGGGAATCTCCCTGGGGGGTGCACAGGCAAAGGTAAGTGCTGCTTTGCAAAACTCTGCAGGGCGGCTTTAGCAAGTCAGGGAAGTGTCACATAAAGAGGGTTTCAGTGCAACTAGGCTCCATGTCCCCTTGCGCAAGTCACTAAACCTCTGCTCCAGTTTTGGTCTCTGCAAAATGAGATCGTTGCGTTAAAAGATCTCTGAGACCCCTTCATAATTCGATGACCCTAATGCTCCTAAGTTAAAGAAGGCTGTAAAACAAGAAAGGGAAAGAGGAAGTGGAGGTGAGGTTGGGGAGAACCCAGCCCATTGGCATAGAACATTCTTGTTGGGGTCTGCTTACCTCCCTCTGCAGCTCACCCCCACAAAGAGCAGGGTTGTTTTGTTTGTTTCTTTCTTTGTAGGGTGTTTTTGACTTTGGTTCTTTACACAGTAGAAGTGAAATGGAGAATTATCAATTTTATATTTCATAAGGCCCCAAAGCACATGTGCTTTTTTTTTTAATGTGCTCACCACTCTAGTTATCTATTTCCTGCTTCACAGATGCCTACACATGTGAATTTTCACAGCAAACCCACACACACCCATGTTTAGTATTCAGTGAAACAGTGCCAAGATTTAGATGGGCTGAGGCAGGAACTTAATCCTCTCTGGCTCAATTAAAATGACGAATTAAATTAGGGTGGGTACTCATGGTATGAGTATAACATAGCACAAGTCGGTGTCTTTGCTTACAAATTCAGTGAAATTTCCAAGACACTGAAAGTGAAATGCACTTGAGATTTTACCAGTCTCCAGGATGGAGCACACTCTTCTGGTTCATTAATGCAGTTCTAAATAAGTGGAGGGCAAGAAAAGGTAAAACTCTTGAGTTTAGATGAAACACATCACCTGGTTAATTCATAGAAAGATGACCCTGTATGTCTCCTGGGACTTGAACTTCGAGACCAATGGACCAGAAATTCAAAATGTGCATCCACGATTGACTTTTTATGGGACTTAAGCCAGTTATTAACCTCATTGAGCCCAAGTTTTTCCACCAGTAAAGTGGGAATAATAATCTTTCTTTATAGGATTGAAGAGTGGGAGAAAACATGAAAAGTTCTTGGACTATCCTGGTCAATAGTAGATGTTCAATAACACTCTATTCCCTTCCTCTCCTCCCTTCCTGGTGACGCTGTCTGTTTTGCTACAGTTTCAGCTTCAGCAAGGTAACTGACTGCCAGATCCCAATGCTTTCTTCTGGATCTGCAGTGTTGACAAGGTCATCTCCTTCCTTCTTAAAAATAGATTTTGTCTCTTTGAGGAGTACAAAAGAGACAAGAAGTTCTGGGAATTGCAAGGATTGTTTATGAACTGAGTCAGCCATAAAATAGGACTGTCACTATTATATTTCTTTAAAAAGCTATTTAATTTTAGATTCTATTTATTGCTCCCTTTCATAAGTGAAGTCAGGGGTCACTCTGTGAATGATGGGAAATGACAGGAGACACAGGCACAGCTAATGGAGAGAATTGCCTCTGGCTCTGGAGCAAAGCACAGTGGAGACTTAACTCATGCCCCAAAGTTGCCAGATCATGCTTCTAGATGCACAGGCCGGGAGTATTAGATAAAAGAGTAAAGTGGAGGGAGAGAGAGAGAGAAATGTGGAAGTAACAGAAGTAGGGGATTTCCATCAGAGAAGTACCTATGTGAGCATCAGCATTCCCTGTCATCTTTGTCTCCCAATATCCAGGATATGCCCACTTTCCCCAAATCTGGGGTTGTAGCTTTACAGAAGGTCATGGAGAGCTGGACCATCTCAGAGCCAGTTGAGGAGGATTTGGGTCTGCTTTGCTGTCTACGTGGTTATTTGGCTCATTTGGGGAGTCCAAGTTTATCCTTCAGGACTCCAGAAGCTGTCTTGGTTCTGGATTCCTTTCTGGTGTGTCACTATTCCCTAGTGACCTAGAGGAATTGGTGCTTCCAAAAAGCAGCTGAGAGCTGCTTTTTACCACCTCGGCCCCACCAAGAACATCTGAAACTGCAGTGCTGGATAAGAGGAACCAACCCAATACCTGAGAGGACAGTGTCTTGTTACATACAATAAACATTAAGATCAATCAGAGGAGGGTACAGATTCCTAGAAGCAGAATTCTTTAGCATTTCCCTTGAAATAATTAGTTCCCAAGAAATAATACGTCATTCCTTCCTGGACATTCATAGTACAGTTGGTCTTCTGCTGATACTGAGGGCACGGGACTCAGAGCATCCATAGATTTTAGTATCAAGGAAGAAAGGGGGTGGTCCTAGGACCAATGCCCCAGGACACCCAGATTCATATGCAAAAGGAGAGAGAACTCAGCGGATGCATTCAACTTTCCTGAGCCTCTACTGTGTGAAGTCACTCTACTTCCACAAACATTCATTTTAAATAATCCTCAAAGAAAACTGCATTAAGGCAGCCATTATTGGGCAAAAGACTACACTGCAACTACTCGATCCATTCACAGAGGTTTTAAATTAAGCATGAAAAGTTAGACAGAAGTAGAGACAATTTTTATAAGCACAAATGGTGACTATCGGCCCCTCTAAGAAAACCCAAGTGAATTTTTACAAGCTCTGGCTGTGGAAACCAGAGTGTGTGCAAACCAGCAGGGAGGGACCCAGTGATTCTTCATTGAATGGATAAATGTTGAAGTTTCAGGAGTAACATGAGACCCATTTCTGGGGATGCCAGTATGGACTCTAACCCAAGATCCTGGGTGACAATAACACTGACCCAGGAACAAGGATGCTCAGAATGTGGGATTAAAGAATACTTCTTCCATGCGCATTTCCTAAAATGTCCCTCTGAGGCATTGTAGCTACTGGTTCTTTTTTGCACCAGTGTGTGACCTTAGCCAAGTCACTGAACACTTCTGAGCCTTCCTGTCCTCTCAGAATTCAGATTTATAAATTTCTCATACCAGACCTGACACAAAGAAGGCCCTCCACTTACGTTGTTTCTCTTTCTCTATCTGCTAAATTTTTACTCCCCCCAAGGCACCTCTCTTCCTGCCAGCTGAAGTTTGGAATTTATTGCGCTCCCATGAATTGGTCGGGGCCCTCATCTTTGCATCAGATTGACTCTGCTGTTCTGAGTTTCCACTGAAAACAGAACCTTGACATTGCTCAGAGGATACTTCCTGAGGGACAAACTCAAGTTCTCCCAAATAAGGACCAAATTCCAATGCCTGGAAGATGCCAGCATTTGTTCGGCTATAACGTGGTTATTCCACGTGTGCTGGATCTGTGCGGTATGGATGGGGAATGAACAATTCCCTCAGAAGTCCACACATCTCAGGAAATAATAAGATGATCTTACTATGCCTGTGTCATATCTGGATCTGGGAGGGATGTTTCCTTATAAATGTAATGAAACAAAGCAATGGCAAAGGTGAATGATGGTTGCCTATGACTGAACTCTCTGGGGCCAGCACAGACCGCTTGATTTCCTTTGCTTGATCATTCCTGCACTGAGGCTCCAACATGCTAACCCCGAATTCAGTGGTTCTTGGTCTCTACGTGAAGGGGTGACTATGGGACCTCCATGTAGGAGCAATCTGCATTCCCCGACCCTGAGCAGAAGAACAGCTCAGAGTTTATCAGACCCATGCCACAAGTTACCCTAGGTCCAGAGTTTAATTACAGACCACTTTCTAAAACATGCTGCCTAGGACATCCTCTAAAAAGGAAGAAAGTATTTCAGGTCACACCTAAAGCACTTCTCATGGCTGCCAAATTCAGACCCTGACATTTTGAAGGCCCACTGACTGGGGGTCCTATCTGAGTCCACTTGGACTTTTCTAGAATGTATCTCTTAATAAATTGTTTGGTGTCTTCTGTGTTTGCTTTTAGTTCTCTCAGAGGTAAAGAGATGGTCTTTGGCAACAACAGCACTTATCTTTTTGCCCATCTCACTGGCTTTTGCTAATGGTAGAAATGCTATCCCTGTAGAGTGATGAGTAAATAGCCATGCTCCCCCCTGGATAATTAAATCCCACTGTACCCTAGGGGAGGCTTTCATTATGCATTTCTCTTATATCCCCAGAAAATTCTTCAGTGGAAAAGAGCTTAATATTTGACAACTTTGAACCTTTTTTTTTTCTTTTCAACCAGTCTCTTTAAAGTCTGCCTATAAACAGGAAACCACACATCTCCACCCCAGCAGAAACCCACCATCCACCAACGCGTTTCGTATCAGTTTGGATCTACAGTCTTTTTGCTTCTGAGCTTGGCGAGATGCCGGCTCCAACCTTGTAGGAACCTGGCCAGGCACGCCCGGTGGGTACACGCAAAGCCCTTTTCCAGGACATCCAGAATTTATCTCCTGGGCTGCAGCACTCACCCTCCCTCACCGAGGTGCCTCCCCTGAGTCACTGCTGCTACACCCGGCTCTGACTTCCCCTTCTCTGAAGCCTCCTAGTACTTTCTTTTCATAAAGTTTGTTTTAAAGAGGCACAACCCCTCTCAAAAAAATAAACCGTAGAGGACTGCAGTCTGGTGTAGAGATTCCTCCATTTGTCTGTGCTGACCTGTAGCCTCCCCTACCCTGAAGGTATTTCAACTTACATTCAGGGGTTCACGTCTCCGTCCTGGGTGCCTCTGTCTCTCAAGGCTGACTTCTGAGCACTGGCAGTTAGAACAGGAAGGAAGTTGTGAGAAAAAAAAAAAAAAGTTTTAAACCTACTTGAAGAGGAAACCCTGGGCTGTCTCAAATCCTGTTCCTTTGCGCTGTGTATCTCTTGATCAGCCAACTCTGAACAGCATTCCTGACAATTCATAGCACATGTGAGAGCATGGCCACCCATGTGAACACGGATATACCTGAGTGTTCAGACAAGGGTCCGGAGCTTATAACTGTGCGTCCTATGAATAATTGTGTGGATATGTCTAAAAATCAAGTCATTTCAGTGCGTACGCTTCTGAGGCAAGTAATCTAAAACCAGTAGCAGAAAATTCACATAGGCCTTACTTTGTATCACTAACTTCTGTTCCTCTGGGGTCTCTGCCAGCTTCCTTATCAGCCAGATATTTTGAAAGTTGGCTGGCAGCGAATGCAGGGTGCTAAGAAATTATGAATTTTAACTACATGTATTTAGCCCTAAATCTTGAAATTTGTCCTCAAACTGAGCTTTAGAGTTTTGTCGGTCATAATTTCAAGACGTAGCGTGTATTCAAGCACAAACCATCAAATGTTATTTATTGTAGTTTTCACTAATTTTTCTCTTCAATTAAAAGAAGCCAAAGCACTGTTTTGATTAAACCTAGGAATGCAGATTACAAAATAAAACTTCATTAATTCATAGTCTTCTAACTGAGAACTTGTTATAATTTAACAAGTGCTAAAACTGACTTTGTACCTTATTTGAGGAAATGGCTTGTGAAGTAATTTAAATGGGAACAAGTTGCAGAGGCCATATTTAAATCATTTGAGGGAACAGTTTTTAAAGCACCCAAGCCACATTTTCACTATACATTTCCATTGTTGTTGCCAATAATAAATGCTTATTTATATTAATATTTCAATATTCAGTATTTACATTGTTCTAATATGTTTAGAGCTGACTAATTATGCAAACTGACATTTATTATGAGAAACTGACATTTATTTTGTAGTCAGTTAAATGTAGTGCATTTTGTTCACTTCATTTAGTAAATTGATGCCACCAACTAGATCTTATCCTTAGTCAATGGAACTGAAATAAGTAAGGAGGTGGTGGTCATCTGATGGGAGAAAAGAGATTAATCTAGAAAAACATGAAAAGGAACACAGTATAGAATTAAAATTAATAAAAGTGAGGAAAACCAAATACAGATTTAGTCTATAAATTTCAAAATGATGTAGATAGAACATAGCCTTTGAAACAAAGTATCTGACCGTATTATAAATAAAAGCAAATATTAACTTACACAGAAGATAGTAAAGTTTGTAACTCAGAGCTCTCAAGAAGGGACATATTTCTTCTTTCAATAATATTTTTTGAGCATATAATTCCTCCTAGGTATTGTTCTAGACACTGCACCTAGATACACTGTTTATAAATACAAGGTATCTAGATACAGCAGTAGGCAACAGACAATCTCAAAATCTCTGCTCTCTTGTGGAATTTATGTTCTAGGGGAGACACACAATTGAAAAATAACATAGAATAACATAGGTAGAGTTACCATATGATCCAGCAATCCCACTCCTGGGCACATATCCAAAAAAAGTGAAAACTGTAATTCAAAAAGATACATGCACCCCAATGTTCACAGCAGCACTATTTACAGTAGCCATGACATGGAAGCAAACTAAATGTCCATCGAGAGATGAATGGATAAAGAAGACATGGTATATATATATAGAAGGTATATATAGACATAGTATATATATATATGATGGAATATTACTCAGCCATTAAAAAGAATGAAATAATGTCATTTGCAGCAACATGAATGGACATAGAGACTGTCATATGAAGTGAAGTAAGTCAGACAGAGAAAGACAAGTATCATATGATATCACTTATATGTGGAATCTAAAAAAAATGATACAAATGAACTTATTTACAAAACAGAAAAAGGCTCATAGATGTAGAAAACAAACTTATGGTTACCAAAGGGGAAAGGAGGAGGGAGGGATAAATTAGGAGCTTGGGATTAACAGATACACACTACTGTACATAAAATAGATAAACAACAAGGACCTACTATATAGCACAGGGAACTATATTCAGTATCTTTTAATAACTTATACTGGAAAAGAATCAGGTGTACAGAAGGATCTGTATACCTGAAACTAACACAACATTGTAACTCAACTATACTTCAATAAAAAACAACAACATAGGTAGAATAGATTATTTGGAACAAGAAGGATTTGAAAAATTGGGAGTGGTAGATTCAATGGTTGCCAGTACCCATTTCTCATGCTATTAGGGAAGCCATCACTATTCAAACAGGGCATTTTTTTTCTTTTAAACCCAATATGTCCTCACAATTTTTCTTAATGCACTGCTTTAGGCACAGACATTGGAAGGTATGGAAGCCCCTAAAAGTGTCTGTAAAAGAAATATGTATGTATGCAGTGTGTGTACATTTATTGGGGGAGGAGAGAGAATTCATAGCTTTCATCAAATTTTCAAGGAGGTCCGTGACCTCAAATGAATTAAGAGTTGCTAATGTAGAATAGAGCCTCTTCTTGATGAAATAATGATGGACTTTCAGTAAATAGGAGGACAATTGCCATATTCTTCTAAAATATCCTCCAGCATCACAGTCAGGGTTGGGATCCACTTGAAATTACCATTTCTCATTTTCTTCTGTTGCAGTTCATTTTTCACATGTATTTTTATCTGATGAGTAAACTGAGATTAAGAGATTCCGTCAAGAAGATTAACACAGCAGACACCCCCCTTCTAGCCCATGCTGACAAAGATGTGCTATGTACCAAGGCTCCCATCTCCATATCTGAGCTTCTGCAAGTGTACGAAAATGCCTGTCATGGTAGTAAGATGCTCTTACTCTAAGGACCTTAGGTCTGTAATGCCAAATGAAATCAACGGAACTGGGAAATTTGCACAGGAATTTCCGGAAAACAATCAAAACTTTTAAGTATTTTCCAGCTTTCCTTTGCTACTATAAGGATACTGAAATGTAAATTCTAGGCAAATTTTCCATGGTACCTGCGCCATGAGCCTGAAAAAGTGACGGATGACTGCAGACTGTTGAAACTTCCCCTTTCTGCAGAGACATATTTCGTTTTTTTTTTTTTTTTTAATTTAAAAAGCATAGATTAAGCATTCTATTAACCAGCATTTTAAAAGCACCTTCTAGGGACATCATATGATACTAAATAAGGCCTTCCACAGACTTAAACTAGATGCATTTGAAATAAAATAGATATAAAGATCTATATCTAAATAAATAGAAAAAAGAAAAGGAAGTTCTAAAAGTTGAGAATAAAGAGAGTTGAGATTGTCTTGGAAGTTACTCCCAAGGCTGTAGCAGACAACAGATTTAGCAGACAATCAATAGTGTGATGTGTCAGATGGTGGGAGAGTGGACAATTCAACTTTGGACTCTCTCAGTAATACTGCCCTGATCACATGTATATATTGTACTATTAGAATGTGGGCTAGCCGTGCTAGATGACACATGGAGTATTATGTTAATGCAGACACAGTATTTCAAGAAAAATGTTGGCTAACTACATACATTCTAGATGAGACCAACAAGCTTGGTGGGGAAGTGGAGGAGGGCTGACCAGAGGGAAAATTCTAGGAACTATCAGAATAATTACTGAAGAAACTAAGGATGTTTAAGCCAGGAGAAGAGAAGTTCACAGTGTTGGTGAAAATGCTATTGACATTGCAGAAATCACCAGCATCAACTCTAAATACATCCATCATGACCCAAAATTGTCTGAGCTCAAAACTAGCATTATTCTCTCATCATTCGATGGAGTAAAAACTTGAATGTTGCATTTCCCTCCCTTCCCCCCAAAGTAGACCATGCACTGCTAGGTCATAGCACAGGGCCTGGGGTCTAACGGCTTCTTGCCTTCAGAGGTGCCATCAGGATCTGAGTCTGAGGACTGAACTTGTTCTTAGGGAGTCTTCTCTTTTGGCATGGTGCTTTTATATTAAGCAGAGAAGAAGAAAGACAATTCAGAGGGCTCATCTCCCCTGCAGGGAAGAAATTTCTCTCTGCCAGTGACAAGTTCTGAGAGAGTCACAGAGTGGTAGGACCTGTCATTTTGGACCAGAGCTTTTACCTCTTCGGAGCAGTTCCTCAGAGCTATGTGAGAGGCTGACTCCCAGGCTAGAGTCCTCAGTAAGATCCCTGGATAAAATTTAACTCACAAATTTTAGGCTGTGCAAATTTTCTTCAGTCGACAGACATCTCAAAGGAACTCTTCAACTTCAGTCCTCAAAGAGATGTGGGATTTGCATCTCACCATTGCCTCCACCCACCTGCACAGACATATTTCTTGGAGGCTACAAATAGGGAAAATAAACTCTCAGGGAAGACTTTCTGCCCCAAGAGCTAGTCATTCTGCAATGTGTCCTTGAGGCCCAAACAGCACCTGGGGTGGAGGGGAGAGCTGCAGTTCAGGCAGATGTCCTGCCTCTGTGTCTTCCTGTCCTTGTATCCTAGGACAATGGTTTCACACCTTTGAGCCTCAGTTTTCTCTTCTGTAAAAGAAGGCTGATACCAAACTTCGGCGTTGCTGGAAGGGTTGGAAATAATGTGTGAGAAATCATATAGCAGCATCCCTACTTCAGAGTAAGTGCTCAATAAATGGACCAGCCTAAGAAAATCATCACCACCATCACATTCTGATCCTTATTACTGCAGAGCAAATGTTAGAATAACTAGAAAAGAGTCATTTTCATCTCAATGCTTATAATCACCCTGCATGCATATCCAATATTACCTCTTTTCCACTGCTGATCCAAAACAAGTGTGTAATTTTTTTCTGAACCCCTAGAGTGTGCACTGTTTATACAAATATAATTTACTACCTTAGTAAACACTGCCATGTATTATTTAGTGATTATTTTATGAATATTAGTCTCATTTCTCCACCCAAATACACATTGCAGGAGGAAAGGTCTGTGTTTTACATAACTTGTAGTCTTTGGAATACCCAGTGTAAGACTTGACCAAATCATGCCAGAATTGAAATTCTTTAGTAGAAGTATATCTATCTAAACTAGACAGAATTACCTACATTCTACCCCTGATTCCATCTCCTTCCTGTGGTGAGAATATTGCCTTGGGGAAGGATGAGGATGAGTATGGTCACGTGTTTGCAGGGATCAATGAGACCAACCTTTCTTTTTCTTCCTTTCTTTCATATATATGACATTTTAACTACATTATTCAGGGTTCCATAACCTTGGCATAAAGACTCATTTCTTAATTCCACAAACCCTTTATCTTTCCCAGTCCACACCATGCCACAACCTGTGCACAGGTACAGAGATAAACAAGACACAGAACTAGACCTGTGCAGCTAGTCCTAGTTGCCAACGATGTAATGGGGGAAAACAGAAATAAACAAATGGAAAACTTTTTGTGAGCTTAAGAAAAGTAATATACATGGGGTATTATGAGAGCACTAAGGATATCAAAGAAGGCTTCTTGGAGGAAGTGACTACAATGCTCAATCTCAAAGGATAGTAGGTGTTGGGTTGTTGACATGGGGAGGGTTGGAAGGGGAGGAGAAGGCATTTAAGGAAAGCGGAAACATGAGCAAAGGAGTGGCATCCTAAAATAATGTGGTACGTGCAGGGGATTACAAGGAAGCAGCTCAGGGTGGCTGGACCTCAAAGTGCACATTACATAAGGAGGAGAAGCATGCCTGGAACGGGGTAGGTGCAGGTCCAGGTCACAGTGGACCCCTTACACTATGTAAACAAGGAGCTTGGCCTTGATCCTGTCCGTGATCAGAGCCATTGAAAGTGAAGGAGGATCGATTTTGTGTTTTCCTTTGCAGTTTACTCTGGTAGCTGTGTAGATGGAGTCGATGAGAACAAAACCAGTTTGGAGACTGTTTAGGCCTGAACTAGAGACAGAGGTGATCAGATTCGAGAAAGATTTAGGTGCAATTGGCATGGCTCAGTGATGAATGAGATGTGAAGGATGAGAGTGAGGAGGAGGGAGGAATCACAGATGACTTATGGGTTTCTTGCTTGGATGAGTGGGTCCTTGGTAGGAATACCAGCTGAGATAGAGAACACAAAGGAATGAATAGAGGTATTGGGGGAGTAATGACTTGAGTTTGGACATGTTGAGTATTGAGTTTGAATGACACTGGGTCATTTCTAGGAAGTGATTTCAGACAGTAAGTGTGATGTATAAAACTGGATTTCAACCTTAATGATTTACACTTCATCAGGCTACGGGCAGTAGTTTAAACCAGGTTACCCAAAGTGCGGTCTGAGGATCAGCAGATCAGCATCACCCAGGAATTTGTTAGAAATGCAAATTCTTAGGCCTGATTTCAGAACTATTGTATCAGAATCTCAGGGGTTGGGGCCAGGAAGTTGTTTTAAAAAAACTCTGCAGGTAAATTTAAAGTTTGAGAAACACTGGTTTAATTATGTAAATGGATGAGATCTCCCATTGCTGAACTCACTTATTAGTTTTAGGAAGGTTTTAAAATATAGAGTCCTTAGGATTTTCTAATCATGTCATCTGTGCATAGAAACAGTTTTCTTCCTTTGTTTCCAGTCTTTGTGGTTTCTATTATTTTATGCCTGATTGCACTGGCCAGAACTTTCAGTACCGTGTTGATAAAAGTGATGAGAGCAGACGTCCTTGACTTGTTCCCGAGCTTAAAGAGAAAGCATTCAGCCTTTCATAATTAAATATGATGTAACTGTAGGGTTTTTGTAGATGGTCTTTATTAGTTTCCCTCTATTTCTAGTTTTTTGAGAGTTTTTATTATGAATGGCTGCCAGATTTTGTGAAATGGTTTTTCTGCATCAGTTAGTATGATCATAGAAATTTTCTTCTTTAGTCTGTTGATATAGTGAATTATGTTGATTGAGTTTTGAATATTGAACAAATCTTGCGTATATGGAATAAATCCCACTTGGTCTTGACGTATTAGTATTTTTATATATTGCTGTATTGGATATGCTAATATTTTAAGGAATTTTACATCTAAATTCATGGGCGATATTGGTCTGTATTTTTCCTTTTTACTGTTTTTGTTTGATTTTGGTGTGAAAAGTTTCATGTGGGAAAGGGTGAAGGGGTCAATTGTATGGTGATAGATGGTAACTAGATAACTAGACTTGTGGTGATCACTTTGTAGTGTATACAGATGTTAAACTATAATTCTTACACCTGAATCTTACATAAAAATAATTTTAAAAACTCATGAGGGTAAAACTGGCCTCATAAAATGAGTGGGGAAGTCTACCTTTCTTTCTATTTTCTGAAAGAGAATATTGTATTTTTAACGAAGTTATTGTTTCAAGATTAATAACGTTGTTCTGGAGAATCCCTTAGCATGGTAGGGTGTTAAGGGAAGGAGGGACTGGCCTTGTGCATTCCTCCTTCACATTTAGAGTGTTCCTCTCTAGGGTCCATTGTGCATTAGTAGAGTGGGAAGCTCAGTCTAGTAGATTCAAAATGTGAAGGAGATGCGTTTTTGACGTGTGTCTTCTGACTCACTGGTATTTTAAGAAACACTAAAGAAAGATTAGAGATTAGCACTTGTGTAAGCAGCTTATAGGACAGATAAAATCTTAATTACTTTCTAATTACTTAGTACCTGCCCTTTAACTCTTTCCCTATATATAATTAACAAGACTTTCCCATCCATCAGAAAGGATTAAGAGCCAAGGATTATAGAGCTATGGAACAAAGATTATTTTTTTAAAAAGTATTTTATGATATTTAGATTTAAAATGGACATATAGGAAGACTCACTCTCTGTGGTGCACAATTCTATAGGTTTGGCCAAATGCATAGAGTTGTATATCCACCACTATGATCTAGATACCAAATCATTCCATAACCCTTCAAAAATTCCTTTCATTTCCCTTTATAGTCAACTCTTCCTCTCAACCCCTGGCAGCCACCAATCTATTCTCCAGCCCTATAGTTCTGCCTTTTTGAGAATATCATAAATAAAATCAGACAGTCTAGAGTCTTTTGACTTTGGATTCTTTCACTTAGCAAAATGTGTTTAATATTCATCTATTAAATAACGTTATTACATTTATGTCACTCCATCCATCTATAAATCTTCTATTTCCCCCCCCCCCAACAAGGTTCCTGCTGGCTTTGTTTCTTTTGTCTGTGAAATCCAGGCCCCCCCAAGCTTCCTCCAGGAAATTACTTGGTTATTGATCACCTTGTTTATAGCTGTGTGACCCTATTACCTGATTGATAAGATCTGAGATAGATAACTGACCAAAAGTTCACCACACTAGGCAAGGCAATGACCAATGGAGTGACCTGGTAGAAGAACTCTGTCCAACAGAGGCAGGGGGTGTTGATTGACTGGCTAGTCTACTCCAATCCTCTAAGACTCGATAGAAGTAGTGGAGGCAGAGCAGAAAGAGCAGCCACTTGGAACAGGGAAACACGATGCACCTCCTGAAGATACCAGGTGACCAGGTCTTTAGAACTGCAGGGTCTTGAACAATGTTTCATTCTCCACATAGCCTTGCTGAAGCTGACTGTGTTCCTTGTCTTTCATACTCCTCCTTGTATCCCATACTTTTACTCTTGTCATCATTGTTTCTTTCTAGATGTTCAACATTTTCTTCTTCTGTCATTTCCTTTCTGTTTCAAGAACTTCCTTTATTATTCTTTTCAGGTATTTTGATGACAGGTTCTTTTAATCTTCCTTTGTCTGAGGATGTCTTTATTTCCTCTTCATTCCTGAAGGATCAATTCACTTGATAATAGAATTCAGAGTTGACAGTTCTTTTCTTTCAGGATGTGAAAAATGTGCCACTTCCTTCTGGTTTCCACTGTTTCTGATGAGAAGTCCTCTGTCCTTCACCAAAGAAATGGAGAATGTGGGAGGGTTTGACAGATAAGCATCAAGACATCCATGGGTCTGGTGTGTAGGAGTAGAGAAAGATGTGAAAAATAATGGAGACAAAGGAGGGAGTGGAAAGACCCATCCAGAGACAAAACACCCTGCTGCCTCTGCAAGGTGTTTGCTGTCTTCAGAATTCCTCTAATTTTGGTAAATACCAAGGGGAAGATTACTGAAAATAACCCTTAAGCTGGTTAGCTGCCTATGTAATCTGCTTGGGGCTTCAGGTTAAGAATCATTCCCTGCCTAGAAAGGATAAATTGATCTTCTTTCTCTATAATCTCATGGAGTACAATTCTCTTATAAGTAACAGTTTAGAGAAGCACACTGTAGTTCACTAGCAATGCATGAGAGTAACCAGCAACACAGGCATCTCGGTCCAGGTCTGCTTTGCTGTAGTGGAGTAGAAAGATAGCTGAATAAACAAGATATTTGCAGGGTTGGGCCTTGCTCCTGGCTCCCCTACTCACTTTATATACAATCTTGAATAAAATATTTAATTTCTTTATGACAAATTTGTCAAAAGAGCTTAATGATGCTGGCATATGAGTTAAGGTCTATTCAAAACTGTATAAAGTGATGTACAAATTCATATTAGTGGCTCAATGCAATTGGAAGATGGGTGTCAAGTGTCCCACTGAAGGGGATTGTAGTCTGGACCCTACACCCTGAAGTGTTTGGTGCGAAAGATCCAGCAATCAATTCTCAAATAAATATCATCAGTTAAGAGTTCCCAGCTATCACTTGTGCTCTTTCTCTGTCACGTATCACTGAATTTTAGGTTATTCCTGATTTGTGGTTTCATCTGTCTGAGAAAATGCATATAACACCGATTAGGGAGAGATACTGGTATTTCTCAATGGCACTGCTCACACGATCAATGTCTCCAATGAAGCAGGGGACACTGTGAGAATTATGTGATCATCTGTGTGTGTATATGTGTGTGTGTGTGTGACAGAAAGAGAGAGGAGAGAGAGAGACAGTATGCAAGGGCTTGTGTGTGTCAGGAAAAGGGAAGAATGGGGGGGTAAGGACTAAAGGTAACAATGGGGAAGGAAAAGAGATATTGAACTACAATCTGCAAGTCTCCCCTTGGAAATCAACACTTTGTGTGTGTTTGTGAATTCAATACCTATTTATGGACAGGAGAGAGCCCAAGTCAGTTTGTAAGAACATCCAATTAACAGAAAAGCCTGTCCCAGTCTCACCCCACACTCTTCCAGCTTCTTTGCACCTGGGCAGATGCTCCTAAGCCTATGATGATGCGCTTAGGTAGCATGAGGGTATTACAGAGAGATAAATCAGGATGCAAAGGCCCTTTATTCATCTACTGTGAAGAAGGCAACTGGACAGCTCATCGGAGAAACACTCAGCTCTGTGAGTATTTCTCAACTTCTGGAGAGTTTAAGCAGGATATAATCAAAGGGCTTTTGTTTGCGGGGGGAGGGGGGTTCGATTTGGCTCTAAAACAAAGAAATGGAAGAAAAGAACACACTGAACCTGTGGGCCTGGTCCAGGGCTGGGGATGGAAATGGGAGAAATCATGGAGGAAATACACCCAAACATCCTTATAATGCCATGTGACAAGCTAATAAGTGAAATTTGATTATTACAAGGTCATTGCAAAGCTTGATTACTAAATTCACTTAGAAGCAACCCAAAACTGACCCTCCCTTTTGGTGGCTCCATAGCAAACAGTTTTCTGGGAAAGGAGGGATCTGGGGCACTAAATGACCACAGAGCACACAGCTCTTTACTCCCAGGGTGTGCTTGAAAACTTAGTCCAGGCACCAAGAGGCTGATGTGGGAGCATGAGGATGAGGATCCCAGAACCAGTGGGGGAATGACCGCAGTGCAGCACAGGTGTGCTAAACCATCTCCCTCCGAGGTTAAAATGTTTGTTTGCTCCTAGCTGAAGCAAGGTACTTGCTGGATTTTTGTTTTTGTTTTTCTTATGGCTTTGGTTTGGGTCTTCCTTGGCTCTCCAAATTATTAGATTCTCTCTGCCTCAGCAGGACCCTGGGTGACGTTTATAGGTCCAACCACATCATTGGAGGAAATTGCTCCTTCGCCTATATTCTCCCCATCCTCATCCATCAACAAGGGAACCGTCTATCTGCCCATATCTTTGCTGAGAAAGAGGGAACTCGAAACCTAGGGCGATCATAGTAGCGTTAGAGAACCTGACTCAAGAACCTTCAGAAACTGTCCTTCCTTAGCTGGAATTTATGGAGCATCATCTGTAGCTTCCTACAGCTGAGCTCTGCTGCCTTGGGTCTAAGGCCACAGTAACCTCAGTTCCCTCAAACCTATGCCTTGAAATCTTACATTGCTGCATCCACTTTCTGCAGAGGAACAGCTTGTAATTTTCAAAAGCGGAAGGGCTAACAGTGTTTTAAAAACAGGGAAAACATTCTGTCTCACAAAGGAATGAATTACTTGGCACTTTGGGAGGCAAAAATGTGAAACCTCTGCTTGCAGCTAAAATCAAGTGTGATACTAGGTTCAGGATTATTCAGCTTCCAGGGATGCCCTTGGAGTTCTTAGGAAAGCGTGGTCAGGATAAGTTCAGCTGTAGGTGATACCTGTGGCCGACAGGACTGATTTCCAAGGCAGGACAAGGTCATATTTGTTCTGCTCATCCCAAAGATATTCCAGGGAAAACTGGAGGGTAAATCTATGACAAAAAACACCCTAGGGATTGGTTGAGTGTCCTAGGTACTCAAAAATGAAATATTGTGCTCAAAATGCACAATAAATGTAAAGACAGTTATTATTCATAGTGCAAATCCTGAGGGCCATGAGGATTCAGGGATTAGCCAGGCAACTGTTACATAACCCTTTCCAAGGACAATTCTTTTATGTAACCTATCACACTTGGAATTAGACAGGAACTCGATCCAAGCCTAGAGAAACTTGCCACTGCAATTTCAGAATTATATAAACATGCAAAAGAAACTCACCAGAGAAAAGGGGAAGTGTAATCAGGGGTACATAGAAGAAATTTAAGTTCTTTGGGGTTGCTGTTAGGGTTGTCAAAGGAATCCAAAGAAGTCGTCTTAAGACAGAATTTTGAGAGCAAAAATAAGTTAATAGTTGGGGCATTTGAAGGATGCAGAGGATTACCCAGCAAGTGCAGGTAGCAATTACCTCTCTGGTGCTTGACAAGGACCCTTCAGCGGATGGCCTGGAGGAAGGGGTGTGGGAGTCCAGGTGAACCTATGTCGAAACCATAAATTTGTTTGCAGGGTTTCCTTGTCTGTCAGAAGGTCTACTATAAAAAGGTTACACCTTTTTGAGTATTTTTCACCAAACACTCTACATTATTCCCTCTTATTTTCCCCATTACCCTAAAAAGAAGATACTATTTGATTCATTTTATAGATGGAGTGAGACCTAGAGAGGTTATGCAACTTATCCAAGGTCACATAAACAGTTTTGTGGAGCAGGAATTTGAGATTATTTCTATTTGATTCTAAAGCATCTACTCTTTACACTGTTTTGACCCCTAAAGGGTGATTTGACTGATTAAGGTTACCTTAGACCCTCACATTATAGACTTTGGGTCTAACATAGTAGGATCCCAGTTAGAGTTGCCAGATAACATAGAAGATGCCTAGATAAATTTGAATTTCAGATAAACAACAACAAGACAAGTTTCTAAGTATAAGTACATACCATGAAATATTTGGGATATATTTATACTAGAAAAAAAATCATTTGTTGTATAGCTGAAATTCAAATTTAACTGGTCTTACTGTATTTTTATTTGCTAAATGTGGTGATCCTAAGCCTAGTAGGCTCTCTAGATTAAACAAAGGAAAGTTTGTAGTTTCTTACTGCTTTGAAAGAATTGGTAAGTCCAAAAGCTTGATCTGAGGGAAATTCTCTAATTTTCCTCTGTGGCTTTGGCAGAGCTGGGATGTGTCAGCTACTGGTGGCCCAGTCAGAGAGTAATGCTGCTCTCGGCGGCCTGCCTAGCCATTCCCATGGTCCCAACCACACTTGGGAGAGGCACAAACTTTGCCTGTTTACCAGGGCGGGAGAGGGCCCGCAGCACAAGAACTGGATTCAGGGCATAGAGGAGCTGGCAGCGTATTTTCTAAAGCCACTGAGGGCTTTATGAGGTGAAGATCAGCTGATGCTTTACCTATAGTTTGACGGAGAAGGTCACAGGGTCAGGATCTCAGGACCCAAGGTTCAAAGTATTAGTTCTCTTTATTTATTTATTCACTCATCTGACAAATATGTAGATGGCATACCTACTATGGGCCGGGTACTGTTGTAGGTTCTGAGGCTACAGAAATGAACAAAGGGGCTTCCCTGGTGGCGCAGTGGTTGAGAGTCCACCTGCCGATGCAGGGGACACGGGTTCGTGCCCCGGTCCGGGAAGATCCCACATGCCGCGGAGCGGCTGGGCCCGTGAGCCATGGCCGCTGAGCCTGTGCATCCGGGGCTGGTGCTCCGCAACGGGAGAGGCCACAACAGTGAGAGGCCCGCGTACCGCAAAAAAAAAAAAAAAAAATCTTTAGCTTAGCATAAATCATGCTAATTTGTTATTACATGTTATTGTCACACGTAATAAAAATTTGTTATGTTCTTTTATTTGTACTTGAAGAATGACTATGTACATTTTTGTAGCTAAAATGAAAGCCTGGGAAAATTATATTGGATAGCTCCTTGATTTAGATAGGAGAAAATGTTGAAGATTTCTGAGAAATAGGTGGCTAGAAAACTTTATATCTGGATGTGGAGTTAAAGCACACATTTACTACTTAATCACCCCACACTGTCTTCTGTGTGTTTGTGTTTGTGTGTGCGTGTATTGGGATGTATTGAACACTTCCATGGTGTCAGTATACCAGGTTCAGAGTTTCCCCTATCCAGACTACTACACTGTCATCCCCAGAGCTAGGATAGAATTCTCTGGATCACATGAGAAGTAAATAAAATAAGGACCATAAAGAACAAAGACCATAAAAAATGTGTCAGTAAACATTCAGAGTCAGGTTATTTTACAGCTAGATGGAAAAATATGTAAAGCTTAAAGAATTTTTCAGTGCTGCAAAGACTATAGATATTCTTTAGTTCATTTCTCTCCCTTTATAGATGGTAGAACTGGTGATCAAACAGAAGGACATCATTATAATAAATTCACATAGAAAGTTAGTGGCAGATTTATTGGAGCAACAAATCCACCCAGATTTTTGAACTCTATCAGTTGCCAGTTTATATCCCACTCTACTGAGCGCCTCCCTTGATTTATACCACATTCTCTTAAAAATCCCTTTAAAAGATAACTTCTCCCTTTTGGTGTCAACACAAGATACTGAGCTTCTTTATCAAGGTGCTTTTCTCCCTACCTCCAGTTTATTGTCAGGGTCTAATAAGTAATAGTTCTCATACCTTGAAGGGTCTTCTTTTTTTCTCTTACTGTCTAAGGAGCCTGAAAGAAAACCATCAGCCCCCCAAGGACCGGCAGAATGAGTGACAATTCTACTTTGGCCCCTCCAACTTCAAACCAAGGTCCCACCACCCCACGCAAAGGACCCCCCAAGTTCAAGCAGAGGCAGACTCGTCAGTTCAAGAGCAAGCCTCCTAAGAAAGGTGTGAAAGGGTAAGACCAAGATTAAAGAGAAGACTTTCTATTGTTTTTTTCCCTCCATATGGCTGATTCACTTTGTTGTACAACAGAAACTAACACAGTATTGTAAACCAATTACACTCCAATAAAGATCTATAAAAAAAAAAGAGTGCTTTGGTTTTAAGAAATTAATGCTCACAATATTAAATAGACTTATAAACATTTCCAACCCCACCCTCTGTTTTCCTATCTAACAGAATCTTTGCTGAATCATGTTTTCAGTCCTGGAATCCTTTCTCTGTCAGCTCCCAGATCTACAGCCAGAATTAACATGGAAAATGGAAACTTCACAGTGACCTTCGACTTGACCTTTCAGACTTTTCTTGACCACTCTCCTTCATTGATGTAACCTGTGCTTTAATCTGGAACACAGAAACACTGGCCACTTCTAGAACATAACATTTATTTTTATGGCTTCAAATCTCTCTTCAGTTCTTTGTTTTCCTCTTTCTCTTCTTGGCAAAATCTTGTTTATTTTCAACACACACTCATGTTAATTTCTTCTGAAAGGCATTGCTGACTCCCTTAGACAAACATTATCATTACTTCCATGTTTGCATTTTGTACATTCAGCGATGGTAACTTGTGTTATTTTATATTACACTTATTTCTTGTCATCTGTTCCCTGAGACTGAGATTCCTCAGAGAAAATTTGTGTGTTTGTTTTTTTCCTTAACTCCCAGGGGCTAACACAGGGACATAGTAGATGCTTAATATGTACTTTTGGATAAACTAAACAAATGGATAAATTAATCATTTTAATGACTTTCATATTGCTTTCTCATTCCAATTTCTATTTTAAAAAGTGGAGCTTGACTAAATTGCCCCACTGATCTCTTTTTTTTTTTTTTCTGGCTCTCAATTGTCTTGAGTTAAATTTTTACAGAGGGGAAACTATCCCTCCTCTGGGACACATTGTCTAAAACCTGCCTGAGTGCCATTTCCTTTGCCCCAGCTCAATGCAGACAGAAGGGATTTCTCAAATACAAAAACTTAAACTTCTCTTTCTTTCTCTTTGAATCAGGAAACTCTTCACATGACTTATTACAGGATCCTTTGGCTCCGATATCAGCTAATTTCTCTTGCATTTTTTTCCACAGGTTTGGAGATGACAATCCGGGCATGGAAGGACTAGGAACAGGTGAGCCACCCAAAGATTTCAGTGAATTTTACCCTTGGACTTTCACCTTTTTTTCTACTTCAGGCCACATGGGGCAGTTGAAAGTTACCAGAAATACCTAAGGCAGCAGATTCGTTAAAGACCTAGAAAAGTGGGGTGTTAATTTAACTTCCTAAATAAGTATGTGTGTGTCCAGAGGCTATAACTCTAAAAGAAATCAGACTTGCCCCAAAGTTTAATAAATCTCCGTGTTTTGTTAAATACTCTTGAGGGCTTACAATGATGAATTGTAGTCTTTCACAGTAGAAGGATTCTTAGAGTGAGTCTAGACCAACTTTATTTTTCAGAAGAGAAATCTGAGACATAGAGGAATTAAGTGACAATCTGAGGCCACAGAATGAGGTACTGGAAACAAGGGTGGGGCCAGGAAAGCCTTTCCACTCTACAGGGCCAACCACTCCCTCACCTACTTCCTTTTTTCACACATCCTCTGGCATCCAGAACAGGGCCCTACATACTGAAAGTATCCTGTACAATATTTTTTAATTGGCTAGAATTTTTATTTGTTGGATAATGCATGCAAATTACTGCATATCCTTTTTAAAAAAATTATTTATTCTATTTATTTATTTTTGGCTGCACTGAAAGTATCCGGTACAACACTTTTTAATTGGCTAGAATTTTTATTTGTTGGCTAATGCATGCAAATTACTGCATATCCTTTTAAAAAAATTATTTATTCTATTTATTTATTTTTGGCTGCACTGGGTCTCTGCTGCTTCACACGGGATCTCTCTAGCTGCGGAGAGCAGGGACCGCTCCTCGCCGGGGTGCGCGGGCTTCTCACTGCGGTGGCCTCTCCCATTGCGGAGCTTGGCCTCTAGGGGCGCGTGCTCAGCAGTCGTGCCTCGCGGGCTCCAGAGCTCAGGCCCAACAGTTGTGGCGCAGGGGCCCAGTTGCTCCACGGCATGTGGTGTCCTCCCAGACCGGGGCTCGAACCCATGTCCCCTGCACCTGCAGGCGGACTCCCAACCACTGCTCCAGCAGGGAAGCATGTCCTTTTAAAAATTAATAGATGTGGGGCTTCCCTGGTGGCGCAGTGGTTGAGAGTCCGCTTGCCGATTCAGGGGACATGGGTTCATGCCCCGGTCTGGGAAGATCCCACATACCGCGGAGAGGCTGGGCCCGTGAGCCATGGCCACTGAGCCTGTGCGTCCAGAGCCTGTGCTCCAGGAGAGGCCACAACAGTGAGAGGCCTGCGTACCAAAAAGAAAAAAAAAATTAATAGACGTTATTTTTTAGAGCATTTTTAGGTTTATAGGAAAATTAAACAGAAAGTACAGAGTTCCTATAGACCCCCTCTGCCACCTTCCTCCCCCTGTACATCGTTTCCCTTATTATTAACATCTTGCATTATCGTGGGGCATTTGTTATACTTCATGAACCAATATTAATACATTGTTATTAACTGAAATAGCTTGTTCATTCTTTGTGTTGTCCAGTTCCATGAGTTTTGACAAATGCACAATATCCTGTATCCACCATTACAGGTTCTTTCAGAATACCATCACTAGCCCCCCAAATCTCTTGTGCTCTACCTGTTCATCCCTTTCTCCCCATAAACTTCTGACAACCACTAATCTTTTTATTGTCTCTATAGTTTTGCCTTTTCCGGATGGTCCTACTGTTGGAATCATATAGTATGAGTTCTTTCACTTAGTAATATTTATCTAAGCTCAAGCCATGTCTTTACATGGTTTGATAGTGCATTTCTTTTTATCACTGAATATTTCATTATATGGTTGTCTCACAGTTTATTTATCCTATTGATAAGCATCTTGATTGCTTCCAAGTTTTGGCAATTATGAATAAAGCTGCTATAAACTTCCTTGTGCAGGTTTTTGTGTAGCCACATGTTTCCAGCTCATCCAATACACTTTTGATAAATGGTGGCACTCATAGCAATCAGTGTCCTTTCCGGGCAACTCTCAGTATATCTACTTTTTCTTGTCTAATGCCACTCCTCGGATCTCAAATAGAATTTCTAGCCACTTCTATAAACCTCATATGCTACTCTTTTAAATCAAGTGCTTCTCTATTTTGGCCAGGTGTGTATAAGACCAGCAAATTCACTTTTGACTCTGGAATATATCCTTAACTCTGCCAACAGATTTGGAATAGTGGCAAAAGGTTTATACTGATGGAAATTCTGAAGTCTTTGATCTGGTTCTAGTCCAGTCTCTACAACTGTGTGATTTTTTTGCTGGGTGTTTAATCACTCTGGGTATCAGCCAGCTTCCCTGTAATTTGGGAACAATAATATCTTATTGCTGATGCAAGAGACTGGATGAGATGATGCCTTGAGATCACTTCTCAGTATGCAGTGGGATATAGGCATTTCAGAATGTAAAGGAGCTTAAGAGCAGTCAGAGAAGCCCAAGGAACACATCTGGATTGGTAAGGAGTAAGGAGACTGGATTTCCAGACCATGGGAATTTAAAGCACCCCTATTTCTCACTTTAACCCTTGGCCTAACTAGAATTCCACCTCTGTTCCCTCTTTAGTGGTTTTGTGAGACTCTGTGTGATCAGAGAGCTACACTCCCACAGGATAGTCCCAGTCAAAAGCCTTGGATCATCTCCCCAAAAAGGATGCAGAATAAAACCAACACAAATACCTTGGGAGCCTGTTCTGGGGGAATCAGAGCCCTGCAGAGGATTAAACAACTGGTCTGATCCTTCCTGGGATGAAGGGCCATTCTAGACAACTTCCCGGTCATCTGGACAGCATATGGAAGGGAGGGCTGGGGGGTCTCTGCCTGAAGGATGCCCTTTTGAGCAGAAGAGGCTCTCCTAGGGGTGAGATTGGCTTATAAGTTCTTCTTTTTTCCCTTGCAGATATCACGGTGATCTGTCCTTGGGAGGCATTCAGCCACTTGGAGGTGCACGAGCTCGCTCAGTTTGGGATCGTCTGAGGCACCAGAGGCTCTGCCACTCTCAACAGCATCTGCTGTAACTTTGGTTACTTCTGCCCTATTGATCTGCCAGAGTCTTGACATACAGCTGTCGGAAGTGGTTTCTTTGGCTTACACAGTCATTTCCCTTAAGTTACTACTAAGAGCTCTCTTAGTGTCAGACTCTCTCACGCAGTATAGTTTAGCTCAGAATAGCGGGTGAAATCAGCTTTTCATAGGGCCTTTCAAACATTACTACTTTTTCCTATCAGCTGGTTAGAAGTCTTCAGTATTTCTCTAAAGTTTAAGTCTTTCAAATCTGTTTTTGCTAGGCATTAATTATGATTGGTATTAGGCTTTTAAGATACCATTTATGTCACTCCTCTACCTTTTTCTTTAATAAAGGAGATACCTTGAATCTCATGATGAAGTTGTATTAAATGCTATATGCAAATATCTGATGCCCTGTTCTGAGACCCAATTAAACAAAGAAGGCAGAGTCACAAAGGAAATAAGCACAGTGCATGCAAAAGAGCATAGGATTAAGAGTCAAGTTCTGATTCTGCTTTGTAACTTTGTAAATCACGGCCTCTCTGGGTCTAAATTTTACTGGACTAGGTTATCCTTGAGATCTGATGCAGCTTTAAATCGTACAGTTCTGAGTTGGTGGCAAACTGGAGATTTAAACTCAAGACTCTGAACCTTCTGAGTGCCTTGATTCAGTTGATTGAAAAGATTTGTATCCTTTAAAGTTTAGACTCAGAGGCAAAAGATAGGTAGTGGAATCGGAAAAATAAGATAATGGTTTGCTTCACCAGTGGAGTATTGTCCAATGTAATGTGCACATAGCTATCTTTCCCCGATACTTTCAAGGCAATTGTGCAATTCAAGGGCTGCCTCTGTCTGACTTGGATGCTTTGGGTACTAGCAGTATTAACTTCTTCATTTCAGTTTTGTAATTTGTGGCAAAAGAATGGAGTAAATTAACTGAAAAGAGAGGCAGGATGATAGAGGGGAAAGAGATGTGGGTTCTAATCCTGACGCCATCATTTTGGGCAAAGATCTCACTCTTGAAATCCTCCAGTTTGCCTGAATTAAGTAATCTAAGGTTCACGGTAGCAATAAATTCTGTGACTTTGTCTGAGCACGGGAATGAGAGATGCTCAGCACTGGAGAACATTTCTTCGGAACATTTCTTCTGCTGCAGGCTCTGCACTCACTGTTTTGCACAAATGACATTGTTACCTTCTGGCCAGAAATCTAAAAGCCCAAGGGACACATCTGGATTGGAATGGGGTAAGGACACTGGGTTTCCAGATCATGGAAATTTAAAGCATGCCTATTTTTCATTTTAACCCTTGGCCCAACTAGAATTCCACTTTGTTACCTCCTCATGTTACCGAGTCCAAGCTCGTATTTCTCACTGCATGATAGGCCAAAAAAGGGGCAAGGAAGAGCGACTTTATTCAGAAAGCCAGCAGACCTAGAAGATGGTGGACCAGTGTCCCAAAGAACCATCTTGTCCAGGTTTGCATGCTAGTTTCTTTTTCTTTTAAATTGGGGTATAGTTGTTTTACAATGTTGTGTTAGTTTCTACTGTACAGAGAACTGAAGTGGAGTTCCCTGTGCTATACAGCAGGTTCTTATTAGTTATCTATTTTATACATATTAGTGTATATATGTCAATCCCAGTCTCCCAATTCATTCCACATCCCGCATTTCCCCCTTTGTGTCCATACATTTTTTCTCTACATCTGTGTCTCTATTTCCGCCTTGCAAACAGGTTCATCTGTACCATTTTTCTAGATTCCACGTATATGGATGCTAGTTTCTTTTCTAGAAAAAAGTGGGGGAGGTGTGAGGAGGTAAAGTGAAAAAGGTGATAAATTGTTGCAAATATTTTCTGGTCCTGGCCAGACTCTGGAGGGGATTGTTAATTTCTTCTTTCCTGTAGCCATTCACAGGTGGCCTAGTCAGGATGTTTCCTCTGAGCTTAAACAAAGGCATTTTTGCTTAACATTCAGGCATGGGAGCCAGGCTTCAGAGACGGGCCATTATGCATACTTTAAGTTATAGGTAACATCCCTTTAGTGATTAACTTGTAGCAAAAGCAATAAAATACAAAGGTTAAAGTAAAAGAAACAGATCCAGTATGGAGTCAGATTTGTTCTTCCCTATTACACTTAGTGAAAAATGAAAAGTATAAAAGAAAAAGTAGGGTATAAATTCAAAAGTGAAACCATGACATGCAAGGAGTGTAGTGGTAAGGATGTTTTCCCCGCAGCAGGAGCTCATGCCTCCACCCATGTGCCTGTTTTTGAGCAGCTTCTCCGTTTGGCAGCCAGAACCTTCAGTCTGCACTTGCTCATCCCAGTGGAAGGGTGTGCCTTTCACTTAGGGATGCCTGTGCTCTTCTCCAGCTGGGGAGATCTGTCCACATTTGGCTGACTTTGCAAATGTTTCCTAAACATGAAGCAATAATGCTGACACAATAGAATTCACCCAAAGGAACGTAGCCAATGGCCAGGATGGAGAAGGATCTAGAAACCATGCTACGTGAAGAACTGTTGAAGAATGCATAATATTTAGTCTGGAAGAGAAAATGTTCATTGTCAATAAATTTTTTAAAAGTTGCAATGAACAGATGGAGCAGACCTGTTTCATGTAGGATTCTAGTATTTAGTAGTAAGCTAGAATAGATATAATTTATTTGTTTCCAGTTTTATTGAGATATAACTGACATACAATAGTGTATAAATTTCAGGTATACAGCATAATGATTTGACTTACATACATCATGAAATGATTATCACAATAAGTTTAGTGAACAGCTGTCATCTCATATAGATAGAAAATTAAAGAAATAGAAAAAAATGTTTTTCTTGTATGAGAGAACTCTTAGAATTTACTCTTAATAATTTTCATGTATAACATACAGCAGCATTAATTATATTTATTATATTGTACCTTACATCCCCAGTACTAATTTATCTTATAACTGCAAGTTTGTATCTTTTGATTGCCTTCATCCAATTCCCTCTCTTCCCATCCCCCCACCCCCCTTGGTTACCACAAATCTGATCTCTTTTTCTATGAGTTTGTTTGTTTGATTTTGAAGTACATTTGACCTACTACAATGTTAGTTCCTGTTACGAAGCATAGTGTAGAATAGACATAATTTAAAGCTTATTCAAGCACTAGAATTTTGTTCTTTCTATTCCTAAATTCTAATTCTATCTTTTCTATTATTTTTAATAAGACACAAGAAAACCTTTATTACACAAATAGCACATGTGAAAGAGATAAAGGTGAATTATTATCCCCATCAAAATCCCGGGAGCAGAGATGCCGTACTCAAACAGAGTAACTGGGGAAATTTTAACAAAGGGACTGTTTACAAAGGCTTGGGAAGGATTAAGGAGAATCTACAAAAGGTAATAGAGTAAATTGGGGCTAGCAACAATTTGGGGGCTACGTGACAAACCTAGATCTGGAGGAACCCTAAGAGGTCAGCTCTAATCATAAGGAAGTGCACCCCCCAACCCCGAGAGGGAGGTGGTCTTCAGTAGTAAGATACAGCCAACCCACCGTGATCCCATGGGTAATCAGGAGGGGTGGGAGTGAGGCTAATTAATACCCCAATGTTGTTCTCCCATCCTCTACTTTTCTGTTGTTGCCTCCCATCGGATAAACCTAACTTGAAGTCAGGAGGCAAAGGAGCCCATTGGTGTGGTGAGTAGGGTTCACCTTCAACACCAAAGATCAGGTGGAGAAGGGTGGAGAATGGATGTTAAGGGGCAAATTGGACATAGCCAGTAGAGCAATGGTATCAAAGAACAGACACTCTTTGTCAACCAGTGATCTTTACTTAGAGTTGGGAAATAGCATGGTTACATTTAAAACCTCCAAAGTTGATTCTAATATAAACCCCAGAAGTGGAGGAAGCGCAATGTCAAATAGGAAGAACACAATAGATGAAAAAGAGCAATTGCAGAAGGGAGTTCTCGTAGAAGTTTAGGGTTTGGAGGATTTTTTTGAAAGAGCCACTGAGAATCTCTTGTCATAAACACATGCAGTTTGGACCTCACACCAGGTTTTCTGAAGAAGAATCTCCAAGGAAAAGATCTTAGAATCTATATTTTTAATATGGGTCCCCAATGCTTCTTAATTTGTGTCAGTTTGAAAACACTGATGTGGTCCAAGCCTATATTTTAAACATTGGGAATTAGCGAATTCTTAGCTTATTGCCATCCAGGGACTGATTTAACTGGCTCTGAGGTTGTAGGTAGATGTGCCCCTGGGCTGAACAGCTGGTGTTTGTCAGGTGGAGTAAAATAGAAGCTTTGTTCGCACCCAGACACTCCAAGGACAAAGCTAGTGGCAGAAGCTGAGCTCTGCTGAAGAGATAAGGTACCCACACCTGAGATCAAGGAAGACCCGCCCGTCTGCCCAAGCATAGGAAGCCTCCTTGGGGGTCAAAAAGGGAGGGAGCGCCACCCCATAATAAGTGTGGACATGCACCCACAGGCCTCTGCAGTGGGATCCATCCTAGCAAAAATTTGCGCACACATGTTGGGGAGTACCCTAGGGCAGGTCAGGTGTGAAAAAAGAAACAGGATCATTGGCCAAAGGTAAACAAAGACCTGGAAGAACCGTCCTATATAAGGGATTTAAATCACCTCCTTACCGCCCTTCTCATTAGGAATGATGCCCATACCCTTTCTCTCTGGGTGTGTATTTCTGCCTAGCTTCTGACTTTAAATAAATAAACTGCTTCTCTGTGGGCTCTCCCATACCTTGTGCTGTGTCTCTATTAATATACTTTGTACCTGTTTTTACAGTTTTTGCCTTCTTGAAATATTCTTACTTTCACTGGGGGTAAGAGCCAGGGGAAGTTTGCTTCAAGCCTCTTGCCCCTGGTGGTCTAGTGGCTAGAATTCCTGGTCTTCATCCAGGCTACACAGGTCCAATTCCCGGACAGGGAACTAAGGTCCCTCTTCAGGAACGCTCACTGCTTTCTCTCCGAGATCAGTTCCACTTGCCCCCAAAACATATGTAATATGGGTGAGAACAGGGGCTAATAGTCATGTGTTCTGACTCTCAGACCGTTGTGTGGACTAATGAGATAGACGATGCCTCCCTCCTCCACACCTAACCCAGTTAAGTGCTTCTGCAGTTGCAGAGAATGTCAGAGAGTCCAGAATCTAAGTGTTGGACAAATTCCAAGAAGCTAGAGCCAAACAGCCACCATTATTCCCAGGGGTGACTCCTTGCCATTGCCTGGCGTGGCCACCCTCCCTCTACAGCCTCTGTCACTCCCTGTCCTCATCTGCTTCCTCTGACGGGAGTAGGTAGACCAGGGAGAATGAGAGATTTTTCTGGGCAGGTGAGGCAGTGACCTTCACTTACCCTCCACCCCTTTCCTATTTGTTTGCATCCTTGGGTAGAGGTTGGGGTTGATGTAGATACCAACCCCCATTCCAGAGTTCCTAGCATTACAGTTAGAGCAGAAAACTGTATATAAGGAGAAAGTGTTCCTCTGGTGTACACACCCCAGGCAAAGAGACACAGTTGCTATTAAACAATTGCCACTCTGCTGTTGTAAAAAGATCAAGAATCACCATAAACTGAGGAAAGGAGAGCATTTTCTCAACAACTAGAGAAGCAAAGGGAAAAGATACACAGACAAGAATAATCAATAAGTCCAATATTTAGCACAAGAGGAAAAACAATCACACAAGACTGAGCAACATAAAAGCTAATATTATGAGAACTGAGCAGATATGACACTGAATTATTTCAAAGAGAGAAACAGAAGAGAACTTCTGTTTTATAAAAGGCCAGAGGGGAAGGCTTATACAGGCCATAAAAATTGTGTTTGTGTAAACTAACATGTGCTTTTTTTTTTTTAAACATCTTTATTGGAGTATAATTGCTTTACAATGGTGTGTTAGTTTCTGCTGTATAACAAAGTGAATCAAATATACGTATACATACATCCCCATATCTCTTCCCGCTTGCATCTCCCTCCCACCCTCCCTATCCCACCCCTCTAGGTGGTCACAAAGCATGGAGCTGATCTCCCTGTGCTATGCGGCTGTTTCCCACTAGCTTTTTTTTTTTTTTTTTTTTTTTTTTTGCGGGACGCGGGCCTCCCACTGCTGTGGCCTCTCCCGCCGCGGAGCACAGGCTCCAGACGCGCAGGCTCAGCGGCCATGGCCCACGGGCCCAGCTGCTCCGCGGCACGCGGGATCCTCCCAGACCGGGGCACAAACCCACGTCCCCTGCATCGGCAGGCGGACCCCCAACCACTGCGCCACCAGGGAAGCACACTAGCTGTCTATTTTACATTTGGTAGTGTATATATGTCCATGCCACTCTCTCACTTCGTCCCAGCTTACCCCTTCCCCCTCCCCGTGTCCTCAAGTGCATTCTCTAGCTCTGTGTGTTTATTCCTGTCCTGTCCCTAGGTTCTTTAGAAGCATTTTTTTTTTTTTAGATTCCATACATATGTGTTAGCATACGGTATTTATTTTTCTCTTTTTGTAACTTGAAATGAGCTGCTTGACTTCTCGCTTCATTAGGGCAGAGTCAGGCTGCTGAAAACTGAAATTTAAAAGCGAGAATCGTGTAGACAATTGTCCACACCAGTGGACACCATCTTCTTGAGGCAAAGCAGTCAGGAGCGCTCTGTTCTGCCTGGCCCTGCCACAGAGCACCTACTAGGTAATCAACTAATTCACTCGTCTTCTTGGGGCTCAATGTTTGAGGATTAAAGAAAGGATATTGGATGAAATAATTGCCAAGGACCCTTCCAGTATAAAACTCTAAAACTCAGGTAATAAATCTAAACATATTTCAAACATGAGCAAACCATTCTCTTTATGGCCAGAGGTCCAAGGCCCTGAGACTGTTTCCAGTTTTTTTCAGAATGAGCGGTTAACTACTTTCCTTTCACATTTCTCCACGGTCCCCTAAACCAAATCATGCATAATGCTGCCACCTGCTGTCATGAATGAACACTTCATGAACCCTGGGAAGACCATTTCTATTAGACTTTGGAATCCATTGAGCTAATTCTGAATTCATTCCCCCTTATTGACCAGTTTGAACTTGTTGTGCTACTTGGCTGTCCATGTTTATCATGTACATGTTTGTCTATGTACAAGATGAACATTAAAAGAGTATACAAGTGAATACAGTACAACGATAAGTCTCTTTTCTACCCAATGCCCTATGTCCATAATCCAATATGACTGTTGTCCTTAAGAAAAGGGGAATTTGTGGCTGAGTAGTATTCCATTAAATATATATACTACATCTTTATCCATTCATCGGTTGGTGGACATTTAGGTTGCTTCCATATCTTGGCTATTGTGCTGCAATGAACATTGTGGTGCGTGTATCTTTCTGAACTATGGTTTTCTCTGGATATATGCCCAGGAGTGGGATTGCAGGATTATCTGGTAACTCTCTTTTTACTTTTTAAAGGAACCTCCATAATGTTCTCCATAGTGGTTGTACCAATTTACATTTCTGCCAACAGTGTAAGAGAGTTCCTTTTTCTCCACACCTTCTCCAGCATTTATTATTTGTAGACTTTTTGATGATGGCCATTCTGACCAACGTAAGGTGATACCTCATTGTAGTTTTGATTTGCATTTCTCTAATAATTAGCGATATTGAGCATCTTTTCATGTGTTTGTGGGCCATTTGTATGTCTTCTTTGGAGAAATGTCTATTTAGATCTGCTGCCCATTTTTTAGATATTACTCAGCCATAAAAAAAGGATGAAATAATGCCATTTGTAGCAACATGGATGGGCCTAGAGATTATCATACTAAGTGAAGTAAGCCAGATAAAGACAAATATCATATGATATCGCTTATATGTGGACTCTAAAAAAAAAGCTACGAATGAGCTTATTTACAAAACAGAAAGAGACTCACAGACATAGAAAACCAACTTATGGTTACCAAAGGAGAAAGGGGAGGGGGAGGGATAAATTAGGAGTTTGGGATTGACAGATACACACTACTGTATATAAAATAGTTCATCCACAAGGACCTACTATATAGCACAGGGAACTCTACTCAATATTTTGTAGTAACTTATAAGGGGAAAAAATCTGCAAAAGAATATATATATATCTGAATCACTGTGCTGTACACCTGAAACTAACATGGTATTGTAAGTCAACTCTACTTTGATTAATAAATGAGAAAACAATAGAAAAGATTAAGAAAAAATGAAAAAAGGGAATTGGGACACAGACACAGACAAACACAGGGAAGATGGCCATGTGGCAATAAAGGTAGAGACAGAAGTTATACTGTCATAACTAAGGAACATCTGGTACTATCAGAAGCTGGATGAAGCAAGGAAAGATGCTTCCCTAGAGGTTTGAGGGAATATGGCCTGACCAAAACCTTCATATCAGACTCTAGCCTTCAAAATTGTGAGAGAATTAATTTTCCTTGTTTTAAGTCACCCAGTTGGTGACACTTTGTTACGGAAGCCTGATTTGCCTTTGTTATGGCAGTGTCATAGGAAATGAATATACTTGGTTAAGTTTTGAAAGGAATACAAAAGATAGTTATTTCTTCAGTCACCAAATTTTTTAAGCACCAATTTATGTCAGGTGCTCTTGCTAAGTGCTGCAGACATGATAAGGAACAAAACCAGACATAGTCTCTAGCTTCGTGGTACTTACCCTCTAGTTGGGAAGAAATACTTGAAACAAAATTGACATATAAAAATATTTCAACTGTGGTAAGGCCTGTAAGTATTTGTGGCACATAAATCTATAGGTGTATATAGTGGGGAAATAACCGGGTAATGTTGTCAGGACAGACTTTCTTGAAGAAATGACA
This sequence comes from Mesoplodon mirus, assembly GCF_964341445.2. Classification (NCBI taxonomy): domain Eukaryota; kingdom Metazoa; phylum Chordata; class Mammalia; order Artiodactyla; family Ziphiidae; genus Mesoplodon; species Mesoplodon mirus. Next base: position 91,332,117 of record NC_138987.1, on the reverse strand, counting down.
ACTGAAGTGAAATCTGGAGGGAAAATACAATTATGTAGATACTGGAGTAATGAAGGCGTGGCTGATGGGAGCACACCAGGCAGAGAGCAGAGTGCATACAAGGGCCCGAGGCAGGAGTGAGGCTGGCAACGGCAAGGAATTGAACAAAGCAATTAACAAGTGTAGGGAGGCAGTGGGAACACAGTGCAAGACCAGACAGAAACAGAAAATGTCAGACACTTTGTGTCTCATAGGCCATGCCAAGAATTAGACCTTTATTTATCCATTCTAAGAGAATGGAGGAGAAAGTCAAGGTATACAAGTTTAGTCTAAAGAAAACAGCTGGTAGCTGAGGGTGGGTTTGTACATGAATGTGTCCTGGGTTCTTCCCACTTAGATTATCCTGTGTCCTGAGAGCCAGGGAAGAGAGGCCTTAACCAAAGACCATGTTGCTGAAATCTGGGTGAAGAAATTAAGAGGACAAGGGAGCATGAGGATATTCAAACCCTTGGGTGCTGCAGCTTCAATAGTTCAGAAGGAGTGCTCCAGACACCCCCAATGTAAGCAGCACCAGCAACATCTGCATCTTTGGGAGCCGACATTGCCCCAAAGAACCCATCCCCCCTCAAGAGGGAGGAAAGGAAAATGGTACAAAAACTGTGGTGGTCAGTTTTATGTACTAACTTGGCAAGGCTACAGTGTTGAGTTATTCAGTCAAACACTAGGTATGGCTGTGAAAGTATTTTGTAGGTGTGATTAACATCTACAATCAGCTGACTTAAATAAAAGAGATCATCTTTGCTAATCTAGGTGGGCCTGACCTAATCAGTTGCAACACTTTCAGAGTAGTACTGAAGTTTCCCTGGAGAAGAAACCTGGTTGTGGACCTGCTTTAGAGTTTCTAGACTGCCCTAAAGATTTCAGTCTTGCTAATCAACTCCCACAATCACGTACATTAATTTCTGCCATAAAATTATTTATTTATTTGAAATATAGTTGATTTACAACGTTGTGTTAGCTCCAGGTGTACAGTGAAGTGACTCATATATATATATATATATATATATATATATTATATGTATATATATTATATGTATATATCTATACATATAATATATATAGATTCTTTTTTAGATTCTTTTCCCTTATAGGTTATTACAAAATATTGAGTAGGGTTCCCTGGGCTTTACAGTAGGTCCTTGTTGGTTATCTATTTTATATGTAGTAGTGTGAGTATGTTAACCCCAAACTCCTAATTTATCCCTCTGTGTTTATATCCTAGTTGTTGTGTTTCTGCGGCAGAACATTGGCTGATACAGAAATGAAGGTGTAACAGGTTTGGCTGATGAAGCACCTGCCAGGAATCTCAGAAATAGCTGGAAGGCATAGGGGAATGAGCAGCAGACTGCACTTCCTACTGTGATAATGGAGGTCCAAAGCAGAGAATTTGGTTTTGTGATCGTTATTTTGAACATGTTTACACTCAGGCTGTTAGGACTTCTGACAATGCAATTCACTTGCTGTTGGAGAGGTTTGGTTAATGCTTGAAGGTTAGGGAAGGTAAGCCTGGTTTCTGGGTGTGGTTGATGGCCATACTGAACTTTTCCTCAAAATATTTCTCTTGGTTCTTTATGCTGTGTAGTTTCTACCAGCAAGTCTAAGACAATTATAAAGCAAAATAAGGGCAGATTCTTTATAGAACTGGACTTATACTGCCATCTTGTGGATATTTAGATTTGCAATCTAGTGCTGACAAGAACAAATATGTAGACGAATAAATAAATATGCACATACTTTCTTAAGATATGTGAAGACTGGAAGAGACTTTAGATTATTCACTGATGCCCTCATTTTACTGAAGAAAAAGCCTGAGGTCCAGAGGGTGAAATGACTAGTCACTCATGATATTTTCGTTTGGTTAATCTGATGGGCAATTTCGATACATCAGCCATGTTCTCCTTTCAAGCTCAGTAATGAAGACTATGTAAGTCCCAGGCTGGACGGATATGAGATTTGGAGTGAGAATAAAGATAGGATGAGGTTCAGGAATAGGGATGAGGCTGATGGATGGTTCTTAATACATTATTTTCTTGTGAGTTACATGAAACATTTAAATAGCAACGTATTATAGTTTTTGTTTGTTTGTTTGTTTTTTGGCTACTTGCAGGATCTTAGTTCCCTGATCAGGGATCAAACCCCCGCCCCCTGCAGTGGAAACGTGGAGTCCTAACCACTGAACCACCAGGGAATTCCCTTAATACATTATTTTATTACAAAATTAGTGTTATAAAACCAGTGTAAAAATGCATTTCATAAAACTAAAGAGCTTATTCCAAACAGCAAAGTACCCATTATACTCTTTCTGTTCTCCACTTCCTAGAGTTGACTCCTTAACTGCTTCTATTTTTCACCTTCTTGTAGTTACCACAACTTTAAGTAATAGATTTATACCTTTATTTAATTAAACAACATTTAGAGACTCCCTGCTATAAAAGATGAGATATTAACTTATACCATTGGCTACTTTCCCCATCCATTCTTATTCCCTAAATTCAATCCTTAATATTTTTAGGTCTCATTGATTATCACTATAATTTTGAAAATATAGTTCAAGTGGTATTTCTTCTTCCATCAGCTTCAGTCATTGTCTCGAATCTTTGCTTACTTAGGATGAGACTGTTAGTGCCTTTATGCCTCCCTCTGACTTTCCTTCCTCTTTTCCCCATTCTGTCACCACAACTTTTCTTTTACATTCTCACAGTTTTTAGCATTAGTTTTCTGTTCACTAGCCCTACATGAACCGTATATATTTTTTCCTATATATTGATTCTAAAAGCAGAACTAATCAACAGCAGTTCCATTATTAGGACCATATAATTTTATTTGTTTCAAGCAAGGCCAAGTAGCATGCTTTAGAAAACATTCTCCCCTCCATCCATTCAATGTCTACATTTCCAGGCTGCTCAGTGGAACATCTCCCAGGACTAAGGTCAAAAGGACTCTCTTTCCTTACATGTCATCAATTACTTAAAGTCCTGTAAAGTTTTTTGTTTTGTTTACTTGTTTATTTCTCATGTTTTTCTATTTTTTTGGGGGGGGCAAAAGAATGATATGCCTTTGTCATACCCTCAAGTTTATCTGGCTTCATGATTATTTTGTTTATTGCACCAAGTCTTCTGACTGTTTTGGGGAAGTCACCCCTACCAGAGCTTCTGTCCTACTGGACCACTCTGGACTCATTGTTTTCCAATCTTGTTGCATTGCTATGTCATCCCAGACACACTCTTTTTTTTTTGCGGTACGCGGGCCTCTTACTGTTGTGGCCTCTCCCGTTGCGGAGCACAGGCTCCGGATGCGCAGGCTCAACGGCCATGGCTCACGGGCCCAGCCGCTCCGCGGCATGTGGGATCTTCCTGGACCAAGGCATGAACCCGTGTCCCCTGCATCGGCAGGCGGACTCTCAACCACTGCGCCACCAGGGAAGCCCTCATATCCATTTTAAGACAGAGTCTCTTAGATGTTTCGTAGGTCAAGCATCTTATGTAGTTCAAAGCTCAGGGCCTCAGAAATAGTATTCTTTCTAATCTCTACAGATTTTCTTAGTTAGGTTTTCTGGTAGAAACACACACACACACACACACACATACACACACACACCTCCTTTGTCCTCTAGTTTTATGTCTTCTTTCTTCATTCCACCTTTTCTTTCTCTTCTACATCTTCCCTTCTCTCAATAGTTACCTTAAACTCATGGAGTTTCATGACTCCTTCAACCTAAAGTGTTCACCTAGGTTTGATATATAATTGATATGGCCATATGGGTTGTTCAGATATTGATATTTCCACAACATAGGCAAGTAATGACCTCCTGAGCCCCCTAAGTGTTCCCTGCACCCACACGCCCTAGCCTCTTCTCCCCACAATCATAAACCAGGAGATGAATACCTAACATTGCCTGAGACCTTTAGGAACACACTCTATTGTCTGTGCCTTACTGGGTATTAAATATTTTTAATACTTCTTCTAAGCTCTTCAGTAGAATGCAGAGTCTGCAAAGCTCAAATGCCTCCAGGGGCCAGTACGTGCAGAAACTGGGTGAAGCTGCCTGAGCAGAACCAGAGACTGTGCTACATTTTACATGACATCGACAAGCAGTAGCCACTGGGAATTTGGGCCCAGTATTCCTATATTCTCAGAAGAGGAGTCAGAATATGAGTTGTAGTGTTAGGTATGAGAAGGAATATGGTGAGAAGAGTTTTTTTTTAAATTTATTTAATTGAAGTATAATTGATTTACATTGTTGTGTTAATTTCTACTGTACAGCAAAGTGATTAGTCACACATATATATATTCTTTTTTATATTCTTTTTCATCATGGTGTATCACAGGATATTGATATAGTTCATGTGCTATACAGTAGGACCTTGTTTTTTTATCCATTCTATACATAATATTTTGCACCTGCTCATCCCAACCTCCCAATCCATCCCTCCTCCAACCTTCCTCCCCCTTGGCAACCGCAAATGTGTTCTCTACGTCTGCGAGTCTGTTTCTGTTCTGTAGATAAGTTCATCTGTGTTGTATTTTAGATTCCACATATAAGTGATATCATATGGTATTTGTCTTTCTCTTTCTGACTTACTTCACTTAGTATGATAGTCTCTAGGTCCATCCATGTTGCTACAAATGGCATCATTTCATTCTTTCTTATGGCTGAGTAGTATTCTATTTTACTAAAGAAGATGTGCTACCACATCTTCTTTATCCATTCATCTATTGATAGACATTTAGGTTGTTTCCATGTCTTTCCTATTGTAAATAGTGCTGCTATGAACATAGTGGTGCATGTATTTTTTCGAATTCGAGTTTTTTTCAGATATATGCCTAGGAGTAGGATGGCTGGATCATATGGCAGAGCAGAGATTTTTTTTTAAGTGCTCTAAAAATAATTAAGATTTATATCCATGGCATTTAAAAATGTTAGTATACATAATCTGTGGATATTGCATAGAGTTTAAATTAGTTAAGGATTAGTAAATGTATGTTATAACCTCAGTTATTTCTTCTAACAGAGGTTACCACAACACACACACACACACACACACACACACACACACATGCAATTTGATTAATTTTCTCCATATTTTAATAGTCATAGTGCCTAGAAGAAGCACAACAAGTTGGGGTTAAGGCATCTGTAATATATCTTTTTCCCACAGTAAAAATAAAGTTAAAAGAATCATCTTATGATATTATTTTATCTAGGCAACTAACTGTACACTAAGCTACAAATAGGTGATTTGCCACTGAAGATTTAAAAGAAGGATCAGTCCCTGAAACATCTGCTCTAGGTTTTAATTTCTCCTACAAAATCTGTGCCTGCAGCTCATCGCTAAATCTCTTTGAGATGGATCATTTCAGACACACACAGGATATGTCTGGGACACCAGAACATCTTCAGAGAGAGTTTCCTACAGTCCACCCACCTCAACGAGCTGCATTTGAGCTGATGTGTCAGTATTTTGGCTCTTCCCAGAAAGCAATAAATCTTAGATGTTCTTTTATCAGGTACACGATGTCAATCAGGCTGCTTAATATGAGCCACTTGACAGTTGAAATGATGGCTTATGACAGAGAGAATGTTAATGTAAAATGTCAATCCAGGTAAACTGGAGCAATTATTTATTTTTATAAAATGTTCTGTGTGTTCATCACATTAGGAAAAGAAAGTGGATTGAATACCCTCTTTTCCCCATGGACCTAGCACTACTGGCCATTGATTATGTATTTGTTTGTTGTCCATCTGCCCCACTGGAATGTTAGCTCCATGAGGACAAGGAATTTACCTATCTTATTCACTGTTATAGTCATCTCAGCCCCTTGAAAAATGCCTGGAAAGAGAAGGACATCAATAAATACTTCTTGGGTGAATAAATCCAAGAATAAATGAATGAGATGATTTTGTGCATGTGAAACCATGCACCTCAGATTGGGACTTGAACCCATGCAGCCAGGACTCGAATCCGGCCAAAACCCAGATTGGGACTTGAAACCACATGGCTGGGACTCGAACCTGGCCAAAACCTGCAGTCTTCCAACTGAGATCACACACCTGGTTTCAGGACTTAAGGAAGCTCAGGTTCTTGATGTCTCATTGCAGAAAGAACTCAGTGAGAGACAAAGTGATAGGTAAGAAGTGGATTTATTTAGAGAGAAACACACTCCACAGACAGAGTGTGGGCCATCTCAGAAGGCGAGAAAGGCACCAGGGTATGGGGTTGTCAGTTTTTATAGGGGTGGGTAATTTCATAGGCTAATGAGTGGGAGGAGTATTCCAGCTATTTTAGGAAGGGGCGGGGATTTCCAGGAACTGGGCCACCACCCACATTTTGATCCTTATGGTCGATCTTGGAACTGTCATGGTGCCTGTGGGTGTGTCATTTAGCTTGCTGATGTGACCGTATACTGAGGCTCAAGGTCTAGTGGAAGGTGACTTGTCCGCCATCTTGGACCCATTTGGTTCTAATCAGTTTAAGTCATGTCCTCGGGCTATGTCATTGTTTCAGAGGTTGTGCCCTGCCTCCTTCCTTCCTGTTTCACATGGATGGTTGTGAAGCCGAATCTGGCCTCTGTACCCTGACACCGAATTAAATCTCAGAGACAGTTTTGGGTGAAGTAGAAAAGAATAGTTTTATTGCTTTGTCAGGCAAAGGGGGTCATAGTAGGCTAATGCCCTCAAAACTGTGTGTCCTGACCTAGAGGGGCTAGTGACGAGTTTTATAGTAATGGTTCAAAGAGGGTGTGATCAGCTCGTGGACATTCTTCTGATTGGTTGGTGGTGAGGTAAGTGGGAGTCAGCGTCATGAGCCTTCTGGTTCCAACTGGTCTGGGGTTTAGGCGTCTACGTGTTTGTGGGCAGCGTACAGTTAATTTCTCCCACCGGCTGGGGTTTTCAGTAACTGCAAAACAGCTCAAAGATATTGTTATGTATATTCCTTGATGGGGAACCAGGACCCTGCCCCAAGGCTACACTATTGTTTCTCTTGACTGTTTGTTTCTCCCTTGTCTCTGCATCTTCTCCCTTCCCTAATTAACGGAACTCAGGGAAGGTCATGGAGGACAAATGAAGCCTATTTCCTGTCGTCAAGAAATGGGAATGGATAAAGAAGATGTGGCACATATATACAATGGAATATTACTCAGCCATAAAAGAAACGAAATTGAGCTATTTGTAATGAGGTGGATGGACCTAGAGTCTGTCACACAGAATGAAGTAAGTCAGAAAGAGAAAGACAAATACCATATGCTAACACATATATATGGAATTTAAGAAAAAAAAATGTCATGAAGAACCTAGGGGTAAGACAGGAATAAAGACACAGACCTACTAAAGAATGGACTTGAGGATATGGGGATGGGGAAGGGTAAGCTGTGACAAAGCGAGAGAGAGGCATGGACATATATACACTACCAAATGTAAAGTAGATAGCTAGTGGGAAGCAGCCGCATAGCACAGGGAGATCAGCTTGATGCTTTGTGACCACCTAGAGGGGTGGGATAGGGAGGGTGGGAGGGAGATGCAAGAGGGAGGAGATATGGGGATATATGTATACATATATTTGACTCACTTTGTTATACAGCAGAAACTAACACACAATTGTAAAGCAATTATATTCCAATAAAGATGTTAAAAAATTTTTAACTGCAGGGTTTCTCTTAATTTAGAAATATTTTTCTGATAGTGGATATTTAAATACATAAAACAAGTGGAGGTATGTACAGAATATAAGTGTCATACTTATTTATCAATTTGAACACATTTCAGTGGGATCAATGTTCTCTTACTTTTAAAAGCACCTATTTTTTAAAATGCTACGTAAAAAACTCAATGGTCCACGGATTCTGAGATCATCCCTTTCTCTATCATATTGGAGGGGAGAAAAACTGTCTATAGGTTTATAATCCTATCCTCAGGTAAAATTTTCATATGGAACAATTTCAGTAGCTTCCAGGAGCACCCAATCTTGACACACCACTTGCTCATTTGTGCCAGCATCTGCTCAGAGTAAGAGGGGATGAAGGTCCATGGACTTTGAGAACCATGTTTTAAGAAACTCTCCTCTCTTGCTGGGTCAGAGTCACGGCAGCTTTCAAAGTTAATTCTTCATTAGAAACACCTGGGCTGGGGCAGAAAATGCCATCTAAAATGCCTGAAATTCTTTGTATTCAATAATTTCACAATTAAGCCCACAGTAGGCTTTCTGTCTCAGAATTGTTGATTGAAGGTCCAGCAACCAACTTGACTTTGGCTATGACAGCATTTTTTTGTGTTCTGCAAAAGATGAAGGAGTCATGCAGTGGGAAGGTTCAAGCCATCAGAATGGAGTGCTGCTTTCCCAGTGGAGTGGGAATCAATTCACTTCTCTCTGTCTCACCAGTTACTGTAGCTCCCATCCTTCGAGTGCCTCTTAGGTGCAAAGTGCTATCCTAGGCGCTTCACACTCCTGTCTCTCTTGATTCTCCACAAACCTGTCTTGTAGGTGTTATGATGACATAATTTATCATGAGACTTGAACCCAGAATTTAATGCCCCACAACTAGAAAGTAGTGGAGCTAGTTCTTGGTGAAATCTAAGTCTAAAGCCTGATGGTTTGCCTTTTTTCCTTCTTCTACTATGTGCACATGAATAATCTTGCAGTGGCAATTTTCCTGTTTTCCATTAATGAGGGCCACAGAGCACTTATGTCTTCACTGCTTCTAATCTGCATGTCTCTCATGGCTTCTTTTTTATTTCCATCATCTTTCCATTTTCAAAAACAGATACCATGCCATTTCTTATATTTTCCAAAAAATGTTATAGCCTCAGTCTTGATTCTTACAGATGTTCCTTGGAGTTTCAGGTCTGAAGCTATTGATCACTCAAAATTCTTCTTCTATTTAATTTTAGTGTCACATTGGTCTTTGGAATTTCAGGTTTCATGTTTCCTCTCTAAGTAGATTTCCAGTGGAAGACGGTGGCTTCCTTTACTGTTTTTCTAAAATTATGTAATTTGGGGGGATTTTGTTTTGCAAACATTGATAGAACATTTATTGTATGTTTGATACTGGTGTGCAGCTCTTACTGCAATATTAACCTAAAATAGGTAAAAACAGCTGTTTATAAATAAGAGAAACTGAGGCTCTTGGGGTAATTAATCAATGTAACTAACTAGATGAGAAGACAGTGGAGCCATGCCTCCAATCCAAGTCTGTTCGAAGACAAAAGCCTGTCCGTCAAACCATTAAAATCCACTGTGTTCTCACCATCACCCAAAACTTGTCTCAGAGCAATAGTTGACAGAGCACATTCCTGGTTCCCTGGTGCCTCTGTTCACTCCAGAGCCAATGGTGCCATGTTGATGTCTGCAGAGCACTGATCTGACTCTACTGTAAATGACTGTTTACTTCTGTCATCCCAACTTGACAGGATGGGTCTTTTTCACTGTTTTCTTCCAGCCCTTGGCATAGTGAGGGGCACGTAGCTGGGGTTTAACAAATATTTATTGAATCAATAAATGAATGATTCTGGGCTCACCAAACATATGCTCAACTTTGCCTTCTGTGCCTGTAGCTACCTGGGGGAATTTCCATCTGCTGCAACCCTGTCAGATCTCCATCATCAAACATGTGGTGGTTGTCACGTCGTTAACAGATATTTGTTGTTGATGAAGCTGATAAACTGATGTGGAGAAATAACTTCTCTGATTACCTACAGAAGTAGTGAGAAATGCCCTCGAAGGGACATCGTTATAACGGTACATTTTACTGAGATTATATTGGCTGTGTTGTCTCTTGTTGCAAGTGGCATCAACCCAATTCACACTAGCTTAGCCAAAAGTATATTTATAACTTTTAATATATAACTGGAAAATGGAGTGTTGAAGCTGGCTTCAGATCCTGATGGGTCCCAGAGCTGAACAATCTTGTTTCTGTTTCTGTTGGTGTGGCCTGTCCTTTCCCTTGATTTTGTGTGACTCACTCTGGTTTCATTCTGCAGAAAGGCTCTCCCCGTTTGAGCAAAAAGGAGGGACCCGGGTAGGAAGACCATAAGTCAGTGGTTCTCAAAGTGCTCCCAGCAGAATCAGCATCACCTGGATTCTGGTTGGAAATGCAAATTCTCAGGTTCTAACCCAGACCTATTGGATAAGAAACTCTGATAGTGGGAACCAGTAATCAGTGCCTTTTCAAGCCCTCCAGGTAACTGTGATACACACTAAAATTTGAGAAGCACTGGTTTAAGAATGGGAACTGGGTCCTGAAATAAACGGACTTCACCCAGTGACCTTTAATGTACAGAAATGGAGGAACACAGAGGTGGCCCCAAATGAGAGCTGTACATCTGGAATTCATCTGAGGTACATGGCACTCATTTGCGAAGAGCCTAATTCATTCACCCTAATTATGTCCTTACCCGTATTTTGAAGAGTCTTTAAAAAGAAAAGGATTTGGAGAAGATTTAGTGATGGATGCTATTTTGGTTAAAGGTTCCACCTTTAAGATGGGCAGAAGAACTGGAGGACAGCGGGGTCTGTGTTCCATGCAAGAAAGACATTCATGGTCAAAATCCCAGTGTTTCATAAGAACTTTGAGAGCTCTGCAGCTTCCCAATTTTACTTTTTGCTTGAGAAATGTTTTTTAAATGTTTTAAAAATTTAAGCACCATTTTTTTTTTTTTTTTTTTTTACTCTATAGCAATAGTAATCAAATTCTTGGATGAAAAAGTGTTGTTTGTTGATTTGGGGAGATAGCACAAAAACGGAAAGTTCGGGGAGAATTATGATCCACTCTGGAATCAGTCTTGAGGAAATAGAAATCTCAGTAAATGAAAACAGAAGCCACAGATCAGAGGAGGAGAAAACTGGCTAAATTCCTTGTATTTCCAGAAATAGAGCCTCCCCCAACCCTGCGGACGCCAAAGGCTCCCCGGGGACCTCAGTTCCCTTAGCACTAGCAACAAGTCACTCTGGAAGGCTGTGTTCTGAATTATCTCTCTGTTCAGATTTAACTGTTTTTATTCTTGTTTGGTCTTTTAATTAAAAAAAAAAAGATTTTCTGGACAGTAAAGATGATGACAGCAGCTTGGCAGTAGCTGAGCTGAAATAAAGGTTGCAAGAGCTAAGAGAGAGCTAAATAATAATTCTAAATAATAGAACAATTCAGAATGAAATAACTCTAATAATTATTCTGAAGAAAAATAACTCTAAATAATAATAATAGTAGTAACATAATAATTGCAAATACTCATTGATCTCTTATGATGTGCTAGGTCCTTCTGTTCTATTAACTCATTTAGTCTTCGCAACTACTGCCTGTTTTGCAAATGGAAAAAACTGACACAGCTTGTCCAACTCAAAGAGTATTTGAATATAAACCTGTGAAGTTCTGTCCTCAGAGCTTATGCAGTTTATCATTCCATAATGCTATCTCTTGAGAGAAAATGAATCTCATCTTAGCTTACAGAAGTTTCCCAACATTTCATGCTTTTTAGTGTTGGGAAGGCCACCACACGTAGTTTACCTTAGGGGCTCCTCCAGATGAGGATGGGATCCAACAACCATGTTATCCTCATCCTGACTCTGTCATTACAGCTAAGACATCAGAGTGGAAATGAACTTCTTACTGAGAAGCATTTCTATCTGTTGACCTTCTACAGGGGTCAATAGAGCTACCTGTGATTTATATTCTTTTCACAATTCCTTGAACTCTTCGCTGTGAAGGTTAAAGTCTCTTTCTATTGAAATAAATTTTTTTTTATGGGAAAAGCTAACTTGAACCGAATTTGGGGAAAAAAAAAACAACACGTGAACCTTTGGAGGCTGGATAACCTGCAACCTGACTGCTTCACAAAACAATTGACATTCACATGTTGAGTTTCACTGTTAATCTATCCTGGTTCTCCAAGACTGCTCAGAATGTTCACTGTATTTTTGATTTCACTGCTGGCTTAGCTGAAGAGCTTGGTTGTTCTTATCTGAGTGGCATTAGAGTCTAGCAAGATCTTACATCATTCTACAGGAATCAATTTATAAGCTTTGTTTAGTTCGAGATTCTAGTTGACACATAACTTTAGCAGCTACAGAATTACAGATAGCATTACCAAAAAGCTATTAGCTATTCTCTTAGAGATAATATTTATAAATGAAATATAATTACCGCCTAAAAGCGTGCTGTTTCCAGAGCTAAAAGCAATAAAGCTAAAGTAATAAAGAATTTACAGTTAGTTCTCCTGGGAGAAGGAGGCCTCCAGCAGAATGGAAAAGAGACTGGGGTGAGGCCTGGGGCCAGGAAGGGGAAAGTAGAAAGAAGAGAAGGGGATCACGAGAGGAAATAGGCTTTTCCAGACAGTGGGTATATTCCAGGCTGTGCTAAGAGAGCAGACACTGGCGCCCAGAGACACTGAAAGTCTTCTGCCCTCACTGGGGGGAAGATTTTTTAAAGTACTTTTCCAACCTGATAGAAACTTTCTCACGGGAATGCTTTGTTCACAGATGTTTCCCCCAGTTATTTCTCTTATTTTCCTGGATGACAGGATTTTAGAAACATTTAAATGAATGCAACTTCAGCAACCTAGATAGTATATAGCCGCTGTCCTTGATGTTTACGTTCAAGTCAGTAAATAATTATTGAGCAACTACTATATGCCAGATCCTTTTCTAGGTATTTTAAGAGATACCAAGATGAGCAAGATATGATCCTTGCCCTCAAGAAGCTTAAAATTTCAAAGGGGAGAGAAGACATGTTAGACCACAATCACTGATATTAGTGACTCTGCCAGGCATTGTTCTCAATGCTTTAGACATGTTAATTCATTTAATCCTCATAGCAGCCCTACAAGAAGATGGTGTTATTTAATTTAATTGCTGAGGAAACTGAGGTAGAACATTATTATATAACTGGTCAAATGTTACACAGCAGAAAGTAAGTTGAAAGGTGAGATAGCGGGAGATGAAATATTTGCCTTAAAGTCATACAGTAACTTCCGGGGAAGATGGCGGAAGAGTAAGACGCGGAGATCACCTTCCTCCCCACAGATACACCAGAAATACAGCTACACGTGGAACAACTCCTACAGAACACCTACTGAACGCTGGCAGAAGACCCCAGACCTCCCAAAAGGCAAGTAACTCCCCACGTACCTGGGTAGGGCAAAAGAAAAAAGAATAAACAGAGACAAAAGGATAGGGATGGGACCTGCACCAGTGGGAGGGAGCCATGAAGGAGGAAAGGTTTCCAGACACTAGAAAGCTCCTTCGCGGGCAGAGACTGCGGGTGGTGGATGGGGAAGCGCAGCAACAGGGGTTTGGAGGGCAAAGCGGAGAGATTCCCGCACAGAGGATCGGTGCCGACCAGCACTCACCCGCCCGAGAGGCTTGTCTGCTCGCCCGCCGGGGCGGGCGGGTCTGGGAGCTGAGGCTCGGGCTTCGGTCGGAGCGCAGGGAGAGGACTGGGGCTGGCGGCGTGAACACAGCCTGCAGCGGGTTAGTGCACCACAGCTGGCCGGGAGGGAGTCCGGGAAAAAGTCTGGACCTGCCGAAGAGGCAAGAGACTTTTTCTTCCCTCTTTGTTTCCTGGTGCGCGAGGAGAGGGGATTAAGAGCGCCGCTTAAAGGAGCTCCAGAGATGGGCGCGAGCCGCGGCTAACAGCGCGGACCACAGAGACAGGCGTGGGACGCTGGGGCTGCTGCTGCCGCCACCAAGAGGCCTGTGTGTGAGTGCAGGTCACTGTCCACGCCCCGCTTCCGGGGAGCCTGTGCAGCCCGCCACTGCCGGGATCCCGGGATCCAGGAACAGCTTCCCTGGGAGAACGCACGGCGCGCCTCGGGCTGGTGCAACGTCACGCCAACCTCTGCCGCCGCAGGACTGCCCCGCCTCCGTACCTCTCCCTCCCGCCGGCCTGAGTGAGCCAGAGTCCCCGAAGCGGCTGCTACTTTAACCCTGTCCTGTCTGAGCGAAGAACAGACACCCTCCGGCGACCTACATGCAGAGGCGGGGCCAAATCCAAAGCTGAGACCCGGGAGCTGTGAGAACAAAGAAGAGAAAGGGAAATTTCTCCCAGCAGCCTCAGAAGCAGCGGATTAAAGCTCCACAGTTAACTTGATGTACCCTGCATCTGTGGAATACATGAATAGACAACGAATCATCCCAAATTGAGGAGCCAGGAGTCAGTGCTGTGCCTCTGAGGTGGGAGAGCCAACTTCAGGACACTGGTCCACAAGAGACCTCCCAGCTCCACATAATATCAAACGGCGAAAATCTTCCAGAGATCTCCATCTCAACACCAGCACCCAGCTTCACTCAACGACCAGCAAGCTACAGTGCTGGACACCCTATGCCAAACAACTAGCAAGACAGGAACACAACACCACCCATTAGCAGAGAGGCTGCCTAAAATCATAATAAGTCCACAGGCACCCCGAAACACACCACCAGATGTGGACGTGCCCACCAGAAAGACAAGATTCAGCCTTATCCACCAGAACACAGGCACTAGTCCCCTCCACCAGGAAGCCTACACAACCCACTGAAACAACCTTAGCCACTGGGGTCAGACACCAAAAACAATGGGAACTACGAACCTGCAGCCTGCAAAAAGGAGACCCCACACAGTAAGATAAACAAAATGAGAAGACAGAAAAACACACAGCAGGTGAAGGAGCAAGATAAAAACCCACCAGACCTAACAAATGAAGAGGAAATAGGCAGTCTACTTGAAAAAGAATTCAGAATAATGATAGTAAAGATGATCCAAAATCTTGGAAATAGAATAGACAAAATGCAAGAAACATTTAACAAGGACCTAGAAGAACTAAAGATGAAACAAGCAACGATGAACAACACAATAAATGAAATTAAAAATACTCTAGATGGGATCAATAGCAGAATAACTGAAGCAGAAGAACGGATAAGTGACGTGGAAGATAAAATAGTGGAAATAACTACTGCAGAGCAGAAGAAAGAAAAAAGAATGAAAAGAACTGAAGACAGTCTCAGAGACCTCTGGGACAATATTAAATGCACCAACATTCAAATTATAGGGGTTCCAGAAGAAGAAGAGAAAAAGAAAGGGACTGAGAAAATATTTGAAGATATTATAGTTGAAAACTTCCCTAATATGGGAAAGGAAATAGTTAAGTCCAGGAGGCACAGGGAGTCCCATACAGGATAAATCCAAGGAGGAATACGCCAAGACACATATTAAGAGGTCAAAAATTAAATACAAAGAAAACATTAAAAGCAGCAAGGGAAAAACAACAAATAACGCACAGATAATCCCCATCATGTTAACAGCTGATCTTTCAGCAGAAACTCTGCAAGCCAGAAGGGACTGGCAGGACATATTTAAAGTGATGAAGGAGAAAAACCTGTAACCAAGATTATTCTACCCAGCAAGGATCTCACTCAGATTTGATGGAGAAATTAAAACGTTTACAGACAAGCAAAAGCTGAGAGAGTTCAGCACCACCAAACCAGCTTTACAACAAATGCTAAAGGAACTTCTCTAGGCAAGAAACACAACAGAAGGAATATACCTACAATAACGAACCCAAAACAACTAAGAAAATGGGAATAGGAACATACATATTGATAATTACCTTAAATGTAAATGGATTAAATGCTCCCACCAAAAGACACAGATTGGCTGAATGGATACAAAAACAAGACCCATATATATGCTGTCTACAAGAAATCCACTTCAGACCTAGAGACACATACAGACTGAAAGTAAGGGGATGGAAAAAGATATTCCATGCAAATGGAAACCAAAAGAAAGCTGGAGTAGCAATTCTCATATCAGACAAAATAGACTTTAAAATAAAGACTATTAGAAGAGACAAAGAAGGACACTACATAATGATCAAGGGATTGATCCAAGAAGAAGATATAACAACTGTAAATATTTATTCACCCAACATAGGAGCACCTCAGTACATAATGCAAATACTAACAGCCATAAAAGGGGAAATCGACAGTAACACATTCATAGTAGGGGACTTTAACATCCCACTTTCACCAATGGACAGATCATCCAAAATGAAAATAAATAAGGAAACACAAGCTTTAAATGATACATTAAACAAGATGGACTTAATTGATATTTATAGGACATTCCACCCCAAAACAACAGAATACACATTTTTCTTAAGTGCTCATAGAATATTCTCCAGGATAGATCATATCTTGGGTCACAAATCAAGCCTTGGTAAATTTAAGAAAATTGAAACTGTATCAAGTATCTTTTCTGACCACCACGCTATGAGACTAGATATCACTTACAGGAAAAGATCTGTAAAAAATACAAACACATGGAGGCTAAACAATACACTACTTAATAACGAAGTGATCACTGAAGAAATCAAAGAGGAAATAAAAAAGTACCTAGAAACAATGGACACGATGACCCAAAACCTATGGGATGCAGCAAAAGCAGTTCTAAGAGGGAAGTTTATAGGAATACAATCCCACCTTAAGAAACAGGAAACAGGAAACATCTCGAATAAACGACCTAAACTTGCACCTAAAGCAATTAGAGAAAGAACAAAAAAAACCCCAAAGTTAGCAGAAGGAAAGAAATCATAAAGATCAGATCAGAAATAAATGAAAAAGAAATGAAGGAAACGATAGCAAAGATCAATAAAACTAAAAGCTGGTTCTTTGAGAAGATAAACAAAATTGACAAGCCATTAGCCAGACTCATTAAGAAAAAAACGGAGAAGACTGAAATCAATAGAATTAGAAATGAAAAAGAAGTAACAACTGACACTGCAGAAATACAAAAGATCATGAGAGATTACTATAAGCAACTCTATGCCAATAAAATGGACAACATGGAAGAAATGGACAAATTCTTAGAAATGCACAACCTGTCAAGACTGAATCAGGAGGAAATAGAAAATATGAACAGACCAATCACAAACACTGAAATTGAAACTGTGATTAAAAATCTTCCAACAAACAAAAGCCCAGGACCAGTTGGCTTCACAGGGGAATTCTATCAAACATTTAGAGAAGAGTGAACACCTATCCTTCTCAAACTCTTCCAAAATATAGCAGAAGGAGGAACACTCCCAAACTCATTCTATGAGGCCACCATCACCTTGATACCAAAACCAGACAAGGATGTCACAAAGAAAGAAAACTACAGGCCAATATCACTGATGAACATAGATGCAAAAATCCTCAACAAAATACTAGCAGACAGAATCCAACAGCACATTAAATGGATCATACACCATGATCAAGTGGGGTTTATTCCAGGAATGCAAGGATTCTTCAATATATGCAAATCAATCAACGTGATACACCATATTAACTAACTGAAGGAGAAAAACCATATGATCATCTCAATAGATGCAGAGAAAGCTTTTGACAAAATTCCACACCCATATATGATAAAAACCCTGCAGAAAGTAGGCATAGAGGGAACTTTTCTCAACATAATAAAGGCCATATATGACAAACCCACAGCCAGCATCATCCTCAATAGTGAAAAACTGAAACCATTTCCACTAAGGTCAGGAACAAGACAAGGTTGCCCACTCTCACCACTCTTATTCAACATAGTTTTGGAAGTTTTAGCCACAGCAATCAGAGAAGAAAAGGAAATAAAAGGAATCCAAATCGGAAAAGAAGAAGTAAAGCTGTCACTGTTTTCAGATGACATGATACTATACATAGAGAGTCCTAAAGATGCTACCAGAAAACTACTAGAGCTAATCAATGAATTTGGTAAAGTTGCAGGATACAAAATTAATGCACAGAAATCTCTGGCATTCCTATATACTAATGATGAAAAATCTGAAAGTGAAATCAAGAAAACACTCCCATTTACCATTGCAACCAAAAGAATAAAATATCTAGGAATAAACCTACCTAAGGAGACAAAAGACCTGTATGCAGAAAATTATAAGACACCGATGAAAGAAATTAAAGATGATACAATAAATGGAGAGATATACCATGTTCTTGGATTGGAAGAATCAACATTGTGAAAATGACTCTACTACCCAAAGCAATCTACAGGTTCAGTGCAATCCCTATCAAACTACCACTGGCATTTTTCACAGAACTAGAACAAAAAATTTCACAATTTGTATGGAAACACAGAAGACCCCGAATAGCCAAAGCAATCTTGAGAACGAAAAATGGAGCTGGAGGAATCAGGCTCCCTGACTTCAGACTATACTACAAAGCTACAGTAATCAAGACAGTATGGTACTGGCACAAAAACAGAAAGATAGATCAGTGGAACAAGATAGAAAACCCAGAGATAAACCCACGCACGTATGGTCACCTTATCTTTGATAAAGGAGGCAGGAATGTACAGTGTAGAAAGGACAGCCTCTTCAATAAGTGGTGCTGGGAAAACTGGACAGGGACATGTAAAAGTATGAGATTAGATACTCCCTAACACCATACACAAAAATAAGCTCAAAATGGATTAAAGACCTAAATCTAAGGCCAGACACTATCAAACTCTCAGAGGAAAACATAGGCAGAACACTCTATGACATAAATCACAGCAAGATCCTTTTTGACCCACCTCCTAGAGAAATGGAAATAAAGACAAAAATAAACACATGGGACCTAATGAAACTTAAAAGCTTTTGCACAGCAAAGGAAACCACAAACAAGACCAAAAGACAACCCTCAGAATGGGAGAAAATATTTGCAAATGAAGCAACTGACAAAGGATTAATCTCCAAAATTTATAAGCAGCTCATGCAGCTCAATAACAAAAAAAGCAAACAACCCAATCCAAAAATGGTGAGAAAACCTAAATAGACATTTCTCCAAAGAAGATATACAGACTGCCAACAAACACATGAAAAAATGCTCAACATCTTTAATCAGTAGAGAAATGCAAATCAAAACTACAGTGAGATATCATCTCACACCAGTCAGAATGGCCATCATCAAAAAATCTAGAAACAATAAATGCTGGAGAGGGTGCGGAGAAAAGGGAACCCTCTTGCACTGCTAGTGGGAATGTGAATTGGTACAGCCACTATGGCGAACAGTATGGAGGTTCCTTAAAAAACTACAAATAGAACTACCATATGACCCAGCAATCCCACTACTGGGCATATACCCTGAGAAAACCATAATTCAAAAAGAGTCATGTACCAAAATGTCCATTGCAGCTCTATTTACAATAGCCCAGAGATGGAAACAGCCTAAGTGTCCATTATCAGATGAATGGATAAAGAAGATGTGGCACATATATACAATGGAATATTACTCAGCCATAAAAAGAAATGAAATTGAGTTATTTTTAATGAGGTGGATAGACCTAGAGTGTGTCATACAGAGTGAAGTAAGTCAGAAGGAGAAAGACAAATACTGTTTGCTAGCACATATATATGGAATTTAAGAAAAAAAATGTCATGAAGAACCTGGGGGTAAAACAGGAATAAAGACACAGACCTACTTGAGAATGGATTTGAGGATATGGGGATGGGGAAGGGTAAGCTGTGACAAAGTGAGAGAGAGGCATGGACATATATACACTACCAAACGTAAAGTAGATAGCTAGTGGGAAGCAGCCGTGTAGCACAGAGAGATCAGATCGGTGCTTTGTGACCGCCTGGAGGGGTGGGATAGGGAGGGTGGGAGAGAGGGAGACGCAAGAGGGAAGGGATATGGGAACAGATGTATATGTATAACTGATTCACTTTGTTAAAAAGCAGAAACTAACCATTGTGAAGCAATTATACTCCAATAAAGTTGTAAAAAAAAAAGTCATACAGTAAATCACTGTCAGAGCCTGGGTTATAATTCAGTTGGAGTCTTCTGATTCTCTGCACAAGGCTCCTTTTATTAAACTATGAAGTCCTTTTGTTTTTTCCTTAATAATGAATGGGACTAGAAAGGATTTCCACACTCCATCCAAGACTCCTGCTTGCTTGTTCTGAGAAAGCAATTAACTTTAACTCAAACTTTGTTGTTTTGAAGAGCCCCGAAAAGTATCCACTAAGGGTTTTATGAAACCTTAAGCAAAGAACTGTGTGTACTAATATCATTTTGAAAGTGTTTTCTGGCTAGAACTAATATAAACGTACATCTACTGTTGACTTTAGGAAGGCCTTCATATGAATATCGGGTTTTGAAGTTTATTTATTTAAAAAAATCACTCATTTATCTAAAAATATATGTTTTGGTTTAGCATATTGGAATCAAAGTTTGTTAGATAATGTTTTTATTGGGAAAACTGGTTTTATTTACATAAAATATCTAAAGCATAACTTAAAAGAAATACACTAATTTTAAAAACATCCTCTAAGCGATTATTATGTTTAGTGAAATAAGTCAGACAAAGACAAATACTTTATGTTATCACTTATATGTGTAATCTAAAAATTAAAACAAACAAATGAATATAACAACACAGAAAGGGACTCACAGATATAGAGAACAAAGTAGTGTTTACAAGGGAAGTGGGGAGGGGTGAGATAGGAGTATGGGATTAAAAGGCACAAACTACTATGTATAGAATAAATAAGCAACAGGATATATTGTACAGCACAGGGAAGTATAGTTATTATTTGGTAATAACTTTTTAAAAAATTAATTAATTAATTATTTTTGGCTGCACTGGGTCTTCGTTGCTGAATGTGGGCTTTCTCTAGCTGTGGCGAGCAGGGGTTATTCTGTGCTACAGTGTGTGGGCTTCTCACTGCAGTGGCCTCTCTTGTTGCGGAGCAAGGGCTCTAGGCGTGTGGGCTTCAGTAGTTGTGGCACTCAGGCTCAGTAATTGTGGCAAACAGGCTTAGTTGCTCTGTGGCATGTGGGATCTTCCCAGAGCAGGGCTGGAATCCATTCCCCTGCATTGGCAGGTGGATTCCCAACCACTGCGTCACCAAGGAAGTCCCTTGTAATAACTTTAAATGGAGTATTATCTACAAAAATACTGAATCACTATGTTGTACACCTGAAACTAATATATTGTAAATCAACTATACCCCAATACAAAAAAAAAATCCTCTCAGCATGTTAATTTTCCTAATTTATTTTTAGGAAATTGGCAGGACTGATTACCATCAACTGGGACCCTTAGACAAAAGTGAACAGCAAGTGGTTTCACATCAGTATCGTATTTTTGACCTGTCCTTTTCACCGTATCTGCTTTCTCAGTTCCTGGATCGCTGTATTTCCCCTCCAACCATGTACTTCCCCTCCAACTGCTGTGCTTTCAGCAGCCACTGAACCTTGACTATTTTCTATTTCAGTCTTTCACATTCTATGCTTTTTCAGTGTTCAAGGGGATAACTGCATGGATAAATCAATAAGTGATGAAGGTTCTGTTAGTTCTCTAGGTCTGTCGTAACAAAGTACCGCAAAATAGGTGGGCAGAGATTTATTCTCTCACTGCTCAGGAGGCTAAAAGTCCAAAGTCAAGTGTTGGCAGGTTTGCAGTCCTTCTGAAGGCCCTAGGAGAAGAAATTTCCTTGTTTCTCCCTGGCTTCTCGTGGCTCTCAGCAATCCTCAGTGTTCCTTGGCTCAGAGAGATCACTCCCATCTCTATTCCCTAAGTTCCATGTTCCTTATGCCTCCTCTGTGTTTTCCTGTCTGAGTCTCCTTCTCTCTTCTCTTATAAATTTAGGGCCCACTATAATCCAGTATGACATCATCTTAGCTAATTACTTCTGCAAAGACCCTATTTCCAAATAAGGACACATTCTAAGGTTCCAGATGGACATAAATTGGGGAGACACTATACAGCCCAGTACAATGGGTAAGTAAGACGAAGCAGGAGGGAAAGTCTGCTCATCCAAAGAAATATTGTTTAATTTGAGAGGAATCGCAAGGTTTCATCTGCCCAGAATTACTTCTACTATTCTATCATAGTTTCCCTTTACGTCTGATTAGAAATGTCCAATGATCTCCTTGAATCTGACACCATCTCCAAAAACCATGGTGACAAATGCCCATATGACTCAGGAGAAGAGGGACGGTTACTTTGCTCAGATTAGATCAACTTCACTAGTTATCTTCCTGAAGAGCAAACAGAATTTTGTATGTCTTGAAAGGAAATGATTGTTAAAGAGGGGAGAAGGCAACTTGAGCATAGTGAAAAGACTCTAGTCTTTAGTACCAGACAAAGCAGTTCAAGTCTCAGTACTGCCATGTACTAGTTTCCTAATCATGGGCAACTCTCTTTGCAGCCATCTCTGGGGAATTAGATTTACATCTAGGGATGGTTATTTTTAGGATTAAAGAAAGACACAGTAGGTATTCAAAAACTGTGTTTCCTACATTAGTAGTAGTAGAGCAAGGCTGCCAAAAAGGGATAGGCTGCTAGTTAAAGAGATGGCATCTAAAATGTATTTTACCTTTATACAATTTTGAAGAAGTTAAGCCTATATTCCATACCCAAGAAGGGGACAGTAGGCTACTTTAGAATGCTGAAACAAAAGATTCAGTATTTACTGGCATGGTCAGACCTCCAAACTCCTCATCCTTTGTATGCTGGATTCAGCTCACCCACATCTCACCTCTGGCAGTGTGCCAATGTTGGACCTGCGAACTCCCAGGGCCAAGACTCAACCCTTCCCAACGTGGCACAAATTCAACTCCTTTTCTCACAATAATTTTGTTGTGCAGAGAAGGTAATGTGTCAAAGTTGGAGTATTTCTCAATAGCCAGCCAGCTCTTTCAGAGAGCATCTTTCAGGATTGTGATCATATGTAAATTTCAGGTTTGTTTTTTTACCACCAGCTGGTAGGCCAACTTCTTTCTCACTGCCTTTCAATCCCCCCCCCCCCCCATTAGCCCCTGGTTTCCAAAATAGAGTGCTGGGGTGATCATTGGAACTTGCCATGACTTAAGCCTGGCAGGCTTAGTCCACAAAACCTATGAATGCATCAGAGAAACTTCTGAGAAGTAGCCATTCCACACCAGTTTTGGTCTCTGTATTTCTGTCTCAGTCTCCCTGGTGGATTTCTTGCCCCTCCTCATCTCCCCCCAACATCAGCACCATCATCACCACCAACTTGGCCCCATGGGCTGTGGCGCCGCCTCTGGCTTGTGGTAGAAAACGTTCAGGCAGAGATGTCTTTTTAGCAAATGCTCACTAGGGAGCAGCACATTGAAAGGTTTAAAGCCTTTGTATATACTTTCATTAGGTGGATCCCTTTAACCTTCTAAACAGTATTTTATTATAAAGGTGAAATGAATACTTTCGCATGAAGTTCTTATCTATTTTTTTCTTAGACTTTCAGGACAAAAACAGACTGGTGATAATACTGACCTGACACTGAGTGGTTATAGAGATTTAACTAGACTCTGTGGGACGGTGAAGTACATACAGTATTTACTTTGTAGAGGTCAAAATACACCTTATTTTTCTCATCCTCAATGACCCATATCCTTCCATTTTGAGGAAAAAAATCAAGAAAAATGTTCTGTCACATAGTTCTCTCCAATTCCTTCAGAGAACTGAAATATCTGCTACTGCCAACAGCAAAAGATTTTCTGAACAAAACAAAAACTTCTCCTTGCCAAAGGATAAAAGATAGTTGACCATTGGAAGAGACTCCAGTAGTGAATGGAAACTAACACAGCCCTAAATCCCTCTTCTTTTAGCATGATCCTTATAAGCTTGGGACCTTGAAGTGGAAGAGCAGGGGGTCATTGTGTTATGTTGTATGTACTACACCAGCCAGTGACACAGGTAGAAACTTATTTAAGAAAAAGGACTTCTATCACCTTTAAATACCTGAAAATAATCTTCTTTCTCTCTTTTTCTGATGGTCACACACACACACACACACACACACACAGTCACTCACACACACCCCACAAGTAGTTTTGCTTTAACTTGATTATGGAAAGGAGAAATGTAGAAGAGCTCCAGCCTATTTATCTCAGTTGAAGAATCAGTGAATCAGACTGTGACGGGTGGGTTGTAGTTAATTGGGATGAAAGCTCAAAATAAATGCAGTTTTCCATGAGTAGTGGTGAGTAGAACTTGTATACCCATATAGTTTCAATCCTATAGTACAAAAAGAAAAGAAGTGATGTCTGTACATGTAATGTTCTGGTAACATAAAGAAGCAATAAGAGAGGAAAGGTAAAAACTAAATGCCTCTGCAGTTGAAACTGGAAAGCAGTTAGGTAGAGAGCATGGAAAAACATCAAGTGTGAAACAGGGGTCAAGAAGGTAAACAACAAAGATTGGTCCCAGGATTTAGCTAAGTGGGAGGGAAGAAATTACTTTGGATTGGGAGAATTGGAGTCAGAAAGTAAGACGTTTAAGGAAAATGTTCTTTCAAAAAAGTTAGAATTAAGTAATCATAGTGCATTCAAAATACTGTGAATACATGTCATGAACACAAAAGAGGAGGGACAATGGGGTGAAAGGACATCTTTGTCCTTTGAGCTGGTTCCACATGAGGGTAGGCAGGAGGAACCAAGAACAGAATTGATGATGTCAGAGAAGGAAAAAAGGATGCTTGTGGCTGAGAGTAAAATGTTCTTTGTTCTTGAGATGAAATGGAATTTTGCACTGCTAGTTAGAAATTTACATGGCACAGGTCTCAGAATGAATTTTTATAAGTATTTTATTCTGTAGATGGAGTGGAATTAGATGACCTCCGGCTCTGATAGATCCAGCAAAAGCAGACCATAGATTTCACATTCAAGTTCTCACGTCTGATATGTGTTCCTCACTGTGGGATACTACATCAAAAATAAGTTTTGTCTTTTAATTCTCAAGGTTTTGCCCATCAAGTAATCATTTCCTGTAGTTACTTGGGACTCATTTGCCCAGAACTCACCTCTGAAAGCAGGAGATCCATTGTGGGACTCACACAACAAACCTTGAGTGTCTCTGAGATGGAGAACTCCATGGTCACATTCCCTTTTTTGCTTTCCTCTCATGGCGAGGCTCTGCTATGCTGCCAGAAAGCAGCCCTGCAAGTTTAACGTGGCTTATGGTGTCAAGAACGATCAGTTCATACAATCCAACTAGGCTATGACTTCCGTGACCTCACTGAAAACACCACACCCTCTTGCCACTCCCGCTCCCCACTCCGTTGAATCCTATTATCTTCTCCAACTACCATGGTGACAGAAAGTCCTCATGTTGGTCATTCTTTTGGGAAAATGGTTGTAATAAATATTGTGGGGTGGGTTATTGCTCTAAGGCAAGGTTTTTCAATCTTGACTTTTGGGGCTAGGTAATTCTTTGTCTTGGGGGGCTGTCCTGTGCATTGTAGGATGTTTAGCAGCATCTCTGGCCTCTACCTATTAGATGCCAATAGCACAAAATGTCTCCAGACACTGCAAAGGGCACCTAGGGGATAAAATCACCCTGATTGAGAAGCACTGCACTAAACCACTACCTTCCATTAATTATTCATTAATTGGTCCCAACAGTCTAGCAGGGCATTGAGAAAAATGAGAGGTTTCTAGAGCTCAGGAAAATCATCAGCTCAGGAAGTCTCAGGGAGTGGCTACAAAGGGTAAATATGCACTGGCTCTTATGAGGCAGAGGTAATTTCCGGAGAAGCATAGAAGACTGATGAAGGGAAGACAGAGATGAGGGGTATAGAGAAAGACAGCTGAATGGAAGAAGAAATATGAAGAACAATGTTGCTTTCACTCTAGGTCTTACACAGATAACCAGAAGGAAAACCACAGTCAGGAAACCAAGGATCTGGTCTCCACTCTGCTCACCTCTTTGTTTTTAGACCATGGGCTTATCCTTAGTTTCCCGATCTATAAAATGCAGCTGTTTCCTGGGTATCTCAGATTGTTGTGTTAAGGTAACACATAAGAACATACTTTGTAATTGTGTTTTCTTTAAAAGTGTCAAGAATCACTGTTTTTGTACAGCTGTGCCTCATGTGTAAGTCAGAAGGCTGAGAGGATGTTTCACAAGTCTGTAGAGGGCTTGGGGCTAAAGAGAGTCAGCTTCATCCTAGAGCAGAATCATGTAGTTTGGCAAAAACCCAAGTCATACTTCATAACCTAACTCTGGATTCTTGGGCATAGGGAACCGTTATGAAGGGCATTCAAGAGCGTATATATCTGAGTAGATACGATAGTAAAATTTAACTTAACATCTTCCATATAAAGGAATTTCTGTTAATTTCAATGTACACTTTTGGGTCTTCTCAAAGGGAAAACTTTAGTAAATGCTAGTACTAAGCCCACAATACTGTTTGTACTGCTTGTGTTCTATGGTAGAAAGAAGAATACTTGCCTGGCAAAAACTTTTTAAAAAGATAGTTTAAGTAACTGTATACAGAGGAATCATGGAATTTGTTCTCATATTTTATATGGAGAGCTGATAAAATCTTTCTCAAAACAATATTTTTTAAAAAAATGAGGATTGGCTGGTAGACAACAGGGGAACAAGTGAAACCACCAGGTTGAAAACTTAAGGCAAGAAAACCTTTTGGAACTTCCTAAAAGGTTATGTTGAGGATCAGCTCAAGTTTTAAAGAAAGATTTAGTGCTTATTTGTTCAACCCTATAAAAATAACTAAACATGTTTGCCTTCGGGAGACTAGACTATTGTACCCGGCCAAAAGGAAGAACGACATTAAATAAGATTAACCCAGTTCTTTCTGGAATACATATGTGGCAGAATTGAGAAGTGTAGGTAGAAGCACCATGACTGGATTACCCTCATCTTCTATTTACGTAGCAATTTAGACACCTTCCTTTCTCATTTTCAGCTTTTCTGTTGATCAAACTACAAATGAAAATGTGTGGAATATGCTTTAGGCTTTCTGCATCTGAAATACTTTTGGAAATTGCAGTCGAGCTAAATTGGATACTGAGAGCTTAATTATAGTAAAATCTGGTAGGGTAGGAGGTAGCCTTCAGCAGCTGAGATAGCAGACAGCTTTTTGTTTCTGTCTGGTCTTTGGGGATAAATTCAAACCTTCCTCTCTTATACCTCTCTCTCTTTTCATTCCCTCAAGCCAGAAAGCTTAAACTTTTTGCAAAACATTGTTACCTCAGTCATCTCATGCGTGATGATTAATCAGTAACCCCAGTTTAATGATACAAGGAATAGAATGGCTAGTTGCCAGAAAGACAAAGGTGACTTGAAGGATGTTATGAGGTTTTGAGGAAAATCAGTGCTCTAAACTGGCATTAGATCACTGCTTTATTTCTGTCAGATCCTAGGATTTCAATAAATGCCTCTCCAGAACATTATAGAGAGTAGAGTAGTGGTAACTTTCAATGGTGAGGTATATTAAAAAATGGGGTAGGCACCCTCAGAGTTTGTGGGTTCCCTATCACTGAATGATTTCTGATAGGAAGAAGAATTTCTTTCCCTGTTAAAGAAACACACAAAACAGATGGACAAACCCTAATGATTCCCACTTAACTTGAAATTGTATGATTTATATGTGGTGTTGGATTCTTAGAAGTTTTGGGAGAAAAGTACGGAAGCCATGTTTAAAAAAACAGGTCCATTTTATGTGATACAGCATGTTTGACGCTTGAGGACAATAAGCCCAACACAAAAAGACAAAAACTGCATGATTCCACTTATGTGAAATACCTAAGTAGCCAAACTCATAGAAACAGAGAGTATAATGGTGGTTGCCAGGGGCTGGGGGAGGGGGAAATAGGGAGTTGTTCAATTGATAATAGAATTTCAGTTTTGCAAGGTGAAAAAGTTCTATAGCTCTGTTGCACAACAATGTGAATGCACTTAACATTAGGGAACTAAGACATAGAAAAGTTAAGATGGCAAATTTAATGGTTTTTTTTTTACCACAATTAAAAATTTCAAAAAGCATTAAAAATTTATTTTAAACTGTTTGGCAAAGAAAAGGACTTTGTTTTAAAATTCTATCAAGAATAATTGAGTAGGAGCACAGAATGCAAAGTGTATAGCTGAGCGCATGTGATTATGTTAGTCTATCAGATAAGCTTTCAGATCAGAGAAGAATCACTAAATTTTGAGTACAACAAAAGAACAACAATTCTGCTTCTTCCTGTCGGTTAAGTGACTACATCATGCAGTCATTCAATAAATATTTACTGAACAAAGAGAAGGGCAAATCATTGTGCTAGGTGATGGGGATTCAGCGATGAATAAGACTGATTTCAATTTCATACCTCAGTCTACTGCAAATTCCCCTTGCTGAGGTTGTCAATGACCTTCTAGTGACAAGCCACATTAGAAGCATTTTTTACAGAGCCTCATTGATTATTTCCTTCTTCTTTAAGCTTTCTTCTCTATTGGCTTCCTTGACTTCACCTTCACCTGGTTCTTTTTCTGCTAAAGCTGTTTCCTCTAGCTACTCCATAAATATTGGTATTCTTCAGGGTTTTATCCTAGACCCTCCCCTTTATTCCAAGTACATACACCCTAGGAAAACTCTTCAACTAGCTACTGGCCTCCCAATCTTATCTCCACCTTAAACATCTTTCTCTGGGCTCCAGAATGTTACATCTTATACACTATTAGATAGCTCTACCTGAATGTCCCAAACTCAACATATTTAAAACTCAACTTACTCTCTTTTCTGATGTCCTTCTCTCCTTACATGCTCTTTATCGGGAAATGACATCATCATTAATTTAATTGCTCAAGTCAGAACCTGGGAGTCATTTTATATTTCTTCCTCTATGCTGTCCTCACCGAGAATGACCCAACATGGTCTGTTAATTTCATCTCAAATAATTTATAAATATGAGCCACCCTCTCCTTCGTTTTACTGTCATTGCTTGAGTTCTCATTTGAATTATCACATTTGAATTATTTCAATAGACATGTTAGTTTCCACTCACCTAGCCTTGACTTTCCTTAATCCATCTGACACATTACTATCAGAATGACCTTACCACACGAATCTGATTATGTCATTTTCTCTGTGCAAAATTCTTTAATAGTTTCCCATTACCTCTAGAACAAAATCTTTACACCTTTTCAGTGTCTTTTGAGTTCTCTCTCTCCTTTTCTTAAGCATCATCTCTTACTTATGTTACCTTTGCGTCCTACCCTCAAGCAAAATTGAACTCTTCAGTTTGAGACCGTCTCTTTTACAAGAGAGATGCACTTTTCTTAGCCAGTTGGAGTCATATTTGTAAGTGGCTCATGACTATTATTTTATTGATTTTAAAAGTACACAATTATATGATAACTCTCTTTCTGTTCAATGTTTCCATAAACCTAAAACTACTCAAAAAATAAAGTCTATTAATTACATGTTTTAAAAGTACACACAATTCCTGAAAACAGGAAAGTAATTAGTTTGCTTACCACTTATGCCTGCTTTATTAAGCCCCTTCCCTGATGATAGGGAACACAAGAACTTTAAGAAACTAAAGTAAAGATGACATTAGGGAAACACAGGCAGACACTTTTTTCTTGGCATCGTTAGTGCCAAGCATTACAGGTGAAGAAGTGGTGATCCTTGGGACACTCATGAAAATTTTTCTGTGGAGTGGAATAGATTCTCAAATGAGCCAGCATTGCCCTACCATTGGAAGCAAATGAATAATCTGCTATTTAAAGAAAATAAAAAGTAGTTAACAGATGTACATCTTCTAAGAAGAGAATCTTAATGACCATAACGTTACTTTTGAAAAAATAATCTTAATGCTACTGATGATGATGGTAATAATAGCAGCAGCGAACATTGGTTGAAAACTTACTCTGTACCAGGAACTGAGCATTTTTACCTCTGAGGCAGGTGTCATCATTATTATACCCATTTTCCGGATGAAGGTTCACAAAGGTTAAGTCTCTTGCTGAAGGTCACACAGCTCTTAAATAAAAGTATAATGAGAAAGCCTCTTTGGCATTATAGTTACTACTGCCTCTAAGAGAATGTAGAAAAAGAGAATTTTTTCTACATGTTCTACCAAACACTTCTCATTTCTTTACTCTGAAAGCTTTCCCTCATTTTAAGAGATCTGCGCCACTTCAGCCAAGATGGGTGACAGACCTTTGTCGTAGTTATTTAAAACCCAGATTATATGAGAGCTGTAGCTTCATCATCTCTACATTAAGCCACAGCAGGGGGAAAGCTACATGAAAAATGAATATCTGATAATAAGTAGTCTCTGCCTTGGGCAACATCTTCCCTTTGAATTTAAAAGATAGAGAAAATAGTATATCTCTGTTATGAATGTGGGGAAGGGAAAATTCATAAAACTCAGATCCCTTTGTTAGAGATTCACACAAAACAACAAAGGGAACGTGTAAATGCTTTTTACAGAACGGAAGCTCCTTTGCTGGCTTAGGCTGAACACAAAACGATGTTGTGGCAGGGTTGGTGAAGAGGAAATTAGATATTTTGAAGTTCCCAACAAGATAGAACACAACCAGACTTATACTGCCTACAAAAACCATTTGGCGCTAGTGGAATGCAGAGAAAGACTTGAAGGGGAAGGTTCAATGGATGATTCAGAGCCTCTCCCCTCTCTGCATCCGGTCACACCAGGGCAGTGGGATTACAGAGAGAATTTTCCCTGAGAAAACAAAGGTACGGATGTTCTGACTTCACATGTTATCGTGTTTTATTCTTTCCCAATCATGTTCACGTTTTATCCTAGAGACAGATTTCCGGGGGCAGCAAGGCAGGTACTGTTATCCGTATTTATTCAAGAAAAGGAATTCAGAGCCAATGAGGTTGTTTGTCCGGGCTATGTTCAGGGAGCTAATAAGGGATGGGAAATGTACTAGAACCAGGGATGCTTAGGCTGGTTCTGTACTCATTGCTCATGAGGTCAAAGCAAATAGAGGAAAAGAATGAACCTCAGATCTCCTCCTTCCAAGGTCTAGGTAAGGGCATGTGAAGTACAGAAACACACAGTGGAAGAAAAGACCATCCCAAGCTCACCAGAATTAACTCCTAGATTTGTGGAGTGATTGTCTTGTTTTGGGTTCTTCAGGAAAAGATCTTAATACAAAGATTTTAATGCAAGAAATTTGATTGGGAGGTGGTGACTCAGGAAAAGCCAGCTGGAGAGTGGGAAATTGAGAAAGGGTAGGGAAGTCAGTCAATAAAGGGTGCATTATCAAACCGGTTACTGCTGTTTGTGACTGGAGCTTAATTCTCCCAGGATGTTGAAAATGTACTTCATAGTTTGCCCATCCAAAGGGCGAGGGTTAAGAAATGTTGCAGAGGTGGGTGTAAAGGGAGAACACTGATTCCCCAACACTTCTAGCCAGATTTATGCAGGCTCTCACCTGCAGAGAAAGTCCTCAGAAAGTTGAAAATTGGCTGGTTTTCACTCCAATGATAACATCAAAAGGGGCGTGAGTGGGGACTGACAGCATCTACATCGTAGTACCTCCAACAAAGGTCAAGAGTGGAAGAGAAAGATTGGAAGAGTAGACATAGAAAATTCTCATTCTTGGATAGAGAAGGATACTGCCATTGACTGAGTTTTCTCAGTATCAGAGGTAATATCAGAAGAGCACTTTTTAAAATTTTTAATGAACCTCCCTCCTGCCTCTTCCTTAACCCCTGGCAACCACTAATCTCTTCTCCATTTCTATAGTTTTGTCCTTTTAAGAGTGTTATACAAATGTAATCGTATAGGATGAATCTTTCGGAATTCGATTTTTTAAAATCAGCATAATTCTCTGGAAATTCATGTTGTTGCACATATTGAGAGTTTATTCCTTTTTATTGTGAAGTATAATCTATGGTACGGATGTAACACACTTTAACTATTCAGATGTTGAAAGATGTTTGGGATTTTGCTAGTTTCTTACTATCATGAATAAAGCAGCTAGGACCATCTCTGTATAGGTTTATGTGTGAGCATAAGTTTTCATTTCTCTTGGATAAATGCCCAGGAGTGCAACTGTTAGGCTATATAATAGTTTCACGCTATTCTTTTTTTTTTTTTTTTTTACTTAATTGCCAAACTGTTTTTCAAAGTGGCTTTTATATCCACATCAGCAATGTATGAGTGTGGGATTACAGGGAGAATTGCAGTTGCAGTTTCTTTTCATCCTCACCAGCATTGCATGTTGTCATTATTTTGTATTTTTAGCCATTTTGATAGGTATGTAGGGATTCTAATTGTGATTTTTATTTTCATTTCACTAATTATTTATGATGTGGAACATATTTCCATGTGCTTCTAAATATAAAGCCTTGGTTGGATATGTGATTTACAAATATTTTCTCTGAGTCTATAATTTGTCTTTTCTTTTAACAGGATATTTTGCAGATCAAAGTTCTTGATTTTGATTAGATTCAATTTATTACTTTCTCCTCTTATGCATCGTGCTTTTAGTGTCAAGTCTGGGAACACTTTGGCTAATCCTAAGTCCCAAATATTTTATCCTATGTTCTTTTCTAGGCATTTTATAATTTTACATTTAAGCCCATGACCCATTTTTGTGTAAGTTAAATTTTGCGTAAGTTAATTCTGTATAAGGTGTGAGATATAGGTTAAGATTCATTTTTTGCCAATGAATACTCAGCTGCTCCAGCACCATTTATTGAAAAAGTAATGCTTTCTCCATTGAATTGAATTGCTTTTGCTTATTTGTCAAAAATCAACTGGACATGTTAATGTGGGTCAATTTCAGGGTTCTCTATTTATTTCATTGATCTTTGTGTCTTTCCCTCTGTCAGTAATATACTTTCTTGCTTATTTCAACTATATACTAAGCCTGAACATTGGGAAGAGGGATTCCTCCCACTTCATTTTTAATTTTCAAAATTATTTTGAAAAATAAAGGTCTAGAGTCTTTCCCCTTCTGTATAAATTCTAGAGTAAGTTTGTCAATGTCTACATAAAACTTTCTGAGATTTTGATAGGAATTTTGATAAACATATACATAAATTTAGGGAGGATTGATATTTCTTATGTGGAGTTTTCAAATCCATGAACATGGCATACTCTCTCCAAGTATTTAAATTTTCTTTGATTTTTTCCTCAGCATTTTCTCATTTTCACGTACAGCTCCCATACATGTTTTGCTACATTTATATCTATTTCATTTTCTTTTGGGCAATTGTAAATGATATGCATATTTTATTTCAGTTTCTACATTTTCATTGTCAAAATCATTGTCAATATTTTTGTGTCCTGATAATTAATCCTGTGACCCTACTAAAATGTTCTAGGTGGTTTTGTTTTGTAGATTCTTTGGAATTTTCTATCTCTACACGATGCCATTTGCAAACAGAGGTTGTTTGATTTATTTTTTTTTCCAGTTTGTATGGCTTTTGTTTTTTTTTCATGCCTTATAATTGTGACAGAGAAGAACAAACCTGACTCCATATTGAATCTATTTCTTTAACTCTGTTGCCTGTGCTTAGTCATGCTGGCTCTGCACCTTTTTAAATGAATGTTGCCTGTAGACTGATATGTACATGATAGCCCATTTTCAAGGCTCTGACCTTTAAAGGTATAATACTTTTCTATTCATATAGAGATAAAAAGTTGCAAAACAGAAAATAAAAATTGTCTTGTTGCAGGTTTATAGGAACATTGTGACCAGACCTACTTGGACAGCTGCAAAAACAAAGGATTCCTTTACCAAGAAGTCTGTAACAACCAGCCACATCCCCATCACCTTTTAGTATAAAGAAACCTGAATTCTAACTCAGGTAAGATGGTTCTTTGGGACACTAGTCCACCACCTTCTTGGTTTGCTGGCTTTCCAAATAAAGTCACTATTCCTTGCCCCCAAAACTCGTCTCTCAATTTATTGGCCTGTCATGCTAAGAGCACTATGAGCTTGGACTCAGTAACACTATTGCAGTGACTAAAACTTCCAGTTCTATGTTAAATAGAAGTGAGAGATCCTTGCTTTGTTTCTGATCTTAGAGGGAAAGCATTCTATCTTTCATCATTAAATATGATGTTAGCTGTAGATTACTTATTGATGTTCTTTATGAGGTTGGAAAAGTCGCCCTCAATTCCTAGCATACAGAGAGTTTTTATAATGAATGGAAGTTGAATTATGTTGAATTTTTTTGGTGTTAATTGATATGATCATATGATTTTTCCTCTTTAGCTGGTTGTTATGGTGAATTAGATTGATTAAATTTTGAAGATTAAACCAGCTTACATATATGGAATAAATTCTACTTGGTCATGACGGATTATTCCTTTTATACTATGTTTGATTAGATTTGCTAAAATGTTGAATTCCCAGAATTCAACACCTGAGAGTTTCAGATATGTGGACCTTATGACAAACAGATTTTATGTTTTCTGCCAGGCTTGGTCTGTCTTATTTGTGTGAAGAAAATGTGATTTTAGGAGTACAAGAAAAGGTTTCACCATACATGTTCTCATGCTTGTTGATGACTAAAAACTTTTAAGAGAGGACAAATTATTTTATTCTACAATCAAAAATAAACAGCTTGAAGTGCAAAACACCTATGGGAAAATACATCAGCAGATTTTAACCTTGGGGAAAGTAGTGATACAGACATCTCTAATTTTGCCCACCGTGAACAGCAACATGTACAAATGTTGGGCATTTACCATTCCTCCTTGGTATCCATTATCCCTGCATTTCCCATCCTCACTCTTTATTAACACACCACATCAAAACTCCGAGACCCATCTTCACAATGTTTAAAATCTTGTGTTTTTTTGGTTTTGTTTGTTTGTTTCTTTTTTTTGTAACATGGATGTGTAACATAAATAACGCCTATAGATCTGAGTTGTTCGCCTAGAAGTGAGATATCTGGGGGAGGAGACTCAAGCCCAATCTGTTTTTCCCTGCCAACAGTTTAAAAACCACTTTCCTAACTCATGTTTCCCTGAAAAATATGTAGGACAACTGCTTGAGGGGAGAGGAAATACTCAAGTAAGTCACTTTCTTTTTTGTTGAAATGATGTAGTTCCAAAAGTCTGGATGTGAGAGGCTAATCAAAGTCACTGCTACTGTCACTCTCTCTAATTACCTTTAGAACCAAACCAAAACAGAAGGTTATGCAGGACTAGAAAAGGAGAATGTCTATGCAGAAATCATGTTGATATCACTGTAATTAAAAATATGCTCCAGGGCTTCCCTGGTGGCTCAGTGGTTGGGAGTCCGCCTGCCGATGCAGGGGACACGGGTTCGTGCCCCAGTCCGGGAAGATCCCACATGCCGTGGAGTGGCTGGGCCCATGAGCCATGGCCACTGAGCCTGCATGTCCGGAATCTGTGCTCCACAATGGGAGAGGCCACAGCAGTGAGAGGCCCGCGTACCGCAAACAAACAAACAAACAAAAAAGCCCAATAAACTTCTGCATGGCAAAAAATCAAGAGACAAGTGACCCACTGGGGAAAAAACTGTTGCAACTTCTCTCACAGAAAAGGACTAATGACCCTAATATATAACAATATCCTAAATATCAAGGAGAAATAGAACAACTTGATTTTTTAAATGGGCAAAAATACAGATTTCTCAAAAAAGAATGACAATGATCTTGATGAATGAATATGAAACAGTACTGTTCAACCTTACTCATGGTAAGAGCAATGAAAATTAAAACCACACTGAGATACTGTTTCTCGCCATCAGTTTCACAGCATATTCTGTTGGTGTGCTCTGGGAAGACAGGCCTTCTCATACTTTGCTAGCAAGAATGCAAAATGATATAACTCTTATGTAAGAGAGTTTGCTGCAGTTTGTAAAATTCCCACTAAATTTCCTCCTTTGATTTAGCAATCTCACTTTTGGAAATCTATCATAAACATAACTTTTCAAAAATGAAAAATATACGCACAAGGTTACTCATTATGACATTATTTGTAATAGCAAAGACTAAAGAAAAAACTCACGTGGTTATCACTAGGCAATTGGTTGAACAATTAGAGTACAATCACACAATGGAACACTATGCAGCTTTTTAAAGGATTAAAGGTATTAGAAGACTGTGTACATTGAAGTACAGTCATCTCCAGAAAATATGGTAAAGTGAAAAGAGCAAGGTACAGAAGAGTGTATATAGAGTGCTCGTTTTTGTATAAAAAAGGGAAATGGGAAAATATATGTATTTACAAAAAGAAACACGAGGGAAATTTAGGGTTGATGTAAGAATTCTTTGAATATACCTCATTGAGTTTTTTTTTTTTTTTAACATCTTTATTGGAGTATAATTGCTTTACAATGGTGTGTTAGTTTCTGCTGTCCTCAGTGAGTTTTGAGTTTGGAATCATGTAAATATTTTACATAGGCAAAAATTAAGTAATGAAGAAAAAGTCTTTTGTATTGCTGAAATTTGAAAACAATAGAAACAAATGAATGTTACTATATACTAAGTTGGTGGAAAAATGTTACAGAGAAAAGATTTATTCCACCTGATCTTAGAACACAATGCTGTGACTGTGTATAACTTAAGGACTAAAAACTGCAAAAAACCTTGAACTTCATTATTTATTTATTTTTTAGTTTATTCTAGATCATGAGTGTATAGTTAATCTCATTAACATTCAATGACCTTTTGAATTTAGGGTACCTTATGTATATATTAAGTACTGAATTTACTTTTCAAAATGGATTACTTTTTTTTTTCTAATTAATTTATTTTTGGCTGCGTTGGGTCTTCATTGCTGCACTCGAGCTTTCTCTAGTTGTGGCGAGTGGGGCTACTCTTCCTTGCAGTGCGCAGGCTTCTCATTGTGGTGGCTTCTCTTGTTGTGGAGCACAGCTCTAGGCGCGTGGGCTTCAGTAATTGTGGCACATGAGCTCAGTAGTTGTGGCTCACGGGCTTAGTTGCTCCGTGGCATGCGGAATCTTCCTGGACAGGGGCTCGAACCCATGTCCCCTACATTGGCAGGTGGATTCTTTTTTTTTTTTTTTTTTCTTTTTGCGGTATGCGGGCCTCTCACTGTTGTGGCCTCTCCCGTTGCGGAGCACAGGCTCCGGATGCGCAGGCCCAGCGGCCATGGCTCACGGGCCCAGCTGCTCCGCGGCATATGGGATCCTCCCAGACCGGGGCACGAACCCGTATCCCCTGCATCGGCAGGCGGACTCTCAACCACTGCACCACCAGGGAGGCCCTGGCAGGTGGATTCTTAACCGGGGAAGCCCTTGAACTTCATTTAGAAGCTTAATTTTTGTTAAAAATAACCTGTATTATTAATTTGAAAGTATTATATGTTCACTGTGTAACAAAGCATAGAACTATGTTAATGTTGTTAGGAAATATTTGGGTATTATTTAGAATAAGAGATACAAATATAAAATCAAGGAGGTTAATATTAAATTTGAATGGTAAATATCAGTGAAATTCATATTTTTTCTTTATAAACATGTATTTCTTAACTCTGCTTGACAAAAAGACCTAAAAACAATGAAAACTCAGGAACAATGAACATACATAATGCCCAGATTGTGGTTTCTAATTAACATTTTCCACTACAAGGGTCAGGGTTCTTTAGAAAAATGACTAATTCCAGCTCTGGGACAGTAAATGTACAAAATAAATCTGTATATGTTAAGCCAGAATGCAAGAAAACTATCAAATCTTAATGATGTTGTATCAAAAAGACATAGAAGCCAGGTTGAAGGGGCTTCTACTGGCCAAAATAAGACCATTTTAGCGCTGCCTCCACCCATAGTAACTGCACCTGATTAAAACATATTGAATATGTAAATGCCATGAATTTGTGTGATATGAACCATGAAGACAAAGATACCAATGGGGAAAAAAAGGCACAACAGAAAACTCTTTAGCCACTATTGTTTGCTAACAACTCTTAATAGTGAAAACCAATACGTAAAGGATAAGAATTAAGTATTTATCCTTTCTAGTTATTATTTTTTTGTGTGTGGAGTATACTTGCTTTACAATGTTGTGTTAGTTTCTGCCATACAATGAAGTGAATCAGCTATATGTATACATATATCCCCTCCCTCTTGGACCTCCCTCCCACCCCTCTCCTCATCCCACGCATCTAGAAGCACAGAGCACCGAGCTGAGCTTCCTGTGCTTTATAGCATGTTCCCACTAGCTATCTATTTTACACATGGTAGTGTATATATGTCAGTCCTAATCTCCCAGTTTGCCTCACACTCTCCTTTCCCCCCTGTGTCCATATGTCTGTTCTCTATGTCTCCATCTCTATTCCTTCCCTGCAAATGGGTTCCTCTGTACCATTTTTCTAGATTCTACATATATGCGTTAATATACAATATTTGTTTTTCTCTTTCTGGCTTACTTCACTCTGTATGACAGACTCTAGGTCCATCCACATCTCTACAAATGACCCAGTTTTATCCTTTCTAGTTTGAGATCTGTTTCAGGGTAGTCGAATAGCCCAAGTGAATGAAGGCTAGTTCTCAATTGAAGAATTCCAGGTAATAAATGCAGAAGGAACTGGAGTTGGAAAAACACAATTTTGTAATCTCTAATTAAAAAAAAATGATTCAGGCAAAGGTTATCAATGATCGTGGTATCATTAGGGGAAAGAATGATAAGGAACTTTACTGATAAGGAAGTTTACCACCTGAATTTACTGACCACCCTTAATGTTATTAAGAGGAAAAATAAATTCTATGCTTCCTGATGTCATGCTATATGAATTATACAGCACCACTTAATTTTTCTTGTTTACCTCCCCAAAAAAGTAAAAGGAATAATTGAAACTGAATTGAGCCTTTACATTGAACTTCTAATCTAATGGAAATGTGGAATACGAAGGACACGTTAAATGATATAAAGAAGCTATCTGCCAACTGAAGTGATCGTGTTTCTTAAACAAGACAATGGCATTAAAATAATAGTAACATTGTTGAGACTATTCTAAATTAATAGACTTAAAAAGACGTTAGAGGTAACAATCAGATACATTGAGTAAGTCTGCTTGCATCTGATAAAAACAACAAACTCTAAATTTATTATTTAGGAACAATCAGACCTATTTGAAAATAGACTGGCTATTAGATGATATTAAGAAATTACTGGTAGTTTTTTAAAATATAAAAATGGTATGTCGGGCCTCCCTGGTGGCGCAGTCGTTGAGAGTCCGCCTGCCGATGCAGGGGATACGGGTTCGTGCCCCGGTCTGGGAGGATCCCATATGCCGCGGAGCGGCTGGGCCCGTGAGCCATGGCCGCTGAGCCTGCGCATCCGGAGCCTGTGCTCCACAGCGGGAGAGGCCACAACAGTGAGAGGCCCGCATACCGCAAAAAAAGAAAAAAAAAAATGGTATGTCTTTTGGTAAGAAAAT
This sequence comes from Mesoplodon mirus, assembly GCF_964341445.2. Lineage (NCBI taxonomy): Eukaryota > Metazoa > Chordata > Mammalia > Artiodactyla > Ziphiidae > Mesoplodon > Mesoplodon mirus. Next base: position 91,292,977 of record NC_138987.1, on the reverse strand, counting down.
GTCATTTGTGTTATCATTACTATTGTCATTACTATTATTTTGAGATTCATTCTAAAGTAGATAAAGATCAAATCTCCTGGAGTCTGGGATTCATTTTAAAAATAGAAAATCTTGTAATAAAAGAAGGTATATGGAAGAGAGGAAAAAAATATGGCCAAGTGTTGATGTGGGTACTTTGACCCTTTATTTTTGCTGTACTCTGTATTTTTGTGTTTGAAACTTTCTTTAAAATAGATATCACCCAGTAAGACTGGCCAGAACATGGGGACTGATACAAGAGGCCAGCAGGAAGCTAGGGAGCAGGGGTGGTGGCTGACCACAGGCCCAGAATGCTGCCTGGGCATGGGACTGCACAGCATGCAGGCTACTGAACATAAAGAGGGCTAAGCCTGGCCACCGCCACCAGGGAGAAAGTGAAGGGAATCGGCTGCCGGTGAGGCAGTGAAATACAGAGAAACACCAACGTTCCAGACAGAAGTAATCACTGGAAACCAGGCCAAAGCTGGTCTCAACAGACCACATAATTGGAGGCAGGAAGAGAACGTTGCCAAGCTTAATATGAAGTTTGCTCCTTGTTTGATTATTTCAGGATAAAATAAAATCAATGAGTAGTTATGTATTCAATCCATAATTGAAGCAAGTCACAGTTGTTTCTGGCATTTATTCAATGTGAGAGGAAAAAATGTATGATCGTTATTCCCTTATAATAATTTCTTATACTACATTGAAATACGCGATGAATACTTCTCAGATTCATGAATACTTCTTCTCAGATTCAAAACTCAGAATTCTGTTAACGTTTCTGTATGTTCCTTTTGCAATCCTTTCATTAATTTTCTTCTTGTTTTCAAGTCTCAAGACCTACATTTTAATTACAGAGCACATTGAAATACCATATAAATATCAGTAAATTTTAAATGATAGGAACAGGGACCCAACACAACACAAGAATTCTGTGCATTAAATAGGAATCACATGGACTGATGTGGCATGAAATTGACCTGCGACTAAAGATATTGGTTAAAATTACACTTGTCTTTTCAACAAAATGAAGCTGTCTGTAAAGAAGTTATAATGCTGTCTTGCATCCAGAAAGGGAAGATGATCTCTCTCTCTCTCTCTCTCTCTTTTTTTTTTTTATTTTTAAAATGGGAACACAGAAGTCTGAAGAAGAAGCTTTGCTGGTGTAAAATCCTTGTCAGGCTCAGCAGGCTTGTCAATTGGATTAGCATGTGGGAAGGACTCCTTCCAAATGTGCAGCCTCAGCCTCCATCTGCAAGACAGGACTTTTTATCCTTCCACTGGCTCAAATTCAGAAACGTCTTCCTCCATGGAGTGTTCACTTACCCATCTTGATCTCTTTTCCTTGCCTCTTTTTAAAATTCAAGGCACTATGAAGCCCAAGCAAATAAAGCTTCCTAAAGTTTTTAGGCTGGGAGACAGAGTTTTCCAGATGGATCTTATTTCTTTGCTTCATGGAAATGGAAAATTGCAGATAGCTTTTCTCTGCTTGAGAATGAGAAGTTACATATAGATGAGAAGAAAAAATGAGGGAGGGGAACCCAAGTAATTAGTCTGTTTTTATTGTGTTTAGAAATAAGGGATAGGCTCTGTTAAATATTTGTAGGTGTGTTCTTAGCCATTACACCCTCAGTGCTCCATTTCTGGTGTATTTACGTGGCTTGACAAGACAAAAATTAGAAAAATGGTTTTTCTCAGCTTGGTATGTGTAATGTTATACATTAATTTAAAATTTTATTTTGGTACCTGTATATGGTTTGGAAATATTGATAGCCTCACAGGCTTATATTAAACACACATATACACAAACATGCAAGGAGTAATCACATGACCTGTCTCTCATCCCTACATGCTACTCCCCTGGGAAAATCGTTTATCAACATGTTTGGATATGGCTTCTAGTATTTTCATCCATGTTTGTGAGTAGTATGCTTATTGGCTATTTCTTGATTTTTTTCAACTTAGGGTATTGTGTGATGGCTTCCTACTCTGGAAGATGAAGATTTAGTCCTTTTATATTATATCCTGCTCCCATGCACTTCCATTTCCCATCCTTCCATCACATTTATTCAACACATTTGGTTAGATCAGCATTAGGTTTAGATTATTAGAACCACATACATGTTGCTCACTGAGGCATTTGGTTCATGGAGGTTACATTTTTTTCTTGCAGGAGTTAATAATTGACTTGTTTTTATTTGCTCAGCTTTCTATGTACTATCTAGAAAAGACTTGAACCTCATGGTGCTTCTGAGGGCATGGCCTTTGGAAGCACCAACAGCAGCTTCATTTCTGGAATTTTCTGAGAGTAGCTCTCCAGCTGGCATGTATGTAGAGTCAATGGGGGAACCCTTCCTAGGAGACAGGATTCACAGGCTGCATGTAGCATATAGCTGCAAAGCCTTGGGATCTTACTGGGATGCAGAAAGGGATAAAAAGGCTGCAGAGAAAGAAGGGTAATAAGTGTTGCTTGGAGAAGTTGCATGTTAAAAATGGGAGAAGCTCTACTTATAACAAGCACCAGTGGTTCCATGAGAGATAATTTACACTAAATTCATGGCCAGGGTACTAAGTATATTTTCTAAGGGAAAATGGAAATTAAGACTTTTTAAATATGTGGGAATCGAGGGACAAAAAGAAGGCTTATGGAGATTGAAATGTCTCAAATGCTCTGTCTGAGAGAGAAAGCAGTGCGTATGGATAAATTTTACCCCCAGGATGCGGAAAGCATATTATGACAATTTACTTCTCAGTGGGCAGTTTCTTAGAAATGAGTTTCAGCTTACAGATTGTGAGCTTCAGACTGTTGTTCATAGACTGGATGGCACCCTGATCCACTGAAGGCAAGACATTTCTCCCTTTATCTCTTATACTTCCTGTCTACCATTCTTTCCAAGATAATACTGGTACTTTTGTAGGTATGGGTAGTCTTAAATTCTGGAATACAATTCTTCCCCCTAGGAATATACCCACAGGGGTCAAAGATTTGTTTTACAAGTTTTATGGGTATGAAGACAGTGATGTGATAGCCTGTATCCTATTCAATGTGACTGGAAAACACACGAGGTTTAGAGTTGAAATAACAACAGTTTGGGAGTAGCCAATGGAAGACAGAATCCAGAAGCACCAAACTGCTGAAGAAACCCAGATTAAGTGAGTATCTTCTGAGCTGAGCTAAAGAGAAAACTGATTTTGAATTTAAATTTTTTAGTGCATGAAAAGGATATTCCACTTAGGAATTTAATCTCTCTGGCAACTTCATATTTAGGCAATCTATGTTATTAATTTTTAGGGTATTGTATTATTTGGGATATTATTTATGTTGTCACATATAATCTTGGATGAATTATAGTGAATAAAGTTACTAGGGAATTTGAAATGAGAAATTCACATCCTTATTTTCTCTTCCCTTTAGATGGAGGGTGGATAATCAGAGTCTGTGCATTCAGTGGGTCATGTCTTTGTACTAGTAAGTAGGGTACTTTGCTTTAATCGAGGAAAATGATGCCACTCAGTCAAAAAGGCAGTTGAGTCTTCTAGTCCCCTTGAGGAAAGAGAAAAGGACTTTTCCTAGAAGGTCCACCTGTTCCAGCTAGCTCTATGCCAGCTTCTTGGCCTGCAATTTGGTAAGTTCATCAGATCAGCCCTGCCTGTTTTTGATGTCTGCATTTGGGGTTGGGGAAAAAATGGCCTACTGTGGTGTTAAAATCAATTTTGCCAAAGAACATTGTGCTTTACGAGAGAAATGAGCACCTGACTGACCTTAAATAAAGCTGACATTTTGAGTCTCATTAACTATAATGTCCTTGTACCAATTCTCTATTAACTATGGGATGGTGAGTCTTGGCATTCCCTCCTTTGCTAAGCTTCCCTACCAGTTGAGTGACTGTGGAGTAACTTGAGCTGTGGCACCTGTAGCTACCAACCATGACCACAATCGTAGGCTCTTTGGTAGAGCCAAGCTGACAAGCACATGGCAAAGTGGGTCTCAATCCTGGACTAGAATCCCTTGGGGTATTTAAAAAATTATGATGCCCAGTCCTACTCCCTAGAGATTTGCTTTAATTGGACTGAGTTGGGGGTCATAGTATCATTGTTTTTATAAAGCTCTAAGAGTTTCTAATTTCTAGAGTGTCTCAGAGTTGAGACCTAAATAAAATTAGAAGCTGAACAACAAATACTGTTACTGCCCCTGAAGCAGACAAGGAACAGGCTTCTCAGTACTAAGAATGTTCCTTTAATTAAGACTTCTTTTTTCTTCTCCCATTCCTTCACTCTAGTGTCCTCAAGGAAGAGGGGAAGAACTATCATTAATAATTTATAGACATTATATGTTCCAAGAGCAAAGGGTATAGTTTCAGGTGTTTAATCCTTATCCCAATAGTTGTATTTTCATCTAATTGAAGAATCAAACACTAAAGGTAGAATAACTTTTCTGAGACCACAATGGTAAGTGAAAAAATAGGATTAGAACACCAGTCAGTTTGAATTACTCCATTATTTTATTGCAAACTTATTTGGTAAATAGTTTTTAAAGTTTACGTTTTTGGGTTGTTGTATCTTTATTTAAATTCTTATTTGCAGCTGTTTTAAGAGAGAGGAATGGAGTAAAGATGTCTTTGCTCCACTATGTTTAGTTATAAGTCAAGGGTGCAATTTCACCCTAATTATTACCTCTAGTTCCCCAAATGCCAGAGGTGGTATAGTTCGGTAGTTAAAAAGGCAAGGGTTTTGGAGCCAGACTGCATTGGTTCAAATCTCAGCCCAGCTATCTTATAACCTAAGTAGTTTACTTAATGCCTCTCTGGCTCGGTTTCCCCATCTGAAAAGTGGGATGATATTTTTTGCTTTGTCCTGTTGATTGAATATGTTAGTTCAATTTAAGTGTTGAGAACAGCATCATAATTAATCAAAAGTCAGCTATTATCTTGGTATTGATGAGTAATATCTGAACTAGTGAAAGTACTGTGTTGCTGCAATGGTGCTTCACTAACATACTTTTAGCCAGAGTAGAAAATACTCTAAGGTCGATTCTAGACCCCCATTAAAAGTGTTTGTTCATTTAAAGACTTATAAGGAATTTTAACTTTCTTGAGCACCGTATTAAGTACTGATATCATTCTGTTTATTCCCTACAACAATTCTAGGACATATTATTTCCTAATTGTATATATTGGAGGAAATATTTTTGCATAGTATATTATTTAAAAGAGTTAGAGAAGAATCACTTATATAGTTTTTTTTCACATTTAAGTGTTAATGTTATTAATTGGATTATCGGAGTATTGACTTTAAGTATTGGAACATTCGTTTTAGTTATTGTATAGTAAGGTTTTCCCACTAATCCACCTATGCTCTAATCTTTTGCCTTACCCCATTGCTCATTTTTACCCCCTCAGGCAACAGCTGTTATAGCCTAGTAGGCTAAATAATATTTCCTAGGTTTAATGTGTTGTAAGCTACCCAAATATTTTTTCTTTAGGGTAGAACGCAAACTAAACCTAGTTTGACTGCAGGTGTTAAAACTTGTGGGTCTTGGCAGAATTAACAAATTCTTGATGCTGGTGGATAAGTGGAATGCTTGGAACTCTACCCCTTGGGTAGGTTTGTGGCTTAGGAAACTCAAAACCTGTAAAGATGGCCGCATGCCAGTCCTTTGAGGTAGAGGCTTTGAATGTTTCTATAGAACCTCTGTTGACCAGCTTCACGGCTCCAATGGCTGCCTGCAAAATAAATAAATAAGGGCTGATGTGCTGTACAAGTTACAACTACTGTAACTTGCTTATCATGCTGGTTTGAAAAGTAAATGTGTGCATTCAAAACTTGTTACATAGCACACTGTGAATTCCTTTTGAGTCTGGACTATTGTGAGAGAAAATAACTCAAATTTATCTTGGCAAGTGTACCAGTGTGTACCTGTGATTTGTAAAATTATTCTTATCTGCTTTGCTGCAACAGTGTCATTACCTGGGTTCCTAGCTATTCATTTACAATCAATTTTCATTATCTTCTGTCACCCTTTTCAAGATTACATGGTAATTACAGAAATATAAAATCATTCAAGTAGACTGAATATTTCTTGTTTATAAATTTATAATATCAGTGAGTAGATAAAAATATCTGCCCAACAGGAATTTACAGTTTAGATAACAGGATAACACATAAAATATGGACAACATACAGGGCAGTATATAAGTATTCAATGCCACAAATTTCAGACAAGACATATGATCAGATAAAGCTTCATGGAAATGGGATGGCTTGAAGGAAAAGCCCTGAAGAAGGTTTTATGTGTTTGGCGAGATTATTGTCATATGGGAATGACTTGAACTAAGGTATTGTCATAGGATTAAGTTAGGTATGATCGCTAACAATAAGTAGATATGTCAACTGGAGGAAAGGTTTGGGTTCAATTTCAGATCGCTTTTGAGAAAAACACATTTATCTGAAAAAAAGAAAAACAAAAACATTAATTGGAGAAGATACAGGCATCCCAATGTTCATAGCAGCATTATTTACAATTGCCAAGATATGGAAGCAACCTAAGTGTCCATCAGCAGATGAATGGATAAAGAAGATGTGGTACATATATACAATGGAATACTATTCAGCCCTAATAAAGAATGAGATTTTGCCATTTGTAGCAACATGGATGGACTTGGAGGGAATTATGCTAGTCAGACAGAGCCAGACAGAGAAAAACCAATACTGTATGATATCACTTACATGTGGAACCTGAAAAATAAAACAAACTAGTGAATATAACAAAGTAGTGGTTACCAGTGAGGAGAGGGAAACAGGAGGGGCAATAGAGGGGTAGGGGAGTAAAAGAGGTACAAACAATTAGGTATAAAATAAGCTATAAGGATATGTTGTACAACAAGGGGAATATAGCCAGTATTTTATAATAACTATAAATGGAGCATAACCTTTAAAAATTGTGAATTATTATATTTAAAAAATACATTTATACATTTACTTGCCTTTTTGATGAAATTCTATTCACTAACACAAAAGTCATGTTGAAGTTGCTCCTTTTATGTACTTTAAGAGCATATCTCTTATTTTAACTTGTGTCACTGAATGCTTATAGTGCTAATCAGTACTGATCTCTGAGATCATCCCTTTCTGGTAATGGTAGAAGGCTGAGGACTACATTTTCACTAGCTACAGTTTATCATCAACCCACTTTTTTGTGTTTGTCACATTAATGATGCTGGAGAGCTTATTCTCAATGCCACACGGTGCTGCTTACTTCCTTTTGCTGATAAACTAAAGTTCCATTGTAGGAAGTCATATGTGGCATTTGTTTGTTTTAGCTCTTCCTACTTCTAATAACTGAGTGGAGATGAATAGATGGGTATAAGAAGAATTGAATTAATTCTTAGGTTTCTGAGGATGGGCCATTTATTCTACTGCTCTGGATAAATTGTGACCTTATCGACACATTTAAGCTCCTGTCACAAATTGATCTGTTACAAATTCCCAGTTGTCAAAGTATTAAAATGTAAAATATATAAAGAAAAACCCCAAGAAACATAAATATCCAGATTTTTGCAGTACAATGCAATGTCCTTTTAAAAAAAAGTTTGTTGTAATTGTGCATTTAATTCTGACAGCAGTTCAAAACACGAAACCACATGTTTTCCTACCCTTCCCCCAAACCTGGGACTGCAGTACTAAAGAAGTATGCTAATTACTTTTACTATTAAAGTATGCTAATTTACTTTTACTTTCTCCTCTCAAAGTAATAGTAACAGAGACTTGATCAGTTCAGCCTTTCCATGACATTTTGGGTAGGGGTATGAATTATGGAAACAAATTGACTTAGTTTAAATCCTGGCTCCCCCTTTTTCTGGCACTCTTGACTTGGTCAAAATATTTAGTTTCTCAGTCCATCTGTACTGTTATCTGTAAAATGGAAATGATAATAAATATCTACATATTGGGATTGTTCTGAGATGCAACTAATGAATATATGCATTTAAAAAAGTGCTAGACACAAAGTAAGAACATAAATCATTATATAATTATGGTTAAACATTACCTATTTTAGTTTTCCAATATATATATATATATTTTAATCACTGAAAATTTACTACTATACAGGCTTAGAAAACTCCACCCTATAATATACACCCCTTTATGGAATTTGGTGGTTTTCCATTGCTCTGGATAAATAGTGCCCTTATCTTCAACTATCATCTAAAATGTATATTCTACTGGACACAAAGTCTTGCTTTGCTACATGACTCATAGCATTTTACCTTGTTTCCCATTTGCCAAGGAGGGAGAAGGAAAAACAAAAAAGGATTTTCTCCCTGCCCTCTAATCCTTTTTCATGACCTCCCACCCCCTAACCCTGCCACACACATAGACATACTGGCACTGATTTATCTTCAGGAGAATATAATAAGAAAACATGAATCAGGACTTTTAGTCTTCCACATTTGAACTTTTGGAGACAACTTTAAACAAATTTGGCATATGTTAGCCATATGTTTAAATGTCAGCCAAGTACTTAGATGTCTAATATTCGAACATAAACTGCAAAGTTTAGAATTGCAGTAGAAAATTCCCTTTTTGTTCAGAGCTGGACTCACACAGTGGAGTTTTATGTTGTATGATTTGAAGGGCACCAGACAGCCTGTTTCCTGTGTCCAAACAATATCCCCTTTGCCCCTCCTGTTCTCAATGTCCCTTCCTTTGCTGATTATTTTTGGGGAAAATGAGAAAGACTTGCATGCTAAAGCAAGTTGGATTACTTTCTGTCCAGGGAAGATTAGGAAGCATGAAAACAGCCAATACATTGGAACACTTCGGTTGAGTAAGAGAAAAGATGGGGGAAAAAAAGAGAGATGACCCTGAATTAATCTTTGCTCATATGATTCTCTTGCTTAAAGAGTTTCTGTTTTCACTTATTTCTAAAATTCTTTGAAGGTAGATTGGTTCAGTATATGATCCCCCTATGTTATCAGGTAAGTCATGGTTATATTTTTAAAAATGAAACCATCAAGGCTGTTAAGAACAAAACATCATTAGATAGATCCAAGGACTATGCCAATATAAACAAGGACAGGGACATTTTCCTTTGACAAATGATCTAACACTTAATGTCCATGATATTGAATGAAAAATATATTCACTGAATGGAAAACAAGGGTAGAGTAACTACCCACTGTTTAAGCATAAATTATACCTTTGTTTCTTCAAAAGTGATGCTGTTTATTTCTCTCTCTTGTTGCCAAATAAGTGCAAATATAGAAGGAAATTCACAAAGTATCTGCAAATCCCATATTCAGCTATGAGAGACTGACCTGACCAAATATCATGATTCCATATGTTTTATTTCCATTTGTTCTCTTGCACCAATAATTAAGAATGACAACAGACTAAAAATTTTCTTATTTCAATTTAGCCTTTGGAAAGCATTTGTATTTTGGTATAAGTGTTAATTTATAATATATCCATTGGTCTTATCTCTATATTAACCTGTTTTTTGGGGTCTTAGGACTTTTTTTTGTTTTGTTTTATTTTAACTTTAAGCTAAGGCTGTCCTGACTAGGATAGGGCAACCAGACTTTTTGAATCATTATGTTCTCATGTAGATAGAAGAGATTTTTAGTCAACTGGCTACATGTAATCTTTCAGCCACTTAAAGAAACACTGCCATACATAGGGGACTGACTCCATTAAGATTCTTAAGCCAAGGTGTGATAGACTGGCTTTGCTTTGGGGATATGAATTATTTATAAAATGAAGAAAGGGTAGACTATATATATGACCATTTTCCTAATTGTTTTGGGTATTATTGTAGGTCCTTTTCTTCTCTTGTGTTTCCCACTTAGAGAAGTTCCTTTAGCATTTGTTGTAGAGCTGGTTTGGTGGTGCTGAATTCTCTTAGCTTTTGCTTGTCTGTAAAGCTTTTGATTTCTCCATCGAATCTGAATGAGATCCTTGCTGGGTAGAGTAATCTTGGCTGTAGGTTCTTCCCTTTCATCACTTTAAGTATATACTGCCACTCCCTTCTGGCTTGTCGAGTTTCTGCTGAGAAATCAGCTGGTAACCTTATGGGAGTTCCCTTGTATGTTATTTGTCATTTTTCCCTTGCTGCTTTCAGTAATTTTTCTTTGTCTTTAATTTTTGCCAATTTGATTATTATGTGTCTCGGCATGTTTCTTCTTGGGTTTATCCTGTATGGGACTCTCTGTGCTTCCTGGACTTGGGTGGCTATTTCCTTTCCCATGTTAGGGAAGTTTTCGACTATAATCTCTTCAAATATTTTCTCGGGTCATTTCTCTCTCTCTTCTCTTTCTGGGACCCCTATAATGCGAATGTTGTTGCATTTAATGTTGTCCCAGAGGTCTCTTAAGCTGTCTTCAATTCTTTTCATTCTTTTTTCTTTATTCTATTCCGCAGCAGTGAGTTCCACCGTTCTGTCTTCCAGGTCACTTATCCGTTCTTCTGCCTCAGTTATTCTGCTATTGATTCCTTCTAGTGTATTTTTCATTTCAGTTATTGTATTGTGCATCTCTGTTTGTTTGTTCTTTAATTCTTCTAGGTCTTTGTTAAACATTTCTTACATCTTCTAGATCTTTGCCTCCATTCTTTTTCTGAGGTCCTGGATCATCTTCACTATCATTGTTCTGAATTCTTTTTCTGGAAGATTGCCTATCTCCATTGCATTTAGTTGTTTTTCTGGGGTTTTATCTTGTTCCTTCATCTGGTATATAGCCCTCTGCTTTTTCATCTTGTCTATCTTTCTCTGAATGTGGTTTTTGTTCTACAGGCTGCAGGATTGTAGTTCTTCTTACTTCTGCTGTCTGCCCTTTCTCTGCACCTTTTTAAAAGAATGTTGCCTATAGCCTGAAATATACAGGATAGCCCATTCTCAAGGCTCTTACCTCTAAAGGTATAACACTTTACCATTCATATAGAGATAAAAAGTTGTGGAACAGAAAATAACAATTGTCTTGGTGGAGGAACATTGTGACCAGACCTACTTGGACAGCTGCAAGAACAAAGGATTCCAGCACCAAGAAGTTTGCACCCCATCCCTTTTTACTATAAAAGAAACCTGAATTCTAACTCAGGTAAAATGGTTTTTGGGGAGCACTAGTCCACCATCTTATCAGTCTGCTGAGTTTCTGAATAAAGTCACTATTACTTGCCCAACAACTCATCTCTTGCTCTATTGACCTGCCAGGTAGAAAGCCATACAAGTTTGAACTCAGTAACACTGTTCTGCCTTTTTTTTTTTTTTTTTTTTTAACCACCATAGCATAGTTTTGTCTGGTCTGAAAATACATTCTAATAATGTATGAATATTCTAGTTGTTCCACATCCTCCTTGTTGATATTTAGTATTGTCGGCATTTTAAATTTTAACCATTGTGGTGGGTGTATAATGGATCTCATTGTGTTGCAGTTTGCATTCCCTTGGTTAACTTGCTGAGCTTCCTTCATGTGCTTATATGCCATTTGTGAATGTTTCTTAGTGAAGTGTCAAACATTTCCCTCATTTTTATTTTTTTAATTTAAAAAAAAAATTTATTTATTTATTTATTTGCTTGTGCTGGGTCTTAGTTGTGGCAGGCGGGCTTCTTAGTTGTGGCTCTCCTGCTCCTTAGTTGTGGCTTGCTGGCTCCTTAGTTGAGGCATGTGAACTCTTAGTTGTGGCATGCATGTGGGATCTAGTTCCCTGGCCAGGAATCGAACCCAGGCCCCCTGCATTGGGAGCATGGGGTCTTAACCACTGCACCCACAGGGAAGTCCCAAATTTCCCCCATTTTTAAATAGGATTGTCTTTTTGTCATTGAGTTGTAGGCGTTCTTTATATATTCTGGATACATATCTTTTGTCAGATGTATGTGTTGTGAATGTGTTCTCTGAGTTGGTTTGTCTGTTCATTTTCTAATGCTGTCTTGAGGAACAAAAATCTAACATTTTTTTCTATTGTTGTTATCACTTTCTACATTCTGTCTAAGAAATATTTGCCATAACCCAGGTTGCAAAGATATATTTTTTTCTAAGTGTTTTGTAGATTTAGATTTTACATTTTGGCCTATAAGTTTAGCATTTATGTTATGTCCATTTTGTGTTAATTTTTCTGTGTGGTGTAAGATAAGTGTTGAGGTTAATTTCTTCCAGGTGGATAAACAGCTATTTCACCAATTTTCATTGAAAAGATGTTTATTCCCTTTATTGAATAGTTTTATTTTCTTTCAAGTCAATTGACCGTGTAAGTGTGATTATTTCTGGACCATCTCTTCTGTTTGATCCTTATGCCAACACCACAATATCTTAATTACTGTACCTTAATAGTAATTCTTGAAATGACAGTGTCTTCCAATGATTTTTGTCAAAATCAATTTTATAATAATGTAGGCTCTTTGCATTTCCATTTAAATTTTAGAAATAGCTTGATAATTTTGATAAAATCCTTCTGGGATTGTAATTAGAGTGTATTCCAATCTATTTTGGAGAGAATTAATGGGTTAACAGTATTGAGTGTTTCAATCCATGAATTTGATACATCCCTTCATTTACCTAGTTCCTTAATTTCTCTGGGCAATCTTTGTAGTTTTCAGTATATAAGCCTTTAGATATTTGGTTAAATTTATTCCTAAGTATTTTGTTTAGATGTTATTGTAAGTAAAATTTTTGGATTTTATTTTGTAACTGTATGGTGCAAGTACCTAGACACAAATTGATTTTGCATATTGACTTGTGTAGAGAACTTGCTAAATTCACTTAGTAGTTGTTTCATAGATTACCTCATATATTTTTATATAAAAATTCATATCTGCAAATAGAGATAGTTTTACTTTTTAATGTAGTTTATATTTTTCTTGGCTTGTTGCATTATATAAGACCATATAAAGTACTGAGTAGAAATGATATATGGTAATGAGTAGAAATGATGAAAGCACATACCCTTGCTTTATTCCTGATCTTAAGGTAAAAAGTGTTCAGGGCTTCCCTGGTGGCGCAGTGGTTGAGAGTCTGCCTGCCGATGCAGGGGACACGGGTTCGTGCCCTGGTCCGGGAGGATCCCACATGCCACGGAGAGGCTGGGCCCGTGAGCCATGGCCACTGAGCCTGCGCGTCCGGAGCCTGTGCTCCACAACGGGAGAGGCCACAGCAGTGAGAGGCCCGCGTACCACAAAAAAAAAAAAAAAAAAAAAAGTGTTCAGTGTTGCACCATTAAGTAAGTTGTAGGTTTTTTATAGATATGACTTATCAGATTGAGGAAATTCCATGTTATTCCTAATTTCCTCTGAACTTTTTTCATGACTGGTACATAATTTTGTCAAGTCCTTTCTATATCTGTTGAGATGACCGTGCGGCTTTTCCTTTAACCTGTTATTGTGCTGACTTACACTGATTTACAAATGTGAAGCCAATTTTTCAGTCTTATGGTAAACACCATCTGGCTAAATTAATATGCTAAATTTGTTAAGGATTTTTATATATGTTCATGATACATATTGGTCTGCAGTTTTTTCTGCTTGTAATATCTTTGCTTTTGGTATCAGAATTATGCTGACCTCAAAACAGTCTGGGAATATTCCATCCTCCCCACTTCTACTTAAGGAGATTATGTAAAATTGGTATTATTTCTTTCTTAAGTATTTGATATAATTCACTAATTCTGGATGTGGTGTTCTCTTGGTGGAAATTTTTTTATTATTGCAGTTACCATAATAAGAATAAGTCTATTTAGATTTTCTATTTCATATTTTCTCAATTTTGGTAAGTTTTGTCTTTCAAGGAATTTGATCATTTTTCTAAGTTGTTAAATTTATTGGCATAAAGTTATCCATAAGACACCCTCATTATCCCTTTAACATCCATTTAACATCCGTGGCATCTGCAATTATTTTGTCCCTTCTGTAGCATAAGCCTGACAATTGGTTTTTCTTTTTTGAAATGTTGTGTGTCTGACTTACACTTTGATTGTTGAGGTATCCATTTCAAAGATGGCTCTTTCAAATAAACACAGTATCAGCCACACAACTAGATAAAGAGGCAGTAACCACCGCTCCCTCCATCCAGGCCCCTAATCAGGCTTCTTTGTTTTAGAGATTTTGGTTGATTTACATAGTTCGCCACTTGGGGTGCTTGTTTTTCTCTTCTTGTGCTTTAAATTCCCACTCTTATGTTTTAAATTCACCAATGAAGAGTGAACCTGCAAAACTCTTAGGCCTCCACCCTCAGCCTCAGTAAAAGAACCACAAGACCAAGCTCTCTTTCTCTCTACCCACAACCTTACCCTGTGGCCCCAGGCATATGCCATGTACTCTCCAGGACTGTGAGTAATAAACCTCATTCTTTTTTCAAAGTTTCTTGATGGTTATTGCTGAGGGCCTCTTGCAACTGTAACAAGAACCTGAACGGCCAGTCCAGCCACAACATTGGTTATCAATAGGCTAAAGCTGGCACAAACACCCTCATATTGTTCAGTCGGCAGTTAACTCACTGGTCACTTGATCATTTTGAAGTTTGTTTTTAAGCTTTTTAAGGGTGCTTTTAGAGTAGCTCTTAATTTAGCCCTGTATGTATTCAGCAAGGTTTCTTTGTTCTGGCTCGTTAAAATTTCTATGTCTTTCTGTACAGCTCTAGAATCTCCATTCAGATCATAGACCTCTAGAAACTAGTCCCTGGAAGACCTCACTTATCTTTGTCCTGTGCATGTGCATATTAGTATTTGGCTGAAATCTTAAGAGGAGTCATACAAAGATTTTTTTTTTTTTGGTAGCTCTCTTCTCTTTGATAACCTGCCCTATTCAGCCAATGTGGCAACATCAGTATGATTTCTGCCTTATCAGCTTATTGAGACCCATGGGGCCACCTTACACCTCAATCAGGAATGTGCCCCAGCCAATAAGGTAAGGTCATTGTTTGGTTCATCTTATGTATTTTCCTCTCTGAGGGATTTTCCTCTAGATAGATAATAATCTTATGCTGCCTATTGTACAACATCTGAAAATATTCCTCATATATTTTGTCACATTTTACTATTGCTCATCTTGGAAGAATTACTTGGGTATCAGTTATTTCATCTTGGGCAGAAGTGGAATTGGTTCATGGGCAGGAACAGAAGTTTTACTTAATGACTGTTTTTGAGCTACTTTGTTTCTATTAGATAACCATAGCTTAAAATAAGTTTATAATAGTACTTTATACTCAGTTTTCCCATATCATATAACTTAAATAAGCTTAAACTTCTAGGAGAATTTCCTTGCTTCCTTAGAAAGTGCTTCTCAAAGTGTAAGTTTAAGATGAGCATCATTTGGGGAATTGTTAGAAATAAAAATTTACTGGCCTCATTCAAGACCTGCTACATCAAAAACAGCGAGTTTGGGACTTCCCTCATGGAGCAGTAGTTAAGAATCCACCTGCCAATGCAGGGGACACGGGTTCGAGCCCTGGTCCAGGAAGATCCTCCATGCCACGGAGCAACTAAGCCCATACGCCACAACCACTGAAGCCCGTGCACCTAGAGCCCGTGCTCCACAATAAGAGAAGCCACTGCAATGAGAAGCTGGAACACTGCAGAGGAGAGTAGCTCCCAGTCGCCGCCAACTAGAGAAAGCCTGTGCACAGCAATGAAGACCAAACACAGCCATAAATAAATAAGTAAATAAATAAATAAATTTATAAAAAACAAACAAACAAACAAACAAAAACTGTGAGTTTGGGGAACATCTATTTGTGTTTTCTTAACAAGTCCCCAGTGATTCTAGTGTGCAGTAAAGTTCAGTTACTACCCTGTCAGGTTTCCGGCTATAGTTCTCCATACAGCGTCCTTTTTTTTTTTTTTTTAATTCAAGTATAGTTGATTTACAATGTTGTGTTAATTTCTGCTGTACAGCAAAGTGACTCAGTTACTTTTAATATTCTTTTCCATTCTGGATAGGATATTGATTGTAGTTCCCTGTGCTATACAGTAGGACCTTGTTGTTTATCCATCTTATATATACTAGTTTGCATCTGCTAACCCCAAACTCCCAATCCTTCCCTCCCCGACCCTTACCCCCTTGGCAACCACAAGTCTGTTCTCTACATCTGTGAGTCTGTTTCTGTTTTATAGATATGTTCATTTGTGTTGTATTTTAGATTCCACATATAAGTGATATGGTATCTATCTTTCTCTTTCTGACTTACTTTGTTTAGTATGATAATTTCTAGGTCCCTCCATGTTGTTGCAGTTGGCATTATTTCATTCTTTTTTTATGACTGAGTAATATTCCACTGTATATATATATATAAAAACCACATCTTCTTTATCTATTCATCTGTCAATGGACATGTAGCTTGTTTCCATGTCTTGGCTATTGTAAATAGTGTTGCTACGAACATAGGGGTGTGTGTATCTTTTTGAACTATAGTTTTGTCTGGGTATATGCTCAGGAGTGGGATTGCTGGATCATATTGCAACTCTTAGTTTTTTGAGGAACTTCCATACTGTCCTCCACAGTGGCTGCACCAATTTACATTCCCACCAACAGTGGAAGAGGGCTCCCTTTTCTCCACACTCTCTCCAACATTTATTATTTGTAAACTTTTTAATGATGGCTGTTCGGACTGGTGTGAGGTGATACCTCACTGTAGTTTTGATTTGCATTTCTCTATAATTAGCAATGATGAGCATCTTTTCATGTGCCTATTGACCATCTGTATGTCTTCTTTGGAGAAATGTCTATGTAGGTCTTCTGCCTGTTTTTTGATTGGGCTGTTTGGGGTTTTTTTGTTGTTGTTGAATTGTATTTTTTGTATATTTTGGAAATTAAGCTCTTGTTGGTTGCATCATTTGCAAAATATCTTCTCCCAGTCCGTAGGTTGTCTTTTCATTTCCTTTATGGTTTCCTTTGGTGTACATACAGCATCCTTTGTTCTAATTACTGGACTACTTGTTTAGCTTCCTCCTAAGTTCTGTGAAAACAGGAAATGTGTCTCATATTTACCTGATTCCATATTTACCTGATTCCATAACTTATGCTTGACAAAAAATTTTTAATACCTGTGCTGTAGTTGGGTCACTTGCTTTGCCTCCATTTCTTAGAACAGTTCTTTTTCCTTATATTCCAAAGCCCCATATGTCTTCTCCCAAGGTTTTTTTGGACATGAAAAATTGTGTTTTTTAATGACTCTAACTGGTTTCATTTCATGGGATTATCACACTTTATCTTTCAGGGAGAGAAAAATTGACTAAGAAATCTGATACGTTTATTTATGGAGTAAACCTGTTTAAAGAAACATTATCTTTGTAGTTTCAAATTTGATTACTCCTTTCAGGTTGAAGTAGATGGGGGAAAGTTCCTTTTCACTGGAATTCTGGCTTTAGGAACCTTAACAGATGAGTTTTGTAGCTAGACCAGGCCCTGGTGGAGAAAAGAATGCCTTAGGATATAGCTGTTTGTTTTCCTGCCTCAGAAGTAAGATCATAACATCCTACTGTCTCAGGGACTAAGAAAGTTAAAAAAACAAAAAAGCAAACAACCCCCCCACCAAAAAAAAAAAACAAAACCCAACCCTTTTGCTCAGTGTAATTACAAGCACATTGAAGTACGGATTGTGCGGTAAGGGTTCTAGGACTATTTCTGGCGCTAAGCTAAATTTCTATGGTTTCATTATCTGCAAACTAAACATGATATACCAGGTCCCTTCTACATGAAAACTATTTACTCCTACTTGTCTTACAGTTTCATTCTGTCTTTTGCATCATAAGTTTCTTCCTCTTGACTGGAATATTCCTGTGAACCTACAGATTTTTCAATGTCCTAAAATTTTTTCATCTCTTTTTTTGATCCACACACCTCTAGAGCCACTGCAAGAAGTAGCTTATCTTTCAGTTAAAAAAAAAAAATCTTTGTTCTACCAAGCATTCCATTAGAACTTTTTTTTTTTTTTTTTTGACCGTGCCCCATGGCTTGTGGGATCTTAATTCCCCAACCAGGGCTTGAACCCAGGCCATCGGCAGTGGAAGCATGGAGTCCTAACCACTGAACCTAATTCACTGAACCGCCAGAGAATTCCCCCATTAGAACCTATTGAAAACAGGAAAGGATGGGGTAGCATACATTTTATCATGAATCCTAATAAATCCTAAACTTGTTCTAAGTTTTAGTATTTACTATCCTTCTGCTAACCTCATAGCCTCAGAATTTTATGCATTGCTCTGGCATTTATCAGTTCTCTTTAAGAATATATATATTTAGTTTAAGGATATATACAATATAGAATGTATATGCATAATGTAGTATATGTTTAGATGCCATTAGAATGCTGCTTTCTCTATGTGGCCTATCTGAATGTCCAAATCTACCTTTCATCTTTGTCTTTTCTAAATCTAATCAGAAGCATTTGTTTTATAGGTAGACTCGTCACACAAATTTGTTTCTAATATCAGCAGATTCAGAAACACAGCTTGGGATCCTAGTTTGAAAATTTTATGCCTTGTAATTTAATATATGCCTATTTACTGCTTTGAAAAAAATAATCAGAGTGTACAGTGGTTAATCAAATATTCACCATTCCTACAGACATCTTAAGTATCATTTTCTCAATAGCAAATATCGAAAACATTAGCAGCAAATGCTTGTTTATGTCTGTGTCTTGTCTTATGTGAAATCTAGGCTGTATGAATAAAATAAGAGCTTTTACTTTTTCAGGCAAATCTGTTTTCAGTATAATCATAGAGAAATCAGTTACCATGACTGCAAGATTAGTTGGCCATTTATTCACTTATTAAATTACTGTTTAGCAATAGTCATTCCTACTTCCTGGCCCAGGGACACGATTTGACCTTTCATTTTGAATTGCTAAGTGAAATTATAAATTCATGTATTCAATTTCCTACTTGAAAACACTAGTTTTTATGTTTCCTTGGTTATCACAGTTAATTTTTTTGGATTGATTATACTCAATCTTGTTACATGAGCTCTTGGGGGTGGAGTCAGAGGTTTCATTGGTGTCACAAGAACTCATAAAAGTTAATTGACTGCGCACAATGGAAGCTGAAGTTTCTTTTCTTTGAAAATTATAGCATGCTGTTGAATGTCTGATACTGACATTGCTACCGCTCACATATGGGATTGCTTGAAATGAATTCAATCCAATCATCTAGCAATGATCAGATGCATTCTACTTATTGCTAAAAGAAACCCACCCCAATTAAGTTTGAGGTAGAATTGTAGTAGCTATTCATTTTTGCTCTGATGGCCAAAAATTTTTACACTAAAAACAATGCCTTTAGAAATGAGACATGCAATATTTTCACATTATTTCTGTCAATGAAAAAACGTTGCCTGCCATATCAGTAAACAAAGGATGTTACAGCCATCAAGCCATCATATTACAGCCACTTCAACAGTGAGCCCTGAGGGAACTCAAGATAGGAACAGGATGCCCGCCATCAAGCCCTCAGCCACTGCAGCCCAGCCACCAATGACCCTGAGGAGACTCAGGATGGGAAAACACAGGACGCTGGCCCAGATAGCTGAGGTGCACATCAAAGGAATGATTTCAGTGAGCCCAGACTTCTGTATTTTCCCATACACAGAAAAGGGCTAAATTCATTAACTTGAGACATCTGGTTTTCTTTAATTAACAGTAAGCTTTTGACGTTCTGATTACGTGGTCTTTGTTGCAGAAACTCCTGTATATCCTGGTTCGTCCCATACCTCTTCAGAGGAGTCCCTCAAAACTACCTGAGAGGGTGTGTCCCAGGCTTAAATCCTCAGTTTTGCCTGCCAGATAAAACATAATTCTCAACTTTTAGGTTGTGCATTTTTTTCAGTTGACATTTCAATTACTTAATACTTCTACTCTCCTGTATGGAGTCTTGTGAGGTACTTAAAGAAAGGTATTGGAATCTTTTGGGCCTCTGGAAGGCAATATAAAATTAATTCACTAAAATAAGACATACTATAATACAATATAACTCTCATAAACACTGAAAGAATGATAATGATCGAAATAGAGTCGATTTAGGTGATATTGGTACCACAAGAAGTAAGGAACACTTGGTGTGATTGCCTTCATACAATTTAAGGCTTTTATTTTCTGTGTATGTTAATCTCTTCTTTTGCAAAATGCCTTTGTATGTCATTAGACCCTTCTGAAGAACTGAAAAGGAAATGATGAATGGATAAATGCAGTGCTGCATATTACTTCTAACCACCAATATTTGTAAACTAAT
This sequence comes from Mesoplodon mirus, assembly GCF_964341445.2. Taxonomy (NCBI): domain Eukaryota; kingdom Metazoa; phylum Chordata; class Mammalia; order Artiodactyla; family Ziphiidae; genus Mesoplodon; species Mesoplodon mirus. The sequence goes on along the minus strand of NC_138987.1, from coordinate 91,272,751 downwards.
GCTAGTCTAATGTGTGTATACCAAGCACACTAGCTCAAAGGTTAGGCTATGGAATCATCCAGCATTCTAACTCAACCACTGTGACATTTGAAATATCACATATCCTTTCTGGTCTGTTTCTTTACTTATAAACTAAGGATGTTTAAGGAGATGATCTATGATTCTTTCTGGTATTTAATCTATTTTGTGTTTATCAGCTGTCTGTTATCCTTTCAGTCACAGCTGTGATCATTTAAAGGTACACAGTTCTTCATGACAACTGGGTTCAGAAATTTCAAGGATATTTGAATAAATATGCTAAATACATTAGACTTCAAATCTATCCTATTCCTTTCCTAATTTTGTTAAAAATAACAATAACAACAACAAAACCCTTTTCAAGCCAGAATGGCAACATTTACCAATCCTGAAAGCAGGATTGCCATTTTCCTATTAGATGGAGTTGATTATACAAATAAAATGTAACTAAGAGTCCAGTTCTGCTTAGAGCTGGTGATTATGGTAGTGGAATTTATAGAGAAAGGAAACACAAACTATCCTAAACATAAACCCCAGCGTTAAATAGAAGGGCTTGATCATCTGAAAGTATAAAGTGCCTCTCACTGCTGCCTTTATCCAGTGCCACTCTACCATTTATCTATTCTGGCATCTTAACTCTTTTACCTGAATTGTAAGCAAATTGAGTTTGAAATAGGAATGTAAAGGGCCTTGTGTTTAAGTCATTATGAATAACAATGGTTGGCAGGTTGCACTGATTCTTACTATTTTTTTTTTTTTTTTTTTTGCGGTACGCGGGCTTCTCACTGTTGTGGCCTCTCCCGTTGCAGAGCACAGGCTCTGGATGCACAGGCTCAGCGGCCATGGCTCACGGGCCCAGCCGCTCTGCGGCATGTGGGATCTTCCCGGACCGGGGCACGAACCCGCATCCCCTGCATCGGCAGACGGACTCTCAACTACTGCGCCACCAGGGAAGCCCTATTCTTACTATTTTTTAAAAAGCAGTGTTTACCTTTCCCCGATGTTTAGGAATAAAACAGCTTTCCATCAAATACGAACATACATCTGTGACCCTAAAATAAGGTGGTTTGAGACAAGGGAAAAGCTGCGGGAGCTGGGTAGTCTTCTGTTATTAATCAAAAGCCCAAATGGAGCTACATCTAGGTTACCCAGGAAAACTACAGAGGAAATTGAGGTTTCCTTGGCTCCCACGAGGTTCAGTCCTAATGACTGTGGAGAAGTAATAGTGCTAAGTACTTTCTTCCACACATGAATAACCTTCAATATTTGTATCACAATTTACTATCTTGAATAGGATCCTTGCAGTCCTCTTACCTTATAAAGAAGGTAGTTACAGTGTATAACTAGATGAGTGGAGTATTTAGCATGATTTATAACAAAATCTCTATCACAGGGTTTTTTTTTTTTGGAAGAAGTATTTATTTATTTATTTATTTATTTATTTATTATTATTTTTTAAACATCTTTATTGGAGTATAATTGCTTCACAATGGTGTGTTAGTTTCTGCTTCACAACAAAGTGAATCAGTCATACACATACATATGTTCCCATATCTCTTCCCTCTTGCATCTCCCTCCCTCCGACCCTCGCTATCCCACCCCTCTAGGTGGTCACAAAGCACCAAGCTGATCTCCCTGTGCTATGCGGCTGCTTCCCCCTAGCTATTTATTTTACCTCTGGTAGTGTATATATGTCCATGCCACTCTCTTACTTCGTCCCAGCATACCCTTCCCCCTCCCCATATCCTCAAGTCCATTCTCTAGTAGGTCTATGTCTTTATTCCCGTCTTGCCCCTAGGTTCTTCAGGACCTTTTTTTTTTTCTTCTTAGATTCCATATATGTGTTAGCATAAAGACAACCCTCAGAATGGGAGAAAATATCTGCAAATGAAGCAACTGACAAAAGATTAATCTCCAAAATTTACAAGCAGCTCATGCAGCTCAATATCAAAAAACAAAAAACACAATCCAAAAATGGGCAGAAGACCTAAATAGACATTTCTCCAAAGAAGACATACAGATTGCCAACAAACACATGAAAGAATGCTCAACATCATTAATCATTAGAGAAATGCAAATCAAAACTACAATGAGATATCATCTCACACCAGTCAGAATGGCCATCATCAAAAAATCTAGAAACAATAAATGCTGGAGAGGGTGTGGAGAAAAGGGAACCCTCTTGCACTGTTGGTGGGAATGTAAATTGATAGAGCCACTATGGAGAATGGTATGGAGGTTCCTTAAAAAACTAAAAATAGAAGTACCATATGACCCAGCAATCCCACTAATGGGCATATATCCTGAGAAAACCATAATTCAAAAAGAGTCATGTACCACAATGTTCATTGCAGCTCTATTTACAGTAGCCAGGTCATGGAAGCGACCTAAGTGTCCATCAACAGATGAATGGATAAAGAAGATGTGGCACATATATACAATGGAATATTACTCAGCCATAAAAGGGAATGAAATTGAGTTATTTGTAGTGAGATGGATGGACCTAGAGTCTGTCTTACAGAGTGAAGTAAGTCAGAAAGAGAAAAACAAATATCACAGGGTTTTAAAAGAAGGTAGGTTGGAGAAAATTTCTAGAGCATCTGAAAGTTTTATTCATTGCAAACATATTGTATAATAGTCACATTATACAAGACTACGGTTTTGTTAGCCAGTATAAACATGTGTATCTATATATCATTTCATGAATATTTATGTTAAACGGTGGCAAAATTCTATGCCAAGCCAGCTTTGCCTACATGCACCTATTTTTTTGCTCCTAGCTGGCAGACTATAATAGATGGCCTACCAGTCTCCTTCTGTATGTTTTGTGCATGATCCTTCTTGAAACAGTTACCCTTCTTTCAACCTGCCACCCCTGCGCCCCTCCACCAGCTCTCATACTGAGCTGGCTTTTGCTCAGGCTTCAAGATGTAGTTCCAGTGTTCATTCTGTGCCATGGAGTCCTGAGTCCTCTCATACCCATCCTGATGGATCAGGTGCTCTGTCTGTAATTACCTCTCTCAAAGCACAGCATTACATCAATATCAATAAAACGTTATATAATATCAAATGTTATAATTTGTCTTTCTCTTCCAGTAGACTCTGAGGGCAGAAATTTGTCTCATTTATCTTTGTACCTTGTATAGCACTGTGCCCAACATAACATATAATAAGAGGTCTGCAAACAAAATGAATAAAAATATCAGAAATAACACTTTTTCCCAGAGGGCGTATCAGAGGGGTGAAATTGTGGCCAGCATCAAATGTTCATACCACTGGTTTCTCTATGTATAATAGATGTAGTACTACAGAGGTAACTTAAGTATCTTCAAATGGAAACATATGGTATAAATAAATTGTCTAGGATTATCAAAGAAACAATATAATTAAATGCTAACAATGAGTTATTGTAATATAAGTTTTCAACTTTAAAAACTCTAATTACCTGTATTATTTGTGTGTATGTGTGTGCCATCTTAGCTTTAAATTAAAAAGAATCCTGGGCTAAGTATAATCTATAAAAATAGTGAATCAATATTTTTACACCTGAAACTAATATAATATGGTAAGTAAACTATACTTCAATATAAAGTAAAAATATTATGCTATAACTAAACTCAGAAGTTTGAACCAATGTACTTTTTTCAGCAGGTCCAAATTTACTCTGATTATTCTGGGAGAGACCCTCCAACTCTTAGTCATATTACTGCTATTAGATACTACTAGCATGAGATGGTGAACTGTCTTCTTTTCTCTGATATTCAAGCCATTTATGTTCAACTATATTCTTTAAAGGTTAAGATCAATCTTAGTGATGCTTCCTCAGTCTCTACTGGTTGAGGGCAAGATCAAAGAGCATGTAATACCATGGATGGAACTTCAATTTAAAATTATTTTGCCATTCCACCCCTCCTTCCCTGCCATTTTTTAACTTTAAAGAATGTGCCTTGCCAAGTGATTTGCCTTACAATGAAAGACAATTTTAAAGCAATTTCAAGTACATGACAAAATATCTAGAAAACAATTTCCTTGCTTGAAATGTGATTGTCTAGAAAGACAAATTATAAAAAACTGACATTAAAAAGAAAGATTTATTATTATATTTGCAAGTGTCAGACAGATTTCCATATCAGGTAGACTCTTATTAGGAATCTTGATTTCTTTCTCATACAAGTCTTTCAGAATGGATTTAGAGCACTTATAAATATTGTTTTATAGTATTTATATAATGTTTAAATGATGTTTATAATGTTAAATAATGTTTAATAATATACTCCTGATTTATAGTAGAGTTTACTTCCGTAATTTTTGGTCATAGTCTATTAGACTCAGATTTCAATACTCATCATTCATTTCATAATTTAAAATTTGATGGAATCATCCCTCCGTGACCTATATTGTCCTAGGCACTAGGTGAGTGGCCCCGGACAAAGGTGACCTTGTGAAGCTTGCAGCCATCTGGACTGAAGCTTTCTGGTCCAGAAATATTTCTTTAGTCTTCTCATTTTTCTGTCTTCGACAAAATCTTTAAAATGTGGGGCCTATGAGGACAAGTGATATCAGAGAATTATTTGCTAGTGAAAGGGGTGGGGATTGTGGGCTGCCCAGCACAGGGGGAGGAAATAGGAGAAGATGGGGAAAGTCAGTCTTCTTCCAGCTCCTTTGGAAGCACTCAATACTGTGCCTCTCTTCCTGGTTGTTTTTAAGATTTTCTCTTTTTTTGATTTTCAGCAACTGATTATGCCGTGCTTTGGTGTGATTTTGTTTGTATTTGTCCTGTTGTAGAGTTCAGTGAGCCCGAATTTGTTGGTTGATATCTCTCAGCTGACTTGAAAAATTCTTTGCTAATATTTCTCAAATGTTCCTTCCGTCTCCTCTCATATCACCTTTTGGAACTCCAGTGAAAGGTGTCAGACTTTGAGAGAATGTCCTACACGATCTATTCTTTCCATTCTTTTTCTCTCTGTGCTTCAGTTTTGACACTTTCTATTAAACTGTCTTTGCATGCACTAATCCTGTCTTCTGTGCTGGTCTACTGTTCAACTTATTCAATGAGTCCTTCATTTTAGATATTTTTCAGTTATTGCAAGTTGCAGTTCTAGAATTCCCTTTTAATTTTTTTAGATTCAAATTCTGTATTTAAATATTCCATTTTGTATCTAATTTGTCTACATTTTCCTTATCACATTGTTTCCTTTATCACATTAATTATGTTACATACTAACTCCTACACATGAATCATCTCTGAATCTCATTAATTTTTTAAATCTCTTTTATCACCTTTTCCTGCTTAATCACATTTTGGATGATACAGTTGTCAGGCTCTACACTATCATGTCTTCCTTTTAAGAGGTATAAATCTTGTTCTTACAGTCAGTTAAATTATTGGCAGATCCCTCTGATTTTAGCCTTTGTTGGAGCAAGTCTGTTTTGTTTTGCCCCTCCTTCTAAGGTGTGACCTTTCTGGGCTTGGAATCAAAGACTAGATTGTTCACCAAGGTCTCTGCACCTTGGTTTAGCCCAAACTCCAACCTCTATCTCCCCAGACCTGTGTGGTGTTCTCTGCTGGGCCTTTTGGAATTTTGCCCTGTGAGTATACAGCTTAGAGGTCAGCCATGGACCTGAAGGTAATTGTTAACACAGATATCTGGAGTTCCTACTCTATTGTTCTCTATTGTTTGAGGACACTCTCTTCAAATCCTACCTGCCCTGGAAACCCCAAAGACTTGCATCTTCTTGCCAGCAAGAACCACTGTCCTTTGTTTGGGCTCTATTTTCCTGCACTGAGGTTTGGAAGATGCCCTCCAGGAGAGCTAGGAAGAGCTTCTTCTCTCCTTCTCTCAAGGATTGGAGCTATGCTCCAGTTGCTGTTCAGTGCCTGCAAAGAGTTGTTTATATGTTTTGTTTTTTGTCTAACTCTTAACTATTGATGACAGGTTTTTTTTTTCTTTTCACTTTTTAAAAAGGATTTAATCAGAAACCTCCATCAAGAACTCTCTGAAATATGTTTTGCATTATAAAGTTTTAAGCATTCTTTCAAACCAGCTTTCTTCAAGTAAAAACTTGATGGCGTCATCAAAGCCACATTGATATAGAGATTCCATTATCCTCTTGCTTGGTAGGAAAAGGGCTTGGTTAAGCCTCACCAAGTTTGCCATGGACAACGGTATGTCCTGGTTGGCTTTTGATAATATAAATTATTTCAAAAAAATTTTGTCAAAAAGGCTTTTTTCATGGAAAATTCATTATCTTTATATTATTAGGCAATCAAATTCCTACCTTATCTCCCAAGAATGTTAAAGTGGGGAGTGGGCAGAATAGGGTAAACTTACTGTTTTTGGGTTTTTATTTCCAACCCATTAGCCCTGCCAATATGATTTTCAAACTCTTTGCTCTATGGTATCTTCTGTACAAGTTCAATGACTTTCAGTTCATTTGAGACAATAGATTTCATATGGATTTTCAGTCTCCTTAACCTCTGCAGCATTCATCATTAGTAACAACCATGCTATTCTTAATATTATCCTCCTTGTATTATTTTGAATTTGTACCTCTGATAATATTTCATTGGCTCCTTTACTTCATATCCTCTGTAGATAGAGGGTTTCTTTCCTCAAAGCACATTCTTTCTATATTCTCTCTAGCTATTTGAATAGACTCCTGTGGATTCAACTATCACCACTAAGCAAATGGTCTAAATTTGGGGTCCTAAACATTTTCTCAGGGTCATGCTTCAAACACAGACTTGCGGTACGTGGGCCTCTCACTGTTGTGGCCTCTCCCGTTGCAGAGCACAGGCTCCGGACGTGCAGGCTCAGAGGCCATGGCTCACGGGCCCAGCCGCTCCGTGTCATGTGGGATCTTCCCGGACCGGGGCACGAACCCGTGTCCCCTGCATCGGCAGGCGGGCTCTCAACCACTGCACCACCAGGGAAACCCTGTTTCTTTTTTTAAATTAGAGGTGGGAAGGGAATCTCCTAAATATGTTGCCATTCGTATAGATATTGGGGAACTAGTTCAATAGTTCTCAGATTTTAGCATACTTCAGAATGAGCTGGAATGTTTGTTAAAGCAGATCTTGGGGGCTCCACACAGAGATCTGGGGGGTGTGCGGGGAGCAAAACCTTTGCACTTCTAATAAGTTCCCCAGAGATGTTGATGCTGCTGGTCTGGAGACCACACTGTGAACCACTGATCAGGGTGATATATTAAAACATACAGTGTGCTCTTCACTGAAAAAATTGCGGGAATGTTCTTGAAATGCCGAAAAATATCCTTCACTTCCCTGTAGCCTAACAAAACAGAAGGTACCCGTATTGTACATCCTTAGCTCTGCCACACACACAGGGTGACCTTAAGTAAACCACAAAATCTATTTGTACTTAAGCTTCTTCTTACAAAGGAGTGCATGGTAACACTCCTATTCTGCAAGCTCTTTCCAATTTTTCTAGAATGAAAATTCTCTGACTACAGAATTGAAAGTATATAAGCCTTTTGTGAAGAACATTAACTAAGCTATAGTGATTCAGTTATATTTTCCCCCTGAAGCTATTATAATATTCTATCAGCAGCCAGACCCTGGAATAGTAACAACTGATATTGAGTGTAACTAAAACCAGAAGTTGACCTTGACCAGTCTTTTATGCCTTCTCTAGTACAAAGATATTGAATGTGCCTGACTGAGATTGGGATCTAGTCTCTCTCCTTCCACATCACAGGAGGCGAGGCTACCCAGGGGAATGGAGTCGTTGCCTTCTTTTGTCTGTGCCTCAGGAACACCTTAGCTCTTGAGACCTGTGCACATTCATTTGGACAGAATAGTCATCCAAAATGAATGAAATAATTTCCCTGAGGTCTTGAAGCAAAAACATTTCAAACTCGATATCTTTTTTTCAATTACAAAACAAGATTCATGTTTTAAATTCAACTATGTGGGATAAAAATATTTTTACTCTATTTATTTTCCCAAAAGATTCAAACTCTAGAATCAAAATGGCTTTTGGGGGCTCTGCCTATGCAGGGGTTGTGGATTTATAAAAGCCACATACTTTGAAGGCATTAGCAAGAACTAAGCATTAATTTTGAGCTTCTCTATGTGTTGATATGTGTGCAATTAGATAATTGTGAGCACTTCAATTTCACTTTCTCACTATTAGTTTCCACGCTTGTTCATTTTTTAATGGATGACATTGATTGATACTGTCTAGACAAAACAGTTGATTCCATTTCTCACTCTATTGTTTGGGGTGGGAGAGATAGAGCATTGAAAGAGGTCAAGTTCCCCATTTGGTACCCTTTCTCTCCATGCCTTGTAAGACAGACTCCGGCAGTATCAGGAAGTCACATCCGATGTTGGACAGCTCAGATTTTGAGTTTTCTGTTGTGCATCTTTGTGAGTTCTATATATTTGACTGACATTTGGATTACAGCAGTCAGGAGAAAACGATGCAGACAGTAAAAGACTGAAAAATTTTGATGAAAATCATGGTACTCTTAGAACAATAATATACTTTTAGGCACAAATTACCTTTTCTTGATATTGTGGCAAAAGTGTATTTATGAGTAGGATGAACATAGAAGCCATTTTGCCTGGGACAGTCTTAGTTTATGCCTATTTTCTTGGTAAACTTATTAATTATCCTCTCCTTTGCTCCAAAGTGCTTCAGTTTGGATGGTAAGCAAACTTATACTTGCTAACTTTATTAACAAGTGCAAACCATACTCAAAAGAATACTTTTTGGTGTGTTTTTAAAAAGTAAGTTGGAAACATTTCCTGTTTACTTGTAGGCTTATAGTCTCTAAAACATTGGGACAACAACAGGCATTTACTTCAGGAAATAATTAGCCTCTGATTCCAAGAGGGTCCCCCATAGACACACTGAAGGTATAATGGTCCCAAAACACAAGATGTGGCATCTGGGTGACACCAGTCCTTTCATCAGTGATGACTGGAAATTTATTACCGGTTGTTTCTATATCTGGAAGAAATGACTTGACATCATACTGAATACATTTTGGATTGTAATTTTTGCTGTCTTCAGTACAAATAAATTCTAGCAAGTAATTTTGAATTATTCAGGAAAAAGAAAGTGTTATGGGTTATATTTATAGGTAAGCAGGTCCATTATGTAGGAAGGGCAGAAAGATTTCAAGTGAAAGGGGTTTTCCCCCTGCTGTTCATTATCCATTTGTGTTTATCATTATCTACTTATGTTCATTATCTATTTAAGTCATAGTTACTATTTCTCAATACTAATAAACATCATAAGTTTGTCATAAAAATTATATTCTGACAAGAGCTTTTCTGGTTTCAAGTAAATGAAACATGTGGCACCAACTTTGTTCTCAGTACTTTCTTAGGTTCAAGAGTATATAAAGACATAATTTAAAGTTCAGTAAAGAAGCATGAGACAATTATACAGATGTAGATTCACAATAAACAGGACATAAGATTATGTGGCAGAATGTATGACTTGTAAACATTTTAAAGGCATTTAAGAGGAGGCAACTAGAGTCTGACTGCTATTTGGACCTTTGAATGATGCACAGAATACCTGTGCTTGGAGCTTATGTGTCAAATATCAACGCTTTACCAGCACTCACACTGAGCGCTTGAACAAAGTGCTGCCGAATTTGCAGTCCAGTGAAACAAATGGTGCAATAAAGAACCTCCTTTTTATGTATAAGTCAGTTACTCAGACTTAGGGGCCATTTTGCTCTTCATGGAACAAAGCTGCTCTCTGGAAATTCCGAGCACAGAAACAGAGAAGGAAGAAGAGATTGAAGTAATTAATGCTCTGAGAAAATCAGAAGAAATTGGATTGATATGACTGGCATTAAATAACACCATTTTGAAAAGTCCAAATAACTACCACTGTTAGAACTGTCTTTCTTAAAGCTACAGATTCAATTGGAGAGCAAGTGAGTATATGCTGGGAATTTTTTAAAACCCCCTTTCCCCTCAGGAAGATACTAAAACAGAAAGGAGCTTGGAACTATTGCTATTTTTGCCTTCCATGTTCCTAGCAGGATGAAGGTAGCTGACCTTGACCAGGCAAAGAACTTGGCGTCAGCTGAGTGGCAGCCACTAGGCTCCTTTTCCTCTCTTCCTAGAAGTACTCATTTTCCTCTTTTCATTTACCCACACCAGAGTAGTAAGTAGAAATTTTCATTGATGCAATTGTCATAAATAGCTATTAAAATAATGATTTTTCTTAAAGCATTCAGTAGATACTTGCTGAGAAAAAGGGTTGCTATTTGTAGCATTTCAGGCAAGAAGGGGAACTAGAAAAGGTCCTATTGGAGGAAGCAAGCCTTTGTTTGTTCTTTTATTTATTTTTCTTTCTCCTTTATTTTTTAAACATCTTTATTGGAGTATAATTGCTTTACAATGGTGTGTTAGTTTCTGCTGTACAGCAAAGTGAATCAGCTATACATATACGTATATCCCCATATGCTCACCCTCTTGCGTCTCCCTCCCACCCTCCCTATCCCACCCCTCTAGGTGGTCACAAAGCATGGAGCTGATCTCCCTGTGCCATGCAGCTGCTTCCCACTAGCTATCTGTTTTACATTTGGTAGTTTATATATGTCCATGCCACTCTCTCACTTCGTCCCAGCTTACCCTTCCCCTCCCCGTGTTCTCAAGTCCATTCTCTAACCCTGTGTCTTTATTCCTGTCCTGCCCCTACGTTCTTCAGAACCATTTAAAAAATATATATATATATTCCATATATATGTGTTAGCATATGGTATTTGTTTTTCTCTTTCTGACTTACTTCACTCTGTATGGAAAGACTCTATGTCCATCCACCTCACTACAAATTACTCCGTTTTGTTTCTTTTTATGGCTGAGTAATATTCCATTGTATATATGTGCCACATCTTTATCCATGCATCTGTCGATGGACACTTACGTTGCTTCCATATCCTGGCTACTGTAAATAATGCTGCAATGAACATTATGGTACATGACTCTTTTTGAATTATGGTTTTCTCAAGGTATATGCCCAGTAGTGGGATTGCTGGGTCATATGGTACTTCTATTTTTAGTTTTTTAAGGAACCTCCATACCGTTTTCCATAGTGGCTGTATCAATTTACATTCTCACCAACAGTGCAAAAGGGTTCCCTTTTCTCCACACCCTCTCCAGCATTTACTGTTTGTAGATTTTTTGATAATGGCCATTCTGACCAGTGTGAGGTGATACCTCATTGTAGTTTTGATTTGCATTTCTCTAATGATTAGTGGTGTTGAGCATCCTTTCATGTGTTGTTGACAATCTGTGTATCTTCTTTGGAGAAATGTCTATTTAGGTCTTCTGCCCATTTTTGGATTGTGTTGTTTGTTTTTTTGATATTGAGCTGCATGAGCTTCTTGTATATTTTGGAAATTAATCCTTTGTCAGTTGCTTCATTTGCAAATATTTTCTCCCATTCTAATGGTTGTCTTTTTGTCTTGTTTATGGTTTCCTTTGCTGTGCAAAAGCTTTTAAGTTTCACTAGGTCCCATTTGTTTATTTTTGTTTTTATTTCCATTACTCTAGGAGGTGGATCAAAAAGGATCTTGCTGTGATTTACATCATAGAGTGTTCTGCCTATGTTTTCCTCTAAGAGTTTTAGAGTGTCTGACCTTACATTTAGGTCTTTAATCCATTTTGAATTTATTTTTGTGTATGGTGCTAGGGACTGTTCTAATTTCATTCTTTTACATATAGGTGTCCAGTTTCCCCAGCACCACTTATTAAAGAGGCTGTCTTTTCTCCATTGTATATCCTTGTCTCCTATATCAAAAATAAGATGACCATATGTGTGTGGGTTTAGCTCTGGGCTTTCTATCCTGTTCCATTTATCTATATTTCTGTTTTTATGCCAGTACCATACTATCTTGATTACTGTAACTTTGTAGTATAGTCTGAAGTCAGGGAGCCTGATTCCTCCAGCTCCGTTTTTCTTTCTTAAGATTGCTTTGGCTATTCAGGGTCTTTTGTGTTTCCATACAAATTGTGAAATTTTTTGTTCTAGTTATGTGAAAAATGCCAGTGGTAGTTTGATAGGGATTGCATTGAACCTGTAGATTGCTTTTGGTAGTACAGTCATTTTCACAATGTTGATTCTTCCAGTCCAAGAACATGGTATATATCTCATCTGTTTGTATCATCTTTAATTTCTTTCATCAGTGTCTTATATTTTTCTGCATACAGGTCTTTTGTCTCCCTAGGTAGGTTTATTCCTAGGTATTTTATTCTTATTGTTGCAATGGTAAGTGGAAGTGTTTCCTTAATTTCTCTTTCAGATTTTTCACCATTAGTGTATAGTAATGCAAGAGATTTCTGTGCATTAATTTTGCATCCTGCTACTTTACCAAATTCATTGATTAGCTCTAGTAGTTTTCTGGTAGCATCTTTAGGATTCTCTACATACAGTATCATGTCATCTGCAAACAGTGACAGTTTTACTTCTTTTCCAATTTGGATTCCTTTATTTCTTTTTCTTCTCTGATTGCTGTGGCTAAAACTTCCAAAACTATGTGGATTTAATAGTGGTGAGAGTGGGCAACCTTGTCTTGTTCCCGATCTTAGCGGAAATGGTTTCAGCTTTTCACCACTGAGAGTGATGTTGGCTGTGGGTTTGTCATATATAGCCTTTATTATATTGAGGTAAGTTCCCTCTATGCCTACTTTCAGGAGAGTTTTTATCATAAATGAGTATTGAGTTTTGTCAAAAGCTTTTTCTGCATCTATTGAGATTATCATATGGTTTTTATCCTTCAACTTGTTAATATGGTGTATCACATTGATTAATTTGCATATATTGAAGAATCCTTGCATTCCTGGCATAAACTCCACTTGATCATGGTGTATGAGCCTTTTAATGTGCTGCTGGATTCTGTTTGCTAGTATTTTGTTGAGGATTTTTGCATGTATGTTCATCAGTGATATTGGTTTGAAGTTTTATCTTTTTGTGACATCTTTGTCTGGTTTTGGTATCAGGGTGATGGTGGCCTTGTGGAACGAGCTTGGGAGTGTTCCTCACTCTGCTTATTTAGAAGAGTTTGAGAAGGATGGGTGTTAGCTATTCTCTAAATATTTGACAGAGTTTTCCTGTGAAGCCATCTGGTCCTGGGCTTTTGTTTGTTGGAAGATTTTTAATCACAGTTTCAATTTCACTGCTTGTGATTTGTCTGTTTATATTTTCTGTTTCTTCCTGGTTCAGTCTTGGAAAGTTGTGCTTTTCTATGGATTTGTCCATTTCTTCCAGGTTGTCCATTTTATTGGCATGTAATTGCTTGTAGTAATCTCTCATGATCCTTTTGTATTTCTGCAGTGTCAGTTGTTACTTCTCCTTTTTCATTTCTAAATCTGTTGATTTGAGTGTTCTCCCTTTTTTTCTTGATGAATCTAGCTAATGGTTTATCAATTTTGTTCATCCTCTCAAAGAACCAGCATTTAGTTTTATTGATCTTTGCTATTGTTTCCTTCATTTCTTTTTCATTTATTTCTGATCTGATTTTTATGATTCCTTTCCTTCTGCTAACTTTGGGCTTTTTTTGTTCTCATTTTGCTACTTGCTTTAGGTGTAAGATTAAGTTGTTTATTTGAGATGTTTCTTGTTTCTTGAGGTAGGATTGTATTGCTATAAACTTCCCTCTTCGAACTGCTTTTGCTGCATCCCATAGGTTTTGGGTCATCATGTTTTCATTGTCCTTTGTTTTTAGGTATTTTTTGATTTCCTGTTTGATTTCTTCAGTGATCTCTTTGTTGTTTAGTAGTGTATTGTTTAGCCTCCATATATTTTTATTTTTTACAGTTTTTTTGCTGTAATTCATATCTAGTCTCATAGCATTGTGGTCGGAAAAGATACTTGATATGACTTCAATTTTCTTAATGTTACCAAGGCTTGATTTGTGACCCAAGATATGATCTATCCTGGAGAATGTTCCACAAGCACTTGAAAAGAAAGTGTATTCTGTTGTTTTTGAGTTGATATTCAATGATTTTAGAACAGCCATTGAAGTCTATTACATCATTTTTGTCTGTACTCTCAAGAAAAGGAGAGGGTATAACATTGAAAGAAATGTAGATCTTGGAAAGTTAAGTTGACCAAAGCTCACCCAGAGGGGAGCAAGTCAGAACAAACTATTCTCTCAACATTTAAGCTAACAAACTTCCGTTTAGGGAGTACCTTCCATAGCTCAGATGCACAAAATTTCTCTGTAGAAATACTTACACAGAAACTAGGTAAAGCTAATTTCCCACTGTTTCAAAAGCTAATACTGCCTTATAGGATATTCAAATAAACATTTAGTAAATACATCTAAATTATTGGATATCATTTTTCTCCATCTATTAAAGATGGTATTTATCTATAAAGGACCAGCTTTGAATTCTCAACAAACAGAATTGATCTAAATTGAAACAGACAAAAACCTGGTATGTAAGCCTCACTCAGACCAATTAAATCCATCTCTGGAAAATGGGAATAAGACCTTATTCCTGGGAGGGCATATATATTCATTTGTTACAGCTGCCATAACAGCCGTAACTGTCACTCAGCCAGTTTGTACCACTGGCTGCATGACAAACAACAAAAATTTATTTTCTTATAGTTCTGGAGGTTAGAATTTCAAGATCAAGGTGCGTTCGGCTTCATGTTCTTCTGAGACCTCTCACCTTGCCTGAAAGTGGCCTCCTTGCTGTGTCCTAACATGGTCATTCTTCTATCTGTGTTGTCTGTGTCCTAATCTCTTATAAGGACACTGGTCATATTGGATGAGAGCTCATTTTAATGACCTCATTTTACCTTAATTACCTCTTTAAAGGCTCCACTTCCAAACATAGTCACAAATCTAAGGTACTCAGGTTAAGAGTCCTACCTATGAATTTGGGGGGGGGGGCAGGGAACAGCACAATTCAACTCAGAACAGCATACATGGATTAGAGGTCCTACTTCAGAGGGTCTCTGAGCTACTTAAAGGTACTGCACACCTGGGAATATTTGGAACAAACTTCATGTAATTCTTCATTTTGCTAATAAGAGGCTGAGTCATGAAGGCAGCCTCTATTAGAAGTCAAAAGCCCTGAGCTGCAAAAAACTATGGGAAGGTAGAAACCTACAGGATTTGTCAATGGCAAAGACAGCTCTTTGACTGGTAGTTATATGAACATAGATGAGTAATTAACCATTACTTTCCTTATTTGGGAAAAATGGGCATATCTATCTCATAGGTTATTTTATAGACCAACTATAATATTTGAAGTGAGAATATAGTGATTGACAGATAGCAGTACTCAAATATTAGTAAATACAGGATAGTTCTCCCTCTGCCATGTATTAACTGTGTATGTGTATTTATTTTCTATTGAACAAATTACCACAAACTTAGTAGCTTAAAATAACGTTAATGTATTATCTAACAATTCTGGAGGTCAGAAGTCTGACACTGGGCTAAAATGAAAGAGCTAGCAGGGCTGTGTTCCTTTCTGGGGGCCGTAGGGGAGAATACATTTCCTTGTCCTTTGCAGCTTCTAGGGGCTGCCTGAATTTCTTGGCTCATGACTCCCTGCCTCCATCCTCAAAGCCAACAATAGTGGGTTGAGTCCACATCTCTCTGACCCTGCTTCTGTCATTGTCCCATCTCTTTCTCTGACTCTAGCCAAAGAAGGTTCTCTGCTTTTAAGGACCCATGCGATTAGATTAGACCCACCTGGACAATCCAGGTTACTTTCCCCATCTCAAGGTCCTCTACTAATTGACACCTGCCAAGTCCCCTTTGCCGAGTAAGATGACATATTCACTAGGTCACAATAATGAGGGCCATTATTCTGCCTACCATGGCATCCTTGAACACATTTTTCTCTGAGCCAATTCTTTTTTTTTTTTTAACTTTTTATTTTATATTGGAGTATAGCTGATTAACAATGTTGTGATAGTTTCAGGTGCATAGTTTCAGGTGCACAGCAAAGTGACTCAGCCATACATATACATGTATCCATTCTCCTGCAGACTCCCCTCCCATCCAGGCTGCCACATAACATTGAGCAGAGTTCCTTGTGTTATACAGTAGGTTCTTGCTGGTTATCCTTTTTAAATATAGCAGTGTATATATGTCAATCCCAAACTCCCGAACTATCCTTTCTCTCTGAGCCAATTCTTTTAGAGTAAGATGGACATATTATGGTCATGGCTCTTACTTTGAGAGGTTTGCAAACATTTAATACATGATTTTCTATTTGAGAATAACAATACTACAATGAATAAGATTTCTTATCTTTATTCTATAGCCATATGGAAAACAAAAACTGATTATTGGAATCATAAACAAAAGTCCTATCATTTCTCCTTACACTCTGATAAAATTCTTACTTTTTTTTTCCCTTCCACATTTTACCTCACTGATTCCCTTTTACTTTAGTGCTTTAGTGATAGAACTCTCTTATATACCAAGTTCAAGTTCCAGTTATTACTTTTGAAGTGGACCACAATAGCTACCATATCTTTTAATTAATTAAAAAACCTCATTTTCCAACTGTTCTACACAAAACATTTTTTTTTAAACTTGGACATGGTTTTTATATATTAGATACTAAACTTGATACTGAGATTAATGCCATATTTTAAGATTCCTGAAAGCCACAATTTATTGAGGTAGTACTAAAATGAACTAAATATATAATTTGGACATACACATGAATATTTTTCTTGGTATGTTACTCTTTTCCAATGGGCATGTAGAGTCCAGTCCTGTTCAATGAATGAGAAATAAGATATAACCAATATGTATTATACTTTAATCTGTTATATTCATACAATATAAAACAGTACTTCGGAATTTGGATTTTTATGCTCAAAGATATAGGGGTTTAACCCTTGATCTGCTAAATATTATTTACTAGCTGAATGGCTTTGGTAAAGTACCACCTTATATAAACCTTCATGTCCTCACCTGTTAAATGGTGGTACTATTCTAACTTACAGGTTTGATTTGAGGATTAAATAATGCATGAAATATATTTATCACAGTGTCTAGCACACAGGAAGAACTCAATATTTAATATTGTTATGTTATTTTGTTTTCAGCTTTCCAAATGGCTGATATGAAGAAAATAGGACAGGGGAATAATTTAGATTGATAATAATAAGTGAAAATGAGTTTTCTTTCCTATGTGAAGACCCAAAGACATTTATAGGAAGCAGACATGGTGAGTAAATTAAGAATATATAAACCGTTTCCAGGTATCTCCTCTCTCCCTCGCCATCCTAAATGGTTTCAGCTTTTCTTTGTCAGTTTCTTCCTCTTTATTGTCTACCAAAAGAAAATCCTGTGAATTTTAGGTTTGTGCTTTGAGCTTCTACAATGCAGAATCTGGAGAAATGCGCAAATGGGAGGAGAAAGAAAGAGAGGAGTTTTTAGCTTTTTTTTTTTTTTTAGGATTTGAGTAGAAATGTGCCAGACTATACGGGGAGTAAAAAGAAGAAAGAGGATTTTAGAACGCATTATTGTGGATTATGTATTCACGTCAAGATGTTAAGAAATATAATTAAAACATTATTTTGAAATTGTTTTAGTTAAAAACATTGATTTGCAATACAGCAAATGATGATAAGCTAGGGTCACAAAACAGCAGATATTGAGAGAGAAAGAGAGAAAGGAAAAGAAACAGACTGAAAGAAAGAGTGGGTACGAATAGGGAAAGTGAAGGAGACAAAGCAAACTGCTTATTTCCAGATTCTGACTGAGGTCGGTCCAACCCTGCAGTGTGAGTAAGGCAAGACCACAGATCAATTTACTAACCTCAGATTTTAAAAAATCTTAACAACTGGTTTATTTTGGGTCCCATGGAAAGAAGTGACTGCCTTTACTAACTGGGCATGTTTAAGCTGGTGGTTTTGGCTCCGTAGTCATGGCTAGAATCAAGGGTCAGAACCAAGCCTTGATCGTGACTGAGTGGATGCAGACATGTCAAATAAAAAGTGACATTTTCATCTTGGAGAGATATCACGGATTATATGATCCCGAGGTTTAAATTTTGGTTTTGTCATTGGGCTATAATTCTACTTCTGGTATTTTGTCCCTTTACTTTCACTCTTTTCTGGGAACAATGGCAATTTTCATCCAGAGACTGATCTTGTATTCAGGTAGCTGATATCTGATGTCTCTTGTTTATGATTAGATGCTGGTTTGATTTTTTTTTAATGTCCCTCGCCGCATCTTCAGAAGCTCATTAATATAGAAGGTAGAAGCTGTAGTAACTAAAAACCGAGGGAACTACAATTCTTACGCTTTCAATTTAATACAACATACTGCAAATGAGTACTAAGGTTTTAGAAGACCCTGTCCTCAGGGCTATGGAAACCAAATTCAAACAAGGCACAGCTCCTACAATTAAATGAATGGTGATCTGGTCCACGAGACTGACAAAAACATAAATCACAACACAAGTCAAAAAAGGATCATTGTAAACCAAGTAATCTGTTAATACAAAGAAGAAAAAGGAGAAAGATCAGTGAAAGTTTCATTGAAAAGATGATATTTAAGCTGAATCCTTAAGATTAGGTTGTATTTATTTTTAATACTGTCTATAGGTTATTTTTCTTATCCTAAAAGTTACACATATGCAGGTTACTTGACAAACACCCAAACTAGTCAGTCCTCCATAATCCAGTAAAAAATAACCACATTAGCACTTTATTTCAGTATTTTTCTTTTTATGCATAGTTTTAACATGGTTGAGATTTATCTGAATTATTTATATCCCACTTATCTTTTAAAAAATGTCATAAGCACTTTCTTGAATTTTTTAAAACTTTGTCAATAATATTCAATGTCTATATAAAATGTATTTGCCTATACTATAATTTTAAATAAATCTCATTACTGGATATATAAGTGACTTCCTCTTTTCTTTTGTTGTTGTTTTTTTGTTGTTGTTATGAGACAGTGCAATTACCTTAATACCTTTGGTATTAAGTCTTTGCTGCATTTTTTTTTCTTTAAAATAGTTTTCTAGAAGTAGACTCTTGAGTGTAAACACTTGGAGGTATAAAAGGGCAGAGACAGAAATAATATTCTAGGTACAGGAAGCAGCATAATCACCGGCAGGCTATTTCCCTGGTTTGAAAATGACTGTGGAAATATAAACTTCATCTAGAAAGATGACTGTGAAATGTAGAAATGATTTTCCACATAAGTCCTATGTTAACATGTGAATATATGAAAACAGAAACAGAGCAGAAGTCTGCAGACATGTTTTAAATTATAAACAGCCTTGTGTTCCCTGAATATAGTAACAGAGATAAGATGTCTCCAAATGGGAGAAAGGAAATTTACAGCTGGTCTGGGTGGGCAGAGGGTTGGAAATCATAAGTAAAAAGTGATTTTAAGATCAGGGAATCTGCTAGTTACATGACTTGCTAATAGAGGAACTCCAGAGAGCTAAACACACAGTATCCAGAGGCTCTGATTCAAAAATCATGAGAAGAAGAGCTCACAGTGAGGCACCGGCCAAACAAAATTCACACAGAGAATCTAAAGAAGATCTTATGTTTCTAGGGATGAAATGGTGGGACTAGAAGAGGAGATGTGGACTGAAACAACCTAGGCATGGACCCTGGATGCCATTTCTTTTGGTTAGAACAGAGGGATCACAGGAAGAACCTAGGAGGAATTTCTGGAGTGCTTTTATAGGGAGCTGAGCTTGGCTGCTGAGTGACAGGAAACCAGTGCAAATCTACCAGGGATATTTTTACCAGGTCAGGAAACACCAGTGTGCCCCAACCCATCCACAAAGAATGGAGAGTTGAGAGTCCTTGCCTACCAGCTGGCGATGGCCATAACAGAGGAAAACACTAGGCCAGGCTATGTTCTTTAGCCAGAAATAGTCCCTTTTCACCACTGGCTGACAGCAGCAAAGAGAAACACCTCCACCAGCACACTAGCAGTTTCACAAGGAGCTCCATTTTGTTTGCTTCAATGGTTTAGAAACAAACAAACAAAAATACCCAGTGCTAGGTCCCCATTCACCTAGAACTAGAACCTCTCTTTCTTCTAGGGAAACCAGTACATGTTATCTGGGTGCAGCTGATCTTTTCTGCAGCCAGAGGAGTTGGCAGTAAACATGATTGTGAGTAATTAGAGTACGCAACCTATCGAACACAGTGAATGGTTTAAAGATGGGTCTAATACACACATCAGGATAATCAAGGTCTCTGAAATTTTTTTCCCAGCAGAAAATATCACCAAATACTCTCTTTCCCCTGGGCTGACCAGTAACTATTTTTTTCTGTCTTGTGAATAGAAAATGAAGAGAGATAATTCCCTGGATTCATCAATGTCTGAAGCCCTTATCCCTGACACTTCCAATCATGCTTAAGCTAGATTGCATAGTTTCCGTCAGCTATGACTGAAAATGTAATAATACAAGCTGTGTATTTCTTACGTGCCACAGAAATGAGTTTGTTAAAGACGAGGCATATATATTTGGAAGACTCTGTGAAGGAAGAAAGTAAAATATATTGTACTCCCTTTTGAGCCATTATGTTAAAGTTCCTGAAAATCTCCATGATAGAAGAACTTGCCCTGGAAAAGTTCAAGGACTTTGTGTAACAAAAATAAGACTAGATGGTCAAACACACTTACAAGTACCTATTAAGTTAAAAAAAATCAAATTTAACACTGAGTGGACATAATATTGATTTTTAAAGTAAGTTTTTGTATAATGGATATCAATGAATTTCTATATACTATTATTTGCTTGCTAGACATTTTTAGGTTTATCTCTCCTCTACACTTCCAATAAAGTAGTTGTAAATTTGTTTTGCTTTATTGCATACTAAGAAGTATGAAATCTAAGCCTCCTTCCAAATGGTCAATACTTTCTAGATTTTATAACTTTGAGTTGTTGGTGCCTAGATACAAGATCCTTCCTGTTATGCAGAATAATCTGGATGTTTGAGATGCAAAGAGCTTCAGATAACATTTGTAATTATTTCTTCATGACTCTCGCAGTACCTGGGTTAAACACTTTTCCCTTTTTTCTTTAAGCTATAGCACAAATCACCATTCTTTCCAGGTATGATTCGGCGTTGGCACCTCCTCGCAATCTCTGGAGTGCATTTTTTTTCTCTCTGCAGGGTAATGTGCAGAGGTAATGTGCAGAGGTCCTTGTTCTGATGTCCCAGGGTGTTTAACAGTTTAAATATCTACAGACTGCTGGGAGACACTGACCTCTTGGGATACTGCCCTGGAAGAATCAGAAATTAATGTATCCATCTCCTTCCCTGATAACTTGGATGCATTTCTGCCCAGTTTAAGTAAGAACTGCCCATTAAAGGAACCTAATATGTTGATGCCAAGGCTATTTTGAGACACTGTCTGTTCTGGATACAAAAGAAAAAGATGAATAGATAGAGTTTGTTATTCAGGTGTCTGATGGTGGCCTTGTTCTTTATACCATTTTAATTAAACAAGTATTATTATGAAGTTGGTGGGTTGGCAGTCCAGAATATAGTTTAGGTTTAGTCTTTGCAGAATTCAGATACAGCAGTATGGTTTGTGGACAGGTGCCCAGTAATTAGAGTTGGCGAGAAGAGTTCCAATCTGCTTTAATTGCTCATGGTGTTTTATGGTCATGATCCGATCATTTATCAGCATCATTATTTGTCCAGCATAATTTCTGTTCCCCACTTTGAGCTGTGATTTTAATGGATTGTTTCTAGCCAAGGTGGTAGCTGGAGACAGCATGTTAATTCACTATTAATTTCAACTGGAAAGATAATCACAGCAGCACATCTCTCGTTTGTTTTTTTTGTCATTATCCATGAGATATCTGGATGGGTAGTTCTTTGCCTGCTTTGTTCTCACATATCCTTGGATTATATTCTTTTTTTCCCATAAAAGCTTTCATTTGGTGCACTGGTTGACTTGGGTGCTTCATATTGACTATTAACTATAGATTAGGTTAATAATACTAAAAGAGCAAAACTAGAAACCCACTTATTGCAGAAAGTCAATATGAATATGGAATGTCCCAATTTTCCATTAAGAATAGTTTGATAAAGATTGCATAGATAATTAAATCTCAGTTTGCCTATTACATGTCTTAATGTTTTCCTATTTCTATTTTTTCCCCAAGACCAGTAGAATGAGTTGGCTAGAGAAACTAGCAAAATGAGTTTTAAAATTCAAATTTTAAGTGATATCATTTGGCTTAAGGACAGAGGCTGAGCAGATGAATGAAAGCTGGATGCCCCTTCTCCTGAGAGAGATGGAGAAGGACCAGCATATTGCTAACTTGGCTGTGGTTGCTGTGTTTATTATATGTTTGTACTGCTGACTTAAGTACCTCATACAATAAAATGTAGCAACAGACAAGAGTTGCTTTTTAATCTAAAAAAGATTCCCTGTTTTTAGTTTGGCACTAAAAATGAGCAGGTGGCATCACTTTTATGCAGTAGATGAAGTCTGGAAAATGTGTTTGCAAATTAAATTTTTATTTTAAAGAATCACTTATTAAATTTTCTGGAGGTGGACAATTTTTAAGGGGGATTCTGTAGTGATTTTTTAAAGTAAAGCCAGCAATTCTTTTTATAAATTCAAACCATAATGTTTCCATGTTAAAATAGTATAGTATATCAGGGGCCAGGAGAATGTAACTTGCATTCCAATCCCATCACTCTTTCATTACTTTGCTGTAGAATTGAGAGGATTGCATTAAATGATTTCTAAGAACACATTCATGTCTAAAATTTAGGATTCTGATTTCAATTTTTTAGTGACTGGATTTGTTCAAAATAAAGGAGGATTAAGACTCAATAGATGTTAAACTATTTTAAAGCTGTACCATCCAATAGGGTAGCCACTAGCCATGTGTTGCTATTGAACTCTTAAAATATGATCGGTCCAAATTGAGATGTGCTGTAAGTGTAAAATACACAGTGGATTTCAAAAACTTAGCACAAAAAATTGTGCAATATCTCGAATTAATAATTTCATATTGATTGTATGTTGCAATGATCATATATAAGGATATATTGAGTTAAATAAAATATATTAAAATTAATTTCATGTGTTTCTTTTTTACTTTAAATGTAAGCCTTTTTAACTTAAATAATTTAAATTTAGGCAATTAATAAGAATCTAATAAATTTAAAATAGAAAATTGTAACTTCCATATATGGCTCTCATGTTATTTTCATTGCACTGGACTCCTTTAAAGGGACAGAACATCCTACAAAGGGACACTCCTGAAGAGCAGAGAACTCTCCATTATTGATGGAAAGCCTTGATGATGTAGAAGACATTCTTTGAAGATGGGATGAAAACATTATTTCCTAAAGTATAGTTCACAGAACATTAGTCCTGTAAGGTGCAGCCCCATAGCCAAGTGAGTTTAGGCAACACTTATTGAATTACAACATTCATTAGCATAATATCAATACTTGAATGGATGAATGCATTTCTTATTTTAACATACTGTGTTCCAATCATTTGAAACATAATTCTCTTTTTTTTTTAAATGATGGCTAGTAGCCGTCTACAGACTCAAGAAAGTCGTTATTGTGGGAAATGCTGTTGCATTAGCTGATCACCAAGTTCATTTTGTCTCCCTTATGTTTATATAAACTGTATGCATGCTTCTTTTCTACAAAATCCTTCCCCTATTTTGCATAAAATATTTCCTTTCACTTTTCTAGGCTATTTGAAATATCACCAGTTGGATATGTTTGTGTAATGAATCATCCTCTAAAAAATTTCCCGATTTGCCCCACTCCCCAAAGAAAGTATATATAGTGAAGTGTTCAAGGGGCAGGAGGACACCAAAATGTGTGGGAAAGATGAGAGGATGCAGAAAAGATATTTATCTGTTTTTGAAATGTTATTTTTAATGTATTTCTCACGAAGAAAAGTGCTATGTTATCGATTAATAGGCTGTCATGGACAAGCTGGGGAACCTAAATGTGGTTTATAACTTTGTTTGCCAGGGAAATTGCATTTAGCATATCAAAAAGCCAACTTACAAGCAAATGTTAGGAACATAAATTGTAGTTGGACACTTCCAGTATATAGATTGACTCAGAAGCTCAGGGAAGAGAAGCAATCAATATCCTGTATTTATTTCAAGGTCCTACCTTGTTTCTCTCAATAAGCTCTTGGCTTCTCCTAACAGTGAGAAGATGAAGAGGATGACAAAATAAAAGTTTTTATGGCAATGTTTATAGGATCTCATAAATCATAAAAGCATCAAGAAGGCATCAACAAGCACTTCCTTAGATTACTAAACAGTGAGGTTTTATTCTTAAAAATACTCCTTCATAGAATAAACCAAATTATTTTCTTCTCTCAGAAAACAGGTAAAGATTAGACAGAAACATGTACATACACACACTCCCACACTCCATAAGGCCAAGCACTCATCTGTATTTCCCAAGGAAAAATAAAAGGGTCTTTGGATTCACAAGAGAACAGAATGGCATTCCCTTGAAATGGGTCTCTAGTGACTAAAGGTACTTGAGGCCAGGGAGCCTGAAATGATATAGGAGCATGGAGAATTTAAATGAAACTATTATTTTAAAATAAAATATTGATACTTTATTAAGAATGGAATAGATGCAAAATAAAAACATCTTCTGAGATGTTGAACATTTGTTTTATTTTTTTATTTTATTTTTTTTTGGATTCCATACATATGTGTTAGCATACGGCATTTGTTTTTCTCTTTCTGACTTACTTCACTCTGTATGACAGACTCTAGGTCCATCCACCTCATGACAAATAACTCAATTTTGTTTCTTTTTATGGCTGAGTAATATTCCATTGTATATATGTGCCACATCTTCTTTATCCATTCATCTGATGATGGACACTTAGGTTGTTTCCATCTCCGGGCTATTGTGAATAGAGCTGCAATGAACATTATGGTACATGACTCTTTTTGAATTATGGTTTTCTCAGGGTATATGCCCATTAGTGGGATTGCTGGGTCGTATGGTACTTCTATTTTTAGTCTTTTAAGGAACCTCCATACCATTCTCCATAGTGGCTCTATCAATTTACATTCCCACCAACAGTGCAAGAGGGTTCCCTTTTCTCCACACCCTCTCCAGCATTTATTGTTTCTAGATTTTTTGATGATGGCCATTCTGACTGGTGTGAGATATCTCACTGTAGTTTTGATTTGCATTTCTCTAATGATTAATGATGTTGAACATTCTTTCATGTGTTTGTTGGCAATCTGTATATCTTCTTTGGAGAAATGTCTGTTTAGGTCTTCTGCCCATTTTTGGATTGTGTTGTTTGTTTTTTTGATATTGAGCTGCATGAGCTGCTTGTAAATTTTGGAGATTAATCCTTTGTCAGATGGTTCATTAGCAAATATTTTCCCCCATTCTGAGGGCTGTCTTTTTGTCTTGTTTATGGTTTTCTTTGCTGTGCAAAAGCTTTTAAGTTTCATTAGGTCCCATTTGTTTGTTTTTATTTCCATTTCTCTAGGAGGTGGGTCAAAAAAGATCTTGCTGTGATTTATGTCATAGAGTGTTCTGCCTAGGTTTTCCTCTAAGAATTTTATAATGTCTGGACTTACATTTAGGTCTTTAATCCATTTTGAGTTTATTTTTGCATATGGTGTTAGGGAGTGTTCTACTTTCATCTTTTATATGTAGCTGCCCAATTTTCCCAGCACCACTTATTGAAGAGGCTGTCTTTTCTCCATTGTATATTCTTGCCTCCTTTATCAAAAATAAGGTGACCATATGTGCGTGGGTTTAGCTCTGGGCTTTCTATCCTGTTCCATTGCTCTATATTTCTGTTTTTGTGCTGGTACCATACTGTCTTGATTACTGTAGCTTTGTAGTATAGTCTGAGGTCCAGGAGTGTGATTCCTCCAGCTCTGTGTTTCTCTCTTAAGTTTGCTTTGGCTATTCGGGGTCTTTTGTGTTTGCATACAAATTGTGAAATTTTTTGTTCTAGTTATGTGAAAAATGCCAGTGGTAGTTTGATAGGGATTGCACTGAATCTGTAGATTGCTTTGGGTAGTATAGTCATTTTCACAATGTTGATTCTTCCAGTCCAAGAACATGGTATATCTCTCTATCTGTTTGTATCATCTTTAATTTCTTTCATCAGTGTCTTATATTTTTCTGCATACAGGTCTTTTGTCTCCCTAGGTAGGTTTATTCCTAGGTATTTTATTCTTATTGTTGCAATGGTAAGTGAGAGTGTTTCCTTAATTTCTCTTTCAGATTTTTCATCATTAGTGTATAGGAATGCCAGAGATTTCTGTGCATTAATTTTGCATCCTGCTACTTTACCAAATTCATTGATTAGCTCTAATAGTTTTCTGGTAGAGTCTTTAGGATTCTCTATGTACAGTATCATGTCATCTGCAAACAGTGACAGCTTTACTTCTTCTTTTCTGATTTGGATTGCTTTTATTTCTTTTCTTCTCTGATTGCTATGGCTATAAATTCCAAAACTATGTTGGTTAGAATGGGCAACCTTGTTTTGTTCCTGATCTTAGTGGAAATGGTTTCAGTTTTTCACCATTGAGAATAATGTTGGCTGTGGGTATGTCATATCTGGCCTTCATTATGCTGAGGTTAGTTCCCTCTATGCCTACTTTTTGGAGGGTTTTTATCATAAATAGGTGTTGAATTTGGTCGAAAGTTTTTCCTTCATCTATTGAGATGATCATATGATTTTTCTCCTTCAATTTGTTAATATGGTGTATCACATTGATTAATTTGCATATATTGAAGAATCCTTGCATTCCTGGGATGAACCCCACTTGATCATGGTGTATGATCCTTTTAATGTGCTGTTGGATTCTGTTTGCTAGTATTTTGTTGAGGATTTTTGCATCTATGTTCATCAGTGATATTGGCCTGTAGTCTTCTTTCTTTGTGATATCTTTGTCTGGTTTTGGTAACAGGATGATGGTGGTCTCGTAGAATGAGTTTGGGAGTGTTCCTCCCTGTGCTATATTTTGGAAGAGTTTGAGAAGCATGGGTGTTAGTTCTTCTCTAAATGTTTGATAGGATTCGCCTGTGAAGCCATCTGGTCCTGGACTTTTGTTTGTTGGAAGATTTTTAATCACAATTTCAACTTCAGTGCTTTTGATTGGTCTGTTTATATATTCTATTTCTTCCTGGTTCAGTCTCGGAAGGTGGTGCTTTTCTAGGAATTTGTCCATTTCTTCCAGGTTGTGCATTTTATTGGCATACATAGAGTTGCTTGTAGTAATCTCTCATGATCCTTTGTATTTCTGCAGCATCCATTGTTACTTCTACGTTTTCATTTCTTATTCTGTTGAGTAGAGTCTTCTACCTTTTTTCTTGATGAGTCTGGCTAATGGTTTATCAATTTTGTTATCTTCTCAAAGAACAAGCTTTTAGTTTTATTGATCTTTGCTATCATTTCCTTCATTTCTTTTTCATTTATTTCTGACCTGATATTTATGATTTCTTTCCTTCTGCTAACTTTGGGGGTTTTTTGCTTTTCTTTCTCTAATTGCTTTAGGTGTAAGGTTAGGTTGTTTATTTAAGATGTTTCTTGTTTCTTGAGGTAGGATTGGATTGCTATAAACTTCCCTCTTAGAACTGCTTTTGCTGCATCCCCTAGGTTTTGGGTCATCGTGTTTTCATTGTGATTAGTTTCTAGGTATTTTTTGATTTCCTCTTTGCTTTCTTAAGTGATGCCTTTGTTATTAAGTAGTGTATTGTTTAGCCTCCATGTGTTTGTATCTTTTACACATTTTTTCCTGTAATTGATATCTAGTCTCATAGCACTGTGCTTGGAACAGATACGTGTAGCGATTTCAATTTTCTTAAATTTACCAAGGCTAGATTTGTGACCCAAGATATCATCTGTCCTGGAGAATGTTCCATGAGCACTTGAGAAGAAAGGGTATTCTGTTGTTTTTGGATGCAATGTCCTCTAAATATCAATTAACTCCTTCTTGTTTAATGTATCATTTAAAGCTTGTGTTTCTTTTTTTTTATTTTCATTTTGGATGATCTGTCCATTGGTGAGAGTGGGGTGTTAAAGTCCCCTACTATTATTGTGTTACTGTCAATTTCCCCTTTTGTTGCTGTTAGCATTTGCCTTATGTATTGAGGTACTCCTATGTTGGGTGTGTAAATGTTTACAATTGTTATATCTTCTTGGATTGATCCCTTGATCATTATGTAGTATCCTTCTTTGTCTCTTGTAATAGTCTTTATTTTAAAGTCTGTTTTGTCTGTTATGAGAATTGCTACTCCAGCTTTCTTTGATTTCCATTTGCATGGAATATCTTTTTTCATCCCCTCACTTTCAGTCTGTATGTGTCCCTAGGTCTGAAGTGGGTCTCTTGTAGACTGCATACATATGGGTCTTATTTTTGTATCCATTCAGCAAGCCTGTGTCTTTTGGTTGGAGCACTTAATCCATTCATGTTTAAAGTAATTATTGATATATACGTTCCTATTACCATTTTCTTAATTGTTTTGGGTTTGTAATTGTAGGTCTTTTCCTTCTCTTGTGCTTCCTGCCTAGAGAAGATCCTTTAGCATTTGTTGTAAAGCTGGTTTGGTGGTGCTGAATTCTCTTAGCTTTTGTGTGCCTGTAAAGGTTTTAATTTCTCCATCAAATCTGAAGGAGATCCTTGCTGTATAGAGTAATCTTGGTTGTAAGTTTTTCCCTTTCACCACTTTAAATATGTCCTTCAACTCCCTTCTGGCTTGCAGATTTTCTGTTGAAAGATCAGCTGTTAACCTTAGGGGATTCCCTTGGACGTTATTTGTTGTTTTCCCCTTGCTGCTTTTAGTATTTTTTCTTTGTATTTAATTTTTGATAGTTTGATTAATATGTCTTTGTGTGTTTCTCCTTGGACTTATCCTGTATGCTACTCTCTGTGCTTCCTGGACTTGATTACCTATTTCCTTTCCCATATTAGGGAAGTTTTCAACTATAATGTCTTCAAATATTTTCTCAGTCCCTTTCTTTTTCTCTTCTTCTTCTGGGACCCCTACACTTCAAATGTTTTTGCGTTTAATGTCCCAGAGGTCTCTGAGACTGTCCTCAATTCTTTTCATTCTTTTTTCTTTATTCTGCTCTGCAGTAGTTATTTTCACTATTTTATCTTCCAGGTCACTTATCTGTTCTTCTGCCTCAGTTATTCTGCTATTGATTCCTTCTAGAGAATTTTCAATTTCATTTATTGTGTTGTTCATCATTGTTTGTTTGCTCTTTAGTTCTTCTAGGTCCTTTATAAATGTTTCTTGTATTTTCTCTATTCTAGTTCCAAGATTTTGGATCATCTTTACTATCATTATTCTGAATTCTTTTTCAGATAGACTGCCTATTTCCTCTTCATTTGTTAGGTCTGGTGGGTTTTTATCTTGCTCCTTCATCGGCTGTGTGCTTCTCTGTCTTCTCATTTTGCTTAACTTACTGTGTTTGGGGTCTTCTTTTTACAGGCTGCAGGTTCGTCGTTCCCGTTGTTTTTGGTGTCTATCCCCAGTGGTTAAGGTTGGTTCAGTGGGTTGTGTAGGCTTCCTGGTGGAGTGGACTGGTGCCCATGTTCTGGTGGATGAGGCTGAATCTTGTCTTTCTGGTGGGCAGGACTGCATCCGGTGGTGTGCTTTGGGGTGTCTGTGACCTTATTATGATTTTAGGCAGCCTCTGTGCTAATGGGTGGGGTTGTTTTTCTCTCTTGCCAGTTGTTTGGCATAGGGTGTCCAGCACTGTAGCTTGCTGGTAGTTGAGTGGAGCTGGGTCTTTGCGTTGAGGTGGAGATCTCTGGGAGAGCTTTTGCCATTTGATATTATGTGCAGCTGGAAGGTCTCTGGGGGACCAGTGTCCTGAATTCGGCTCTCCCAACTCAGAGGCTCAGGCCTGACACCCGGCCAGAGCACCAAGCCTCTGTGAGCCACATGGCTCAGAAGAAAAGGGAGAAAAAGAAAGAAAGAAAGAAAGAAAGACAAAGAAAGAAAGGAAGAAAGAAAGAAAGAGAAAGAAAGAAAATAGAATAAAATAAAGTTATTAAAATTAAAAATAAAAAACATTAAAATGTAATAAAAAAAAGAAAAAAAAAAAGACAACACTAGGATGAATGGTAAAAGCAGAGATATACAGACCAAATCACCCAAAGAAGCATACACATATACACTCACAAAAAGAGAAAAAGGAAAAAAAAATGTATATATTGTTGCTCCCAAAGCTCACCTCCTCAATTTGGGATGATTTGTTGTCTATTCAGGTATTCCACAGATGCAGGTACATCAAGTTGATTGTGGAGATTTAATCCGCTGCCCCTGAGGCTGCTGGGAGGGATTTCCCTTTCTCTTCTTTGTTCGCACAGCTCCCGGGGCTCAGCTTTGGATTTGGCCCCGCCTCTGCGTGTAGGTCGCCTGAGGGCGTCTGTTCTTCACTCAGATAGGACGGGGTTAAAGGAGCAGCCTCTTCGGGGACTCTGGCTCACTCAGGCCGGTGGGAGGGAGGGGCACGGAGTGCGGGGCGAGCCTGCAGCATCAGAGGCCGGCGTGACATTGCACCAGCCTGAGGCGTGCCATGCATTCTCCCGGGGAAGTTGTCCCTGGATCACGGGACCCTGGCAGTGGCGGGCTGCAGAGGCTCCCGGGAAGGGAGGTGTGGAGAGTGACCTGTGCTTGCATACAGGCTTCTTGGTGGTGGCAGCAGCAGCCTTAGCGTCTCAGGCCCGTCTCTGGGGTCCGCGCTGTTAGCCGCGGCTCGCGCCCATCTCTAGAGCTCCTTTAAGTGGCGCTCTGAATCCCCTCTCCTCGCGCACCAGGAAACAAAGAGGGAAGAAAAAGTCTTTTGCCTCTTCGGCAGCTCCAGACTTTCCCGGACTCCCTCCGGCCAGTTGTGGCGCACTAGCCCCTTCAGGCTGTGTTCACGCAGCCAACCCCAGTCCTCTCCCTGCGATCCGACCGAAGCCCGAGCCTCAGCTCCCAGCCCCGCCCGCCCTGGCGGGTGAGCAGACAAGCCTCTCGGCTGGTGAGTGCCAGTCAGCACCGATCCTCTGTCCGGGAATCTCTCCGCTTTGCCCTCTGCACCCCTGTTGCTGTGCTCTCCTCCGTGGCTCCAAAGCTCCCCCCTCCGCCACCACAGTCTCTGCCTGCGCAAAGGGGCTTCCTAGTGTGTGGAAACCTTTCCTCCTTCACAGCTCCCTCCCACTGGTGCAGGTCCCGTCCCTATTCTTTTGTCTCTGTTTTTCCTTTTTTCTTTTGCCCTACCCAGGTACATGGGGAGTTTCTTGCCCTTTGGGAAGTCTGAGGTCTTCTTGCAGCGTTCAGTAGGTGTTCTGTAGGAGTTGTTCCACATGTAGATGTATTTCTGATGTGTTTGTGGGGAGGAAGGTGATTTCCACGTTAGTCCTCTGACATCTTGGTCTCCCCTGAACATTTGTTTTAAATAGTTTTCAGGATGACTTTCTTTGATGTTCCCTCCTTGCTGAATTCCCAACTGAAAGATATATTTCTTTTTCTGTTTAACATTTTTGAGATATAAATTCCCATACAATAAAGAAGCTAATTTTAAGTTTACAAATCGATGAGCTTTAGAAAATGTATGTAGTCATATAACTACCACAGCAATCATAATATAGGATAGTTCTGTCATCCTAGAAATGTTCCCTTGAGACCATCTGTGGTTTATTCCCACTTGTTACAATTAATGTAGTTAAAAATATGATTACGCTTAAAGCTACCATCTAGCTCTTATTTTCTATTTATCCCATCTGCTATTTGTTCCTTTAGTTCCTCTTTTGTTCTGCCTTCTTTTGATTTGTGTATTTCTTATGATTCCATTCTATAAACACTATTGACCTATTACCTACATCTCTCTATGTTTTTGTTTTTGTTTTTAATGGTCATTCTAAGATTTATAATATACTCATTCCACTTATCACTGCCTACCTTCAAATAATATAATTACATTTTATCAGTCTTTGTTCCACTGTACATATGTGTTTCCATCCACTACCCCCTACCCTTGGCTGCTTTTAAAATGTTCTCTTTTTCATTATTTTTCAGGAATTTGATTTTGATGTTCCTTGGTGTGTTTCCTCTGCTTTTTTTACTTGGTGTCTACTGAGTTTCTTGGAGCTGTGAGCTTATAATTTGAGAAAGTTTTCACTGTTATTTGTTCAAATACTTTCTTCTATCCCACCATCCCTTTCCTTTATTTCTGGAATCTAATTATATGTGTGTTAGATTGCTTGATTTTGTTTCAGATGTCACTGATTCTTTGTTTATTATTGTCTTTTTCCCTCTCTTTGCTTCATTTTGGATTGTTTCAAGTACTGTGTCATTAAGTTCACTGGTAATATTTTTTAGGACCTCATCTGATGTTAATCCTACTCAGTGTTTTATTATTTCAGATACTGTATTTTCCATCTCTAGAAGTTATAATTAGGACTTGTGTATAGCTTTCATTTCTGTCCTCATAATGTTCATGTCTCTTTCTACCTTCTTAGGCATATGTAGCATATTTATAATAACTGTCTTAAGTTCCTTGTTTGCTATGCTATCATCTAGCATTTCTTGGTATGTTTCTATTGATTGATTTTTCTCCTATTTATGGGTCATATTTTCCTATTTCCAGCATTCATGGTAATTTTTGACTAGATGCCAGACATTGCAATTTTTGTTTTGTTGGGTGCTGACACCACTTGTTTTATATATTTGAAAGTTGCTAAGACAGTAAACCTTAAGTAGTCTCACCACAGAAAAGAAAAGGTAATTATGTGAGGTGATGAACATGTTAACAGACCTTATTGTGGTAATCATTTGGCAATACACACATGTATCAAATATCATGTTGTACACCTTAAATGTGCACAGTGTTTTGTCCATTGTATCTCAATAAGGCTGGGGAAAAAATAGACACTGGGTTCTAAGCACTAACAGAAAATCTTCCTTCTGATTCTATTTTTAGACCCAACAGTTATGTAGTCCCAGAGTACAGTAATGTCCAAACCAAAAAATTTATTCTTAATTTTGATCACCCCTGGGAGTATCATTATTCCAGTCACAAAGAAGCAAGTTTACCATCCTTACTACATGGTAATGCAGGGTGAACATAAAATTTACATGAAAATAAAGAGCAAATGCTCTCTGACAAAAAAACAACAACAACATGTTATAACAGGAGTAATTATATTACCAGGCTCAAATGTTAAAATACCATGGTTCTAGAGCATGAACAAACAAACAGACCAATGAAACAGAACAAACAGTCTCAAAATTGACCCATATATGTGGGAATACAGAATTTGCTAAATGTAGCATGTCAAACCTATGGAGAAAAAAATATTTGTCTTTATTTTTTCTCAGACTGTCCCAATAAGTTATTAGCTCAGGACAACTTTACTCTGAATTCAACTTTACTCTGATTAAATTTGGCCAAGTGAACTGACTAGTTTCTTATCCTCAAAGTGAGCATAGGCTGTTTTAATAAGAAAGCTTGGTTGGTACCATACTTAGAATGCAAGATGTTGTGTTTATCTTTGTATATGTACTATTACACATATTATTTAAAAGAAAGGTCCTAATGGGTCTTTTCTTTCAGTGCTGTGAGGCATATGAGTACAAACACAATATATAGAAAAAAGTCTTGACTCTTGAAAGAAAAGCAATTACCAAAAAGCGAACGTTGGTAGTGGTAGTGTGATGATAACAACTCATCATTATTGTTCAAGAACACACGTTTCCATCATTAAAAGGCTGTGTGAAAAAAACCGACTTGTTTATAATCTTCATTTGTGGATAAACCTAAGGCATGAGAGGAATAACTAATTTATATTTGTGCAATCTCATGTTCTTCTGTAATTACCACTTGGTACTTTTGCCAGTGGTTCTATGTTTTAACAGGTCTGGATTTGTATGCATGTGTCTAAGGAAGATGCTGGTGTTGGTGACTGTGAATTTCACTTCCTTAGTGTTTGACCTAAGGTAGCATCCAGGTGTCACACTAGACCTCCTTAGGAGCGTGCTGTTAATGGGCACTGGCTGAGCTTCATCTCCAAGTATAGTATGAGAGAATGAAAGAGACTATGTTTCTAGAAGAGGACATTTTAAAAACAATTTTACTCTGCTTTCATTTTCCCTACCCTTGTCTAAATGGACTGAAAATGAATTACAGCTAAGTTACCTACTTGGTCCTTTAAGATGTAATTACCTAAACTTGTAGTTTTATGAATTTTTGATATTTTTTCTTACTTCCAAATCCTTTATCCATTTTCTTTCTCTTAATCCCTTCTCTCTGTTTCCCTTCCCTTTTCTTCCTGAAGAATGATACACGTGGCTCTCCAAACTCTTTTAATTACTATACTTACCATCACCTTTCATGTCTCATCTTTTGGTTCCGTGCTATTCTTTTTGCCTAGGTATTTTCACCATCTTTCTTTCCTGGATAACTTGTACATACAGTTGGCCCTTGCACAACATAGATTTGAACAGCATGGGTCACTTCTATGTGGATTTTTTTTTTCAACAAACATATTGGAAAGATTTTTGGAGATTTGTGATAATATGAAAAACCTGCCGACAAAACTCATAGCCTAGAAATATCGAAATAATTAAGAAAAAGATATGTCATGAATGCATAAAACATGTAGATACTAGTCTATCCTTACGTAGGCATAAGGTGAGTGATATTTAATATAAAATTAATAATGTGTTAGTTTTCTTACCATTTTATAACATTGTTTTCAAAAAATTACATTACAGTACAGTATGCTGCTCTCTCCTAATTGAAGAAACTACCTGTCAGCCTATCGTCATGGGTAAGTGTTTTTTTAAAAAAATGTGAATGTTTCCAATACTGTATTATGAATATGACTGTAATACTGTATGCCATACTATTATAACCATTCATTCATTAGTGTATAGGCTAGGCTATTGTGAAGTAATCATTTTGATTACACTAGGCTACCATAAAGCATTCTTATTGCAGCTTCCTCGTTATCAATGCATGAAATAAATATGAATTTCTTTTTCACATGGTCTTTCCATTTTTGACATTTACTGTTAGTAATACGTATAACATCTACAGAGTTTTGTATCATATAAGACAATATTGCTGTAGGTACTGACAGATGAGTCATCTTGTAAACTGATGATGTAAACTTATGGTATGGATAACTACAGTACAGTACTGTAAAAGTATTTTCTCTTCCTTATGATTTTCTTAATAACATTTTCTTTTCTCTAGCTTAATTTATGTAAGAATACAGTATATAATGCATATAACATACAAAATATGTGTCAGTCGACTGTTTATTTTATTGGTAAGGCTTCTGGTCAACAGTAGGCTATTAGTAGTTAAGTGTTGGAAGGAGTCAAAAATTCCACACAGATTTTCAACTGCGTGGAGAGTCGGTGCCCCTAATCCCCCCCATTGTTCAAGGGTCAACTGTATTCTTCAAGGTTCAACTCAGAAACCATCAAATGGACTAACATGTCAAGTTACATGCCCAGTTTATCTGTAAATATTTGTTCATGAATGAATGAAAGCATAAATGAAACAAGTCTTCCCTACATTTTCTCCTTCCTGTGTCTTCATCCCACAGCTCAAGAACAAGACCCATATCTCAGCCTACTAATATACCATAGTGGATCATAGTATGGGCTCTACTGTCTGACTTTGCCTCTCTGGGTTCAAATCCCGGCTCTGCCCACTAAATAGCTGTGCAAACTTGTTTTCCCTTGTGGCTCAGTATCTTCACCCTTACAACTGTGATCATAATACTATCTCTTGCATGGGGTACTGTGAGAATATGATGAGATAATACATAAGGTGCCTAAAATAGCACCTAAGCACTCTAAAAATGTAGCTATTATTATATTCAAGTGGTTCCAATTACCTGACCCACCTCCACAGGACCTTCACAAGAACAGAGCTGTTCAGGTGCTTCTTTTCTATATCACATTCACTGATTCGTCAGCTCTGCAATCCAACAATCTCTTGAAGTCTCTCCTAAAACTACAAACTTTTTATATTATCACAAGAAAGGCTGCCTGAATGTGACAGAATGTGAAAATTATGCTTTTTATTATGTTCACATAAAATAGTCAGTTACACTGAGCTGTCCAAATGCATTGGTGAATTAAAGCCTCCAGCTCTTACAAATTTTTATACATATATCTATGCATTTATAAATACACACACATGTAAAAGATATATATTTTCTTCTAAAATAAAGTGCCCAAATCTTGATATATGGGGGCATAATAGGGAAAAAAGAATCATAAGTCTTTATCAATTATAGACTGTACTTTCTCAATATAAGAATCTGTTTTATACGCATTTATTCGGGTATAGTGAACTCTAATCACTCATTCTTTTCTGAATTCTCCTAAGTGAATTAATTTATCTGAAATATTAGAAGCCACATAGCCAACTTAATGAATCAGAGGCTGGTTCTTCTTACTGTGCCTGCCACAAAGCCTGGGCTCCCCAACGGAAGGGTAGTTAAGCCTCATTCTTAATTTTCCTGTTGTTTTGAATGTTGTCTTTCTTCTAAGATGATAAGCAGAGAGAGAAATGAACCAGACACCTCTAATTCCGAATCCTCTATTAGCATTCAATAAAGTCAGGGCTTGGTGAAAGGATTCCTTTTGTCTTTACATCACCCTGGGCTTGGTGAGAAATGGTCCAGGAGTATTTGAATTGAGGGATCCTGCTGCCTTTGTTATAATTAAATCTTGTTGGAGCCACAGAAGAAGAATTAGGGTGCAATGATCAATAGATCAAGGAGAGAACCAACTCAAATTGAAATGAAACTCTCTACGACAATGGAAGACTTTGTGAGAGCATGTTTGAATTTAAGAACAAAACAAGGGTTAAAGAAAAACTAGATGATTTAAGATAATTCCGAAAAATCCTCATTTCAAATAGAAACTAAGGCTCTATTCCCTGGTCCAACATCTTAGGTACTCTTCCTGTGTATTCACTGTATTTTCTGTTATCTTAGACTTTTAGGGTGATCATTTGTAGACTTTGACAAGGAATGGAATTTAAAAATGTTTTTGAAAAGACTTCCACCTATCGAAGCAAGGTGAAGATGCCTAAAAATAGCTTAATATGAACACAGCCATTTCAGAATCTGGTGATTACATGTTCAAACTGCAGTAGAGCATATTTTATTCAAGCAGGCAAAAGAGAGATTGTCAGCACTGAAATTGCATTAAAACACTCTATAACTTCCCAACATATGGGAGGCTGGGACCAGTGGGAAGCCCAGATGTTTCCCAGAGTCAGAACAAAGAATGGAGTATTTTCTTTTATTTCGGGGGAGAAAAAGGGAAAAAGGGCAAGAAAGTGTTTCCAACTACCCAACCCACCTGAACAGGGCCTTCACAAGAACAGAGCTGCCTAACTGCTGATTTTGGTGAGCATCTTGTTAATGGCTTGCTTGACGTGCGTGGTGGAGCTGCGTCGCCTTGTCTTGCCCTGGACCATCCTCCGGCGACGTACCTCTCTACACAGCTCGTAGAATATCTCAGTGATGTTCCCTTCCCCGGTACAGGCAGAACACTCATAAAAAGCACATGCCAATTCTGTGGCCAGCTTCTCCCCTTCTTCTGTACTAACCTGTCTGGAGTGGTCCAAGTCAGCTTTGTTTCCAACCAAGATGAGAGTCACATTCTTGGGCTTTTTGATCTCATCCAGGATGTTCTTAAGTGGCAACACTTCCTCAAAACTTCCTCGGTCAGTAACGTCATAGACCAGCACAAAGCCTTCCCCCCATCGCATGTGTCCTTCCCTCTGAATGGTGTCTTCCTGTTGGCAAGGAAAATACGGCAGTCGGGAGACCTGGCAGTAATTGTCATGGATAGATGCTGCAAATGCTAACGGTGATCCCTTAATGACTATTCCTTATATTCAGTGTCATTAAAATTTCTTGGTAGTCTGCCTGCACAAGCTGACCTTCTCAATCAGTTTGGAGTAAAAGCATTACTTAGGGAACTAGACATTTTCTAACTGCATAGAACCTAACTTTTGGCTTCTAATTGTTTCTTGCCACATCATTAAGTGTGTAATCCCAAGAACTATAAAGAAATTATACTCTTAGTTGAGCATATTGCCTCTGAGACTTTTCATCACAAATAAAGAATTGACCAATAGGTAACAGACAAGTAGACCTTATCCCATCCTTTGAGATCAGAATTAGAGGCACGGCATAGTGAAGTGGTTTTGATTTTTTTTTTTTTAATTTTTTTTCTCTCTTCAGATTAGAGACAATTAGCCCCCAGGACAGAAAAACAGTGAAAAATTGTATAGAGAGTCAAACTCAAAGCCAGGGGATTTTGGCTTCTTTTTGTATCTCAACACCCTCCAAATATTATGCGGTCCCAATAATGACAGAACCTCATTTGCAGTGATTCTCAAAGTGGGTGATCCCTCCTTCCTAAGAAGGTAGCATGTGTGATTTGAAAATGCATTGCCTTTATAGGCTCAAATGACTTCTGCAGGAAAGTATTTCCCTGCTGCCTCTCTTTAGAATCAGTGCTGGAAGGTGAGAGCATATATAGGGAGCAGGTAGTGATGAGAAGGAAAACTGTATAATTAGCTGCAAGTATATTTCTTGGATTAAATACTTTTAACTCAAGTCTTCTGGGGATCCCAAGTAACTGAAAAGCACCATGAAATCCTTCAGCTGCCTAACTCTCATTCTTAGTGGTCATGCCTAATCTTGGGAACCAAACCTACCTATGAACTTGTTTATAATTTCAGAACAACTGGCTACAAAACAAATTTATATTAGTTTCATTTTAAAATAAGTTACTATTGTTCAATGATGCGGCTCAAATTTTCAATCGGATGTGGTGAGGTCTGAAAAGAATATTACAGAAGGGATTCTTAAAATAAAGTATTCTAAAAAAAGATTCTAAGGTCATATAAGTTTAGAATATAATATATAGTAAATTTCTTACAGATTCCCCTTATACATAAACATATTAAGGCTCTGAGAACTTCTCCAGTAATGATATCTGTTTAACTTTATCACAGCGTTACAATGGGAGTTTGGGGAGATCTCTCCAACTCCCCAAAATATAGGTGGGCAATTCTATTCTAGATGATATTATGTGAATGTTATGATATTTTCAACACCCCTTTGGAGTACTGGGTAATTTACATAAGGATGCATATGCAAATAAGTTAATACTGTTGCAAACAAGTTAATATTGTATTTAAAATAACTAGATAATTAAAAAGTCTTTAGGCATCATTACTTAATTATAGAAAAATATCTTAATTTTGTTCACATTATGCACATCTCATTTTTATTTGATCCAGAAAATATTTTAGCTTATTCCTCATTCACCTGGCCAGCAGTATCTAGTATCTCCATGGTGACAACTTCATCATCAATGGTTGCTTGGTGTCGGTAGGTTGATTCTGAGGAAAGGAGCAAAAAAGAAGGTGAAAAGGTAAATAAGTGCATGATTTAATTTGATGATTAGAATTACAAATTAGTCACAGGAGTATGTCTGTTTTTATAGCATAACGGAATGTGCATCCCAGGAAGTCTTTGCCTCTTATTTTATTCTCCTATGAGGCCAGCTTCCTGATGCTCTCTTCCTTCTAGAATGAGGCCTCTACATCCTAAAATGAGAAAGTGATTCCCACAAGTGCATTCTACCTTGATACTCCTAAAAATCCAGTTTCTGGAATCATGTTAATTCCTGTTCCAGACAAGATGGCATATAGACAGAAGCTGTTGATTTCTATCTAGACCTCAACCCTAGGAATGTAATAAGCATTAGAGGAAAGTGGATGGCTATCCATGTAAAAAATGACTGTGTAAAGCTATGAGGGACCCTTGGGGCAGTAGAAGGTGGTTGGACCCCAGTGACTGGGGGTTGGTGAGGAACAGTTACCCAACATGGAGGAGGGCTGGGCAGCATGGAGGGGAGAGGGAACAAAGCAGAGTTCATGTTGCCTCTTCAAGGTAGAAAAATGGCAGCAGTTCAATACCAGCTGGAGGCTGGTAGGATAATAACAGAGTAGTCCCCAAGCTCTGCTGGAGTCAGGAGAAGTTAGCAGGG
Source organism: Mesoplodon mirus (assembly GCF_964341445.2). NCBI lineage: Eukaryota > Metazoa > Chordata > Mammalia > Artiodactyla > Ziphiidae > Mesoplodon > Mesoplodon mirus. The sequence continues at coordinate 91,232,681 of NC_138987.1, read as the reverse complement.
GCAAGAGCACTAGGTGTCTGGGTGTGCCCCTGAATATGAAATGGAAAGCAGAAGTTAAAATGGTGCTGCTCTATATGAAAACTAGAACAACTGCCATAAAGCACTCAGTAGGTGATCAGGTTGATGAAGTTCAGGTTGAAGAACTCTCCCTGAAAGCACTAGTAAATGATAAGAAGGAAAATGTGAAAGTAAAATATAAGAGATATGGATAATAGAAATAGACATGCTATTTTCTACTATAAAATGAGCCTCAAAGAGAGAATAAAATACATAGAAGAATGGAAAATATTTGAGGCTGTAGTGACTGAGAATTTCCCAGGATGAGAGACATTGAACAACTTCATATCAAAAGGACTGACAGTATAGAATGGATAAACAACAAGGTCCTACTGTATAGCACAGGGAACTATATTCAATATCCTGTGATAAACCATAATGGAAAAGAATATGAAAAAGATGTATATATGTATAACTGAATCACTTCACTGGACAGCAGAAATTAACACCATATTGTAAACCAACTATACTTCAATAAAATAAATTTTAAAAAAGAACTAACAGGACACAAAAGGAAAGAAGTCCCATGTATCAACCTGTTACAACAAAATGTAAGGATATCAATGACAAAGAGGAAAACTTTAAAGGATCTAAAGGAAAAAAGCACATCACCTACAAAATCATGTGATTCAGATTGACCCTGGGCTTCTCATCAGCAAAACTGAATTCAACATCCTAATGGAGTCATGCAAAGCAATGAAACTACAACAAAAGCAATCCAGAATTACAGGTCTAGATAACAACAATATATCAGGTTGGAGGAGGGGGAAGAGACCAGAGGCAGGTTTGAGTGAGCTAATGTACTTGTCTTACTCCAAATGATGACATGACAAAAAGGAAGAACTAAAAAAAGTGAGCAAATTATTCAACTCAACTGTTAGAAGAGGAAAACAGAATAAATCCAAGAAGATATGAGGAAAGAAGTAAAAGAGAAAACAGTAGAAAAAATTAGATAAGGTTAACAAAACCAAAGCATGGTGCTTGAAAAATGAAAAAAAAAAAAAAAAAAAAAGGTGGGTGGAGGAAAGGTAAAAATCTGGCAATACTGACTAGTAAATTAAGAGAGAAGGTGCGATCAAACAAAACTTAGCATAAAAAGGGGAAATAATTACACATTCCAGTGAAATAGTAATAAAAATAAAATAATATTATGAACTGTATACCAAACAAATTTCAAACACTTGATAAATTTTGTGAGAGAAAAAAATACACAGATTGTTGCAATGAGAAATAGAACACAAGTAGATCAATAGTGGGTAGAGAAATTTAAATGCTGATTGTAGATTTCTCTTTGTCATAATGAAATAACTACACTCAATTGGCTTTATAGGAGATTGCTATTAAACAAGCTGTTCTAGAAAAAAAAAAAAAGAATAGCTACCCATTACACGAACTCCAACAAGAAGTATTGCAAAAGTAAAATGAAGAGAAAAGAGAAAAAAAATGTAGGCTAATTTTATTCTTAAACATAGATTCAAAAATTCTAAATAAAATATTACCCAGTTGAATCCAACAGTGTAATAAGAAAAGTACATCATAAACTAGTAGAGTTTATTTCAGTAATGCAAAGTGTTTATAACTATTACTGCAATTAACACGTTAAAGGACTAAAGAAAAAAACCCACATGATTACCCCTATAGGTAGATCTACAGCATGATAAAATGTATATAAACTTAAAGTATATGCATATATAGAAAAATATTTTTTTCAAAAAATATGTAATAGCTAGCACACACTGCTTATCATTTGAACACGAATGGTTCTAAATGCTTTACTTATGTTAACTCATTTATTCCTTACAAATATTTCATGCAGTATGTATTACTATCAGATCCATTTTATGTGAAGAAACTGAGACACAACAACATTTAATAAGTTGCTGAAGGTCACACAGGTGTTAGGTGGTAAATGGTACAGTTGAGACTGGAACCCAGAAGACTGGCTTTAGGAATTTAGGCTTTGAACCACTGTGCTAAGTAGCAACCATATTAGATTATGTACCTATGGGAAAGAGGAGGGCAATGATGTCAGAAGAGGGGATGTAGGAAAAATAAAGTGAAATAATATAAAGGCTTCACATACTCATGACATGGTGCCAGGAAAACAGCAGCATGATTAACTTAAGTATTAACTCAATTAACTCAATTATTTGCACTTCAAGTACCCAAATCACTAACCAAGCAACTAACTAAAACCTAGAAGTTTCTTTCTCATCAGGGTAGCCAGTAAACCAGTGTTTTTATTTCATTTCCTCTCTATCTGTCTCATGTTTCTGACTTTCATTTCTTCAGCTCATCAACTATTTTACAGTTCTTTTCTGACCACATTTTTAAGTAACTTTGTTGTAAATCAAATCTCCTACTCAAAATAGAAACCACAGAAAGGAAACTTAACTAAGGAGCATAAGCTAGCCAAGCTAGCCTTTGACCTGCCATCAGTTGTGTGTAATGATCATTGCCATAGGCATGGCCCATTGCGAATGTATTTTCTGAAAAATAAAATTTTAAAATGAAGTTTTGTTCGTTTTGTTTTCTTTAGACTCCACATATAAATGATAACCTGGCAATGGACATTTAGGGTGCTTCTATATTTTGACTATTGTAAATAAGTGTACAGTTCACGGAATATAGCCAATAGTTTATAATAACTATATATAGTGTGTAATCTATAAAAAATTGAATCACGATGTTGTACACCTGAAACTAATATACTATTGTAAATCACTATTCCTCCATTTTAAAAAATGAAAATGGGATTATGTTCAATAGATTTTAACAAGTGTATTTTATGTTACTGTCATTTTCCTATAACACATAATCCTTATGTGGTATGTACAATGATTCTCAATTCTAGATCATTCCAGCCCCCTACTCTTCTATGTTAAATGGGAGATTATTGTTTTGTCTAATTGAATGCTCTAAAGTACTATTTACAGTAACTACTCATCTAGAAGTTTTCTCTCAGTTATTTCCTTTTCATCTTCAGTGCTCCAGCCTGAAGAGGAGAGGCCAGAGGGCAGCACACAGCTAGGATCCATGCCCTTTTTGTTTCTCTCTCCACTGTTCTGCAGTGGTGACCTTTGCGCTGCCTTCCCTTTGAAAGGACTGGCATCAGCCCTGGAGCCTGGAAAACAGAGTTCTGGGCTCTAGCCCATCTCTTTGCACCAAAAGTTGTCTGACAGACAGGGACATTTTTCTCAGTTGCCCCCATGATAAATAGGATATGTATTTCAACCAGAGAAGGTCACAGTAGGGGGGGGAATAAAATATAATGAAAATGGTATGAAGTTGTGCGATTCTTTGGCTGTTTGTTAACCGAAACAGAAACGTTGAAAGGCAGGAAATGAGGGAATGTTAGCCACAGACAGAGCAGCGGGTGGCAGCAGTGATTTCATCTAAGCTGAACACTGGTTTCATGCCATTTGAAGCATTTTTTTTCTTTAAGCCCCTTCTCTCTCTCATTAGGAACCCATGTCTACATGTAAAACAGTGGAAACATTGCTTACAGAGGCAAAACGTTGTACATCCGTGTGCTAGAATTATCCTAAGATAACTCTAAAAAATGTACTAAGTACTTTGGAGTGAAACTCTACTATTCATTCTAAAACATAAGAATAAATGCGTATGTGTTTGGAGGGTGGAAACACTTTTCTTTTTTTCATACTAACAGAGAATGATAATTTTTAGTCTTTTTTCTTGAAGGGTAGGGAGAATGATTGTTTGAGAGATACTTTGAAATGAACCAAATATTGTATACTGTAAGGTCAGTATTAGTTTCAAGATGGAATTAGGCATATTAAATATATATATATATATTAAACATATATCTGAAGTTCACTGTATATGAGAGATACATGATTTATAACCTATATTCATTACCATTTTATAAACAAGTATATTTTGTATACTAAAAGAAACTGATGCTCAAAGGGATGTTTTGTGTGATTAATCCTTTCACTAATTTAGCTCTTCTGCAAATTTCAACATATTAATATGGACATTTGGCTAGTACAGTAACAATGACGGTTAGTAATGTTGATTTATACTATAGTGGGAATTGTACTAACTGGAGTTCTATTGCTGGTCTAACCACAAACTAGCCATGTAATCTTGGATAAATTTACTTCTTTGGACTTGCTTCCTTATTTGCCAAATGACGATCTCAAAGTCCCTTGCTGTGCCAATATTAAATAGTTCTGTGAGTTGTCTGAGCACCTCTGCTTTAGTGTCCAGTTGAGAGCATTTGTTCTGGGTGTGTCTCTCTGTTAGAATGAGCCTTTCCAAGCAGAGGGAATTATAATACAGGGAGGAAGAACCAATCTCAAAATCAAAGTGGCAGTGTGTCCAATATGTCTCCCACTTCCTACCCTCACTCTTGTCTGAGCCTTTACTAACCAAGTAGAGACACCATAATCCATTCAAACACAGAGTAGGGTGCCTCCTAGGTAGCAGTAGTCTCTCTCTCTCTCTCCAACTGCCCCCAACAAGCAGAAGTACACGTACACACACAACTGTACACGATCTAAGCCTTTGTCTGTGTTCTCTACCATGATCAGCATTTTCAGAAGGTAATATGACTCTCAGAGGTAGAGATTCAGTTCTTTTTTTGGAATCTAATCAGAACACAGAAGCTGTCCTGCACCCAGAACACTTGCCACCTCCATCAATCAGGGGTTTTTCCTGGTTAGGTGGTCCAAGTCCCAAATCCTATAGGCTTCAGTGGTGGTTTTCGAATGCAATTCACAGACCAGCTCTGGCCTCTGACAAAGATTTCACTGGTCCATGGCGAAATGAGAAAAATGTAAGGAAAACTAAAATTGTCCAACGTAAGGGATTGAATTTTTTCTTAGATTATATCCTTCAAAACACTTGGAGGCTAATAATATTTCCTTCTTTTATGAAATGTAAGTGCCACCAGAATGTGAATTTAATTCTCCCTCACCCTCTGAGCCTGCATCCCTAATTGGAATTCCTGTGATAGTTCCTCTCCTTAAAAAAAAAAATCTAAATTTTGGGAATCACTTGCTACTTTCTTTATAGAATTATCTGAAGCAAGAATTATCTGTAGCAAGCATTTTCTTTATAGAATTATCTCAGAGCAATAGATGTTCCCGTGTTGTTAACATGTTGAATAGTGTTCATAGTCTTCAGCTTCTCATGGAGTGATAATTCTGTTGAAAAAAGGCCCCATGTTTTTGAGGAAGGCTGTGCATTCAGAATTCAAAACTGTTTTTTGCAAATATGCCATTTTACTTTCTAAGGTAGCTTTCCCTTTGGGTGGTGGTTTTGAAACTCTATAATAATAGTATGAAGTTACATACAGGAAATGCTTGGTTCATCTTGAATCAGATGGATTGGAAACTCCTGTAGGCTAGAACATTAGTGACTTCTAGTACATGAGTGTACACACACACACACACACATCCAGTTTCCAGGGTGACTGAATGAAAGCCTCACCTGGGAGTGAGTCATCTGTCTGATACTCCTGAAGTCAGATGAGCACTCTTGTTGCCTAGCAACAGCAATCCTTTTGGAGCAGCGCGGTACAAGGTCACTCAATAAAATTTCATTATTCTTAGTGAAGGAAGCCCGAGTTACAGATAACTGATGCAGGAGATTTCTATTAATAGCTGTCATCTTTCAGAAGGAATAAAACCAAAGGGAAAATGGTTCACCCAAGACTAATTAAAAAGTAACATTAGTTACTAGAACATATTCAGAGAGAGCTCAAATATTTTATGAGGTCATTTTTTAGAAGCTTCATCTTTCGTTGAGATGTACTGGTACAGCTAAATAACATTAGTATTTTTTATTAACTCCCATAAATTATTAGGATTCTCAGGAATTATAATCTTTATAAAACTTAGATAAGTAATAAAAATATAAGAGGAGAGTAAGCATTTACTTAGGTGGGGCAAACAATAGATAATGAATGATTTTTTCAAACCAAGTACATTTTTAGATCCACATATACCATCTTAAGATTAGATTGTGGCTATGTTAAAACATGTCAAAAATTATTGATGTTGAAAAACTTTTTATTTAAAAGCAAAAACAGAGATGATTAATGAATGTAGAGACATGCTGTTCTCTTACATTAAAAGATTAAATATCTTAAAGCTGTGAATCTTCTCAAAGTAATTTATAGTTTTAATGCAATTCCAATAAACATTATGTCATGTTATGATAGAGTTTTAAAAACTGACCTGGGAGAATAAACTAGAGATAGTAGCCAAGATAATTCTGTAAAAAAGTAAAGGAGGAAGGCTTTCTCTACTGGGTTTCAACATGTTCTCAGGAACATACAATTAGCAAAAGAGTGTGGTACTGGCATTGGATGTGAAAAGCAAATCTAGAACTGCATCCTCACATACATGATCCCATGTATGAAAAAAAGGCAGCATTGGAAGCAGTGGGGAAAAGTGGGGATTGTTCCATAAATAATAGGAGGACAGTTGGTCAACTATTTGGAAAAGATGTTGGGTCTTCACCTTTTACTTCTCACTAAAATAAATTCTACAGGTTAAAGAGTTAAAGATTAGATAAAATATAAGATCACTCTCTATCCCCTCCCTTGTTCAGTTTCCCTTTGTAATGCTTATCACTATTTGACATGTATATATTTGTTTTTTGACTCTTCTTTCTTCATTAGACTGTAAGTTCAACCAAAGCCCATGTTTTCTCCCTCTGCCGATTGATTTATCCTCAGCACCTAGAATCATCTGACACATAGGAGGCATTTCATACATACTTGTCAGGTGAATGAGTGAAAGCAATGAAAGGAGGCACAAGGGGAAAGAAAGCCCCCTTTTAAACGGAATGTGTGTAACCTTGTAGTATAAACACAAAAACAAAAAACAAACCAGGAATCACCTTGCCCCACTTCATCATTCTGAGTAAGGCCAGCTCGGTCTGGGACACTGTGCCTGGTAATGAAATGATGTATGCCTCTCCCTCTTCATATGGATTTCAAAGACGTTGACCTTTACAAAACCAACTGAGGTCCTGAAGCATAATAAACAAAAACCCAAAGGCTTAATTCAGAGTCAAACCGTAGCTTATTTGGAACCCATGGATTTTCAGTGTTATTTTGAAGATGAGAACTAAGTAGATTACGAATAAGTACTCTGCTTTGGACCATGAAAAATACATGTGACGGATACCTCATCCATTAACACTACTGCTACTTTCAAGATCTACAGATATCATTTTCACTGCTTCTTTTTTTATTTTTAAAATAGGCTTAAATCAGATGCATTGGAGAGAAGAGGGTGAGAAACATAGTTTATTTATACATTTTCCCAAAATGAGCGTTCACAAGTTTTATATTACTGTTATCCTCCCCTTCCCATGCCATTCTCTCCCACACCCAGTTAGCCACGACCACTGCATCCTCTTTTTCCCACTAGAATGATGCTACGTTTACTGATGGAAGAGCATCAAGTTGTACCCATTTCCTTCTTGTCTCTGGTTTGACCTGATTTCATTCTATGCATTAAAATTCCACAGGGTTCTAAGCACAGATGGCATGCAACACACATCCGTCTTCTTACAGGGCTTCTTTGCATGATTTGATAAAGCACTTCCCAAATAGCTGCAAGATGCTTAAAAATGTTGCAACAGAAAATGTCATTCTCTCTTTTGGGTCAAAACTTTGATCGGAGAGAAGGAGGAAACAAAATTTGACCTACCAAGGGTGGGATCATATTCCCAGATGAACCGTTTGGTCAGAAATCTCACTACAAGAGCTGTGGGAAAAAAGAACAACATTTCAATCAAATTTGTTAATTTTCTTATAGTTCTTACCCTCATCAGGAAAGAGAAATAGCCCATACAACTATATGTGTTTTATGTTTCCTGGGCATATAAACCCAATATAAACCCGATATATCGATTTATGTTTATTCAGATATTTTTTACATTTCATATTGTGGCCTAAAAATTGGTGTAATGTTTTAATGGTTTGTTGTGCATTAATGAACATCTTAGCTTTGTTCCTTTAGTCACAGAGTTAAAAACATCACAATGTGAAAATGCGCACATATAGTTTTTAGCCAAACAATGAATTTAGCCATAAAGCATTACAATATGGATGTCTAAAGTTTGAATACTGATAATGATTGATAAAGACCAGTTAAAATGTGATGCTTTTTACTGTAATGAAAAGATATTTGTATTATAAAAAATATTAAAAATTACAGATTTTATTAGTGAATCATTAAAGCTTCTCAAAAGTAAGGCCAATGAAGTACTTACAGTCAGGATCAGCATCTGGAACTATGCTATTCACTTCACTTGCATGATCTCCTCGACCAGCACTTCACCCCTGAGAGGCAGGTACTAGGATTGACTCCATTTTTCAGATAAGGAAACTGAGGCTCTGAGAGGTTAACTCATTTAACTAAGCTCACCTAGCTAGTTAGTGGCTGAGTCAGGATGTGAATTCAAGAGGCTGTTTCCGAAGCCTGTAATTTCTCCATTGTCTAAACTGAATTTAAGGCCAAGGCCATCTGGCTAATATTTAACTAGAAGGTGAGTCAGAAAAAGAGCGATGCTTGAGAGAGGTGGATTCTATTGTCCTTAAAAAACCGATGGGACACAATGCTGAACATTTTTTTATTCTTGTATTATAGTTGAAAACAATGGCTTTTAATCTTTAAAAAAACTTTTTTTGGAGGAGAGTATCACAAACAGTTTAAAAATAGAATGTAAGCTTTGGACCCTTTCCCTGGAAAAATGTATATACACACAGTCTAGTATATAATTTCAGCAGGCCCACCAGCCCTTTGAATACCCTTGATGGTCTTCCTGGGATCCCACTGACCTTAACTAAAGAATCAATGTCTACTGTATTTTATCATTTAAAAATGTCTATTGTGGTAGTTTTACTGAAATGCCCTTTATGTAGTAGTCTATAAAGGTAATCCTTGGAGAAACAAGACTATTTAGTTGAAAGTCACTGTCAGTCTCTCCTTTGTCTGTTGCCTCTGTTAAGATCAACAGGGTATATACCCCTCTACCGCAGTGGTTTATATGAGAGATCCCACTGCAAATTGCAATGAAAACCTCATAAAACACACTACAAGTAAACGTGCCTTGGCTGGAGACTGAAAGCAGCAATGTTCTTTCTAATTACAGAGTGTGAGGCCAGATTTGAGCCAAAATATTTTCAGTGCCTAAAGTAGCAAGGCCACTGACCCTCTAATACTTCCCACAGTGAGTGTACTTGTGGTTTGATCTTCAACTTGCAGAGTCTGTCACTGTCCACTCTCTTGAGACTGCCTTTTTTTTTTTTATGTAAGAAACTGTAAGCCCTAGACGGATATTCTTCTGTTTTTCAATTGTCAGTGTTAGTATACATAACTGCTTGCAGTATTCAAAGAGTTTCACATTTTATCAGAACATGGAGTTTTAACTCAAAATGTTGTGACCTAGAAAAATTCATTTATCTGACATCTTCAAGGCATGAGCTATTAAAATTAACAAAATTTTTTACATAACTGAAGTTTGAAGTACCCCAGTTCCCAGACCATTTAAATTTAATCATTTCTCAAATAAATCTTTATAAAATGTTTTAGACAGGCCATTCGCCTTTCAAAACCAAGTATACCGAGTAGAACTAAATCACTCTTAAACGTCTGGATCTTAGTTAAGAATCTTGATTAGTGTCCTGTGTAGTTATGTGATGATACTTTTAGAAGCTGTAGAGTCTTTGAGGCAAAACAATTCTAAAGTGCTAGGGCTTGCTTTTGCATATTTTTAATTTTTGGTTATATAAATATATTTTTTCATAGACACGCATATATAACTTTTTCCTCCCTGAAATACCATGGCTTTCTCTTTTTGCCACGGTTTCTGAGACTACCTCTAATAATCTATCTATAAATGTACTTTGTTACTTTTATTATTCCAAAGATGGATAAGCCATATTAACAAGCTTGTTAGAATTTTGTCTAATATTGGAGTAAGTTAGTTCTGGGATTTGGTTTTAAACAATTTGTTCCAAGAATATAAAAATGATTCTGGTGCACCTTTGAGTTATCCTTTTGTTGTTGATAACGTCATTCCTGCTGACTCCTGGGTTTGGGGCTTAGTTTCAGATTGCCACCTTGCAATGGGCAGTGCTGCTTGGCTTAATCAATGAAATCAATCTACACATTTTTATATTCTTTTTAAAGGGATCTACATCTTTATGTCATGGTTATTTTAACAAAGGAATCATACATTTAAAAAAAATTCAATCTACTTCAAATGCAGTAAAAATCATCAAAAGCCATGTTGAAAAATGGACATGTCATATATTCATTTTTTGAAAACATGTTTTCATCTCTCACAGATTATTCATGGAAAAGACAAAAGCATTTTGTATATTATTAAGTTTTCAATAATATCATAATGTAAAATTATTAGTTGAAGGAATGAAAATAATTTTACATCTTTGGAAATGATATCTGCTAAAGGCTCTATTGCTATTTAAATTGTCTGAGGTGTGTAAGTGACATTCACCATTTATTGATGCAATTACAAAACTTCACCAGTATTATTTCGTCCCTAGTTTTATTATAATTTTATTATGAAATATAATTTTCATATGGGATATATCTTACCAAGTCTCACCTCCTCCACCACGACTACTCTCATCACATGGTTTTACCTCTTAACAATAATACAATTGCTTTCTCAGTGGTGTCCCTATTTTAACTGCACCCCCCAGTACTCCCTTAAACTACTCTCCACACAGCAGCCAATGATTCTGTTAAAACTTGAACCATCTCTCACATCTTTTTCCCCAAATGCTCGCTGACCTCATCTCATTGAATAAGTATTTTTCGAGTGACTCCTCTGTGCCAGGTTCTGTTTTAGGTGTTTGTAATAATCCAGTAAACAATTGAGACAAAGATCTCTGAACTTACCAAGCTTATATTCTTCTAGGAGGAGACAGTTTTTAAAAAATAAAAATAATAAATAAATTACAATAGTCTGTTAGAGGTGTTAAGTGCTATCAGATAAAATAGGAAGAGCAAGGTAAGGGGGATTCAGCATTGGGAGATGAAGGTGTGAGAGTTGTTATTTAAGATTGGGTGACCAGGGTAATTCTTGATGAGAAGGTGATAGAAGAAAGAGATGAGGGAAGATATGTGGGGGGAACAGTGCTTCAGAAAGAGGGAACAGCCAGTGCAAAGGCCCTACAGCAGGAATGTGTGCTTGATATGCTCAAGGAATATTAAGCAAGCCAGTATGGCTAAAGCAGAATGAGCAATAATAAGTATAGTAGTTGATTAGTTTATTTTCTGTCTGTCATGATTATCAATGTAAGCTAGTTTCCAACAAAACGGAAAATTCACTAAATAGAACTTAATTGAAAGAAATATTATTAAAAGTGACATCAAGATAATAAATAAATAGGATAAAATTCTGTTTATAAGCAAGAGTTAGAAGGGAAAATTTCTATATTAAAATAGCCATACTATTTCTAAAGGTTAACAAGACTGGGCTAGTTTTACAAAATAATTGCTGATGTCATTATCACGATGAGGCAGACATCTGAAGTACCAGCTTTAATGATTATAATGATATTTTTAAATGAAAATTGATTGGATGTAATCTGTGCAATAAACCAACTTTTAGAAAGAAATGAACTTTTCAAGGTAAATGAAAACTAACACACATGATATTCTTATACTTTAAAAAAATTTAAGAGATATACTCAAGAGAGATTCAGACAGAACTTTCAAAGGTTACTTTTTAGACTCATATTCTTAAAAAAAATCCTGTTATGTATGTCATTATTTTTCACTTATACAATCATGAAATAACCTGATTAACAATCTGTATAATATAACTGTGTTGTAAGATACTTAAGCATATGAGACCCCCTAAATATTTGTGATCATTGTCTTTTCTCTAGGTCTCTTAAAGATGTATCCTTATTATTAAAAATCTAGTCTTTTTGTCTGAAAGGAACTTTTATCTCTTTACTGATGCATATTGAATGTGTTCTCAGTTAAAGCAGTTTCCAATTACCTGTCCTCTCCAAACTCTGGTTTTCTCATCTATAATATATGGATAGCAATATCACCTTGCAGCTCATAGTTGATTCTTTTGCTTCTCCTGGATCCTCATATACCTCTGCAACATGAATTTCAATCATTTCCCATAGCACTCCTTACATCACCCCACCAGACTGATTGTACTCCTTACTAACATCATGCATATTCATCTCTTAATGCCTCTAATCACATTTCTACTGCTGCCTTGAAAGTCCTTATCTAACTAATAAAATCCTAATCATCCTTCAAAATCTAGTTCAAATATAACCTCCTTTATGAAACCTTTCCTTTCTTTCTGTATCAGTTAGCAATTGCCATGTAACAAATACAACCCCAAACTCAGTAGCATATAACAATAAGCATTTATTATGGGAAAATTATCATGTGCTTATAGAATCGTGGTCAACTGATTATCTTGGGAAAAAATCCAGCTGAAAAGTGTTTAAAATAGTTAGGTCAGAATTTTTAGGATAGGAAAAGAATTTCTGCTTCAATTGAGAGTACTTCAAGGAACATTAATTTTCACCTGCCCATTTTGACTAACTTTTGAACTTGCCTTTGATCCTGGTAACACACCCAGTGAAAACCCTTAATTTCACATAGTGCTAAGATGGTGCTCATTATCTCCTACATTCATATCATAATGAAAATTTATTATGAATATGTATTAAGTGATGTATATGGTTTTTATTCTGTAACCTGCAAGACTTTCATACAAAATATGTTTATTTTTAAATTGTAAGACCCCGTAACTTTTAAATACTTTAAATGACCTTCCACAAGAGTCTATTAAATTTAGAGCAATTATTTCATGAAGAGTTTTAATTATTCTGTGAAAAACAAACAAAAACTTTTGTTATAGGAAAAGAAAGCAGATAATCAGAGTCCATTCTGGGTTGTAAGTATATTTACTGTCCATTATCTGAATTATTTTTCCTATTTTTTTACAACCAAACTTCTCGATGTTTAATACAAATGTTAAAGCTTAAAAACCATGAAAAAACATTATAATAAACTTACACAGTATCCCAAATGTGAAACTTCTCAAAATTATGATGCATAGAAGATAGAACATCTCTCTTTTCCTCTTCTTCCCATTTCTACTTCATTACACTACTTACAGTGTAACTACTTGGCCAGCAAAAAATGTGAAACAATGGTATACATTACCAAGCTTAAATGGGTGGCAAAAGTCAACACTAAATTGCTTTCAGTTTGAATTTTATGAGTGATAGGGAAAAATGTCACAATAAGTAAAATATTTGAAAAATAATGAAAAAGAGAAGGAGGAAAGAGTTTAATACCACTTGGGAATGGTTTCCTCACTTCACTAAGCACAACCTCAATTTAAACGATATCATAAAAATTATAATGGGAAAACAGTAAGAAAAAAATAGTGCAGTTTTGTCGGTATTGTTATCCACCTTCCTTTATTGAGTGTGTGCTATCAGGTCAGGTGCTGTGCTATATCTTTACATGTATATGTTTACTCTTCATTGCCCCATAGCATGGAAAATATGCATGTGATTATGTATATGGATACACATATTATAGGTATGTGTGTACCTCAAGGAAGAAATGGAGGCTCAGATAATTTACATTTCTTCCTGAAATATGTGCCCACTCTTGTCTGACACCAGTGTGTCACCCTCTCTTATTTAGTGGAAGCCCCTCTTTTTACAGATGAGGAATTTGCCACTAGAAAGCTGACAAGTCTTATTGGTACACTCCTCTATTGTTACTAGCATCTTAATTTGAAAAATTTCAGGGAGAAAGTTCTATGTACTTTAGAAACAGGGTCTATTTTGAAGAAAATATATTGTTTAGTCACCCAAAACTGCTTTTGTGACCAAAAAAGGGATCAAAACCCTGGTAAAAATAAAGGCTTGAAATGTCTCTAGAAAAAAGTGAGTTTCTAGACGCTTCTGAACATTCCTGGGCTTCTTTTCTTGCCTTTGTGTGGGGCACTGACCCTACTCCTTTCATTTTGTAATGCATGGTGTACTAACACAGAGAGAGAAAATGCAATCATCCTCATGGTATCATTTGGCTTCATCAGAACGTGGTTTGCTGTATATTTCTTCAAGGTTGCTTTCAAGGTTAATAATTATTATATTAAATACATTGCAGAGATCCTTACTCATTTTGAGTGTCCCGTAAATAATTTCAGGCTGATTTCTTTTTTAACTTTGCACCCTGGAAAGTCCAAAGAAGCTAAAAACTAGTCAGCATATTAAGTAGGTAACCCAGAATGGAACTAAATCAATGAAAGGGAAAAAGAAAGATGTATTTAGAAAGCAATAGACTCATAGATAATGTAACTATTCACCAGAGCATTTCTACTTGTGGTAACCAGTGAAGGATCACCTCCTATTTCAAGTCTTCCCTGGCCTTCCCAAGCCGTTAATCACTCCCTATGTGATGTGAAATCATCACTTGTTTCTTCTCTATTATAAAACGTGCACAGCTGCCTTGGAAATTATTCACTTATACTACCTTATGTGTCACAAATTGTGAGTGACCTGAGATCAGAGATTAAGCCTTGTTCACCTTTATCTCCCATGGCTGGCATACTGCCTGATACATGATATGTGCTAATAAATATTTGAAGAAACCAATGAGGAAACAATTAAAATCTGGATAAATTATTTGGCCCCCGTATTACTGCTGTACTCAGGTTGGTACTCTAGTGTGTTTTTATTATCTGAAAACATCTTCTTTACAGCAGAACTTCCAGTGAATATATGGCACCACTTCTCAGGTTCAATGTCTACTTCAGATGTCTATTGAAAACCTGATTCATCAACCTACAGGCTCCTTCTCTCGGGCCAGAGGAAACCACAGCCCCAGACCTCATACTACTATCAGCCCTAAGTTTAACTCCAAACCTTCAGTGGTCATAAGCAGCAGAGAAATAAAAATGAGCCTACTTACAGAAATAGAGCGAATTCTACCTTAGACCTGTGGAGATAGTTTATTGCTGAATAAATTAATTTTGTAGAACTAAGTACCTATTTAATAACTATATGAGCTGTTGGATTAAAGTGTATATACTCTTAGAAAATACCGTTAAGTAGATTTTAGTTATGATTTAAATAAAGACACTAATGGAATTTCTGGAATGCTAACTATCAAAAGGGTAGTTTGTATTGAATATTAACTACAAGCTTATTTATTTCTCATAAACACTCTCAAAAGTAGGAATTAATGTTCCTATTTTACACATAAGAAATCTGAACTGAAAAGTAAATAAACTTGTCTATTTTGCAGAGCAGTCAAGTGACAGAACTGATTGAACCCAGGTTTGTTTACTTTAAAATGCATGCTTTTTCTAATGTCCAATATTTACCACTATATTTTACTATTTCTATGGATATGATTTAATTCTGAATGGTTGGAATTGTTTTCCCTATGAGCTTACATCTGACAAAGAGGCATGCTTTGAAGAGTGCATTTTTTGTTCATGACTAGATTTCTTCATCCTCAGTGGAGGAAATATCCATGACCAGAAACCATGGCAACACAGAAAGAGAATATGAATTTCAAGATGCAAGAAAGAAATTTTATATAAATAAGATTTTTGTTTTTCTCTTGAAAAGGGAAAAGGTCTTTAAAAGATGGAGCAAAAGAAAAAAACAAGTGTGCAATGATACAGACATAAAGTAGTATATGATAAGCAACTGTTTTCTTACTAGTTTCCTCAGTCACTAACAAGTTCCTTCTTTCAACAACACAGAATAGAATGTCAGGAAACATTTTAGGCAGTGAAGAAGACAACGCAGAAAATAAGACACGGTTCCTATTTTTGAGGAGTTGAGAATTTGCACTTTTGCATGTTCCAGGAAAAATCAAAAGACATGTGGGTAATTTAGAATACTGTCTAAGTCCTGTTATGATGCCTGGGTAAAAGAAGGAAGGCCAGAGTGAGGTGAGTCTAACCGATTTAAGTGCCTCAAAGCCAGAAAACCTTCTTGTGTTTTCCAGAAGAGAAAGTGTAATAGACAAAATCAGAGTAATATGTATAAAGTGTCAATCCTATGATTGTTTCTGTTCCATCTTTGAGATGGATGGGGTTTGGCTAAAATATAAGAGGAAGTTCAGTTTTACCTTTTTCCTTCCCTCACCCTGACCTCAATCATCCTTCTGTCAAATCAAGCCTCCAGATAAAATTTCCCTATTCCCCACCCCCTGGATCTAACACTTCTGGTCTTTTGTACTTTATTCCTGGGTCTCTCTTCAACCACCAAGCCCCAAGTTCATGTTCTTCCTTTTAGCAGGCTTCTCTTTCTCTGACTACACTAGCCTCCCCCAAGAAACATGGGCCGTTGTGCCTCAAATCAAGAACTGAACTATAGAAATCTCAGCACCAAGACTTGATCTAGAAGGACCTGTGGGGGACAGCACAGCTCTTTGAAGTTTGGGCTTAACAGCTGCAAGTATGGCTGAAACCAAGAATGTGGCACTTTGGAATCTCAGGACCCCTAGTCAAAGCAGACTAAAAGCCCTTTCTTCACTGAAAGAGGATGGAAATAGGTTGCCCTGGATGTGAGATGACAAAAAAACACCCAGAAATTGTGTGACTTGAAATGTCAGATTTTTTTTTAATTTTTAATTTTTAAAAGTTTTATTGAAGTATAGTTGATTTACAATGGGCTAATTTTTGCTGCACAGCAAAGTGATTCAATTATACATATATATTCTTTTTCATCCTCTGAAATGTCAGATCTTAAGGAGAGGGGCTCAGAGCAAAGATGTGTGCACAGAAATCAGATTTCAGATTTACTGATATCTAAATTTAATATTTTCAAATGCTTCTTGTATGGCTCTCTCATTAAGTCTTTCTCTCCTCCCCACATATGAGAGTTACACACATTTATTTAATCATTAAATATTTATTTATCACTGTGCTAGACATGAAAGAAAGCAAGACAGAGGATTCCTTAAGCAAGATCTTTGAAATGACTTCATATTAGACCTAAATTGTGAGCTAAATCTTGGATGAGTTGAACTTGCTAACTTAGGGAGAGTACAGCAAGCAAAGAGCATCATGTTCAAAGGCCTCCCATGAGTCATGGGAGACCCTGGTTCATTTAGGAATCACATGCAGTTCAGCGTAGGTTGAGTGGTGTGTGGATGGAGCTATGTAGGGGGTAGGTTGTGAGGTTCTTCACAGCCCAGACTATGAAGGAGCTTATATGTCACATTGACGAGCTTGGATTTTACTGTGAAGGCTATGGGCACACAGAGGTTCTGAGTAGGGAGATGGCTCAATTTGAGCTGGTTACCTATGGAAATTATTCACTGATTAGATGTACAAAGTGTGAGAGAGGGATTGGTCTATATGGAATAAAAGTCTGAGTTATTCTCTGAGGCAGAATATAATGGAGAAATGAGTTAAGTGCAAGTGAGGTTGGATTTGAAAACGTTGAACATGAGACATTAATGAAAACATCCATGTAGAGAAGTCTCATCTCTCCATCCATCCACCCATCCACCCACCCATCCATTCATCCATCCATCCATCCATCCATCCATCCATCTTCTATGCTTCTATTTATCTACCCATCTATCATACATTCAACATTTATTTATTAAATGCCTGTCATGTCCCAGTCACTGCTAAGCACTGTCCCACAGGCAGCTGACATCATAGCATGAAGCTGGAGAGAGTTGATCATTGCTAGAATGATACTTTCTAGTGATTGGCAAATGCAGTGGGCATAGTTAAGATGCTCAATGTAGATAAAGAAAAGAGGACTTAGCACAGAAGTGCTATCTATCTTCAATGTCATCTCATGATGACTTCTCTTGATTCTTATGTTCTCTTCCTTCTCAACTCCTAAAATTTCTAGCTGAACTAAAAAATTTAACAGATCTAGTCAGGGGACAAAAATTTGTTCATATAGCCATAGTTTCTGAAGCAGTCCCATCCCCCATCCCCTACTCCTTGTTCTAGTTCCTGTGATGGTCAAAATAAATTGACATAAAAAACATTCAAGCCCCATAAAAACATGGAGATTGAGCAATTTAATGGAAATTTTAAATTAATGAAGTATAAAAGTGGATGCTTTATAATGCCAGAAGTTCAAATGAGATGTAAATTAGTTCCAGATGGGGGTCTAAGGATTGCTTTTAAATTATTGTTTATTTAAGCCTGAACATTTTGACTTGTCCTGCATTCTGACAAAAATATCACTCTGAGAAAGAGTTACAGAATTAAAGTCAGTTCTCTGTGCAGGAAAAATTTTAAAGATAAATGGTGTAATCTCCAAGAATTATTAGGGAGATGATTTATTTTGTATCTGAAAACCTAGCCTTGGAGTCTAGCTTCAGTGCATTTCAAGTCTTGAAAATTGACTTACTTTGGTATGGAATGGTAAGGTAAGGATTTGGTTTTTGAAGGTTAATAAGTCAAAAGCTATGGATTCTGTGCCCAGGAATTCGAACCACTTTTATATAAGTTGGAAATTATTATTCATTTTAATCATTATTCATTTTAATTATAATTCAATTTAATTATAATTTAATTATAAGTGGTCCTTAAGAAATAAATTACCAAATTTCCTAAGCCAGAGTTTTAAATTTAATAATTTATAATTATTTTCATTAAAATAATATTTTATACCAAGCCATTATATTTAAGAAGAATTATCTGTCTTGTATTAAGTATTTTTCTAAATTTTTCAAGAGATTTGGATATAAGATTCTAATTTTTAATTTTTACTCTTTTCTGGAAGAGGAACGTGTATGGTGTTAACGTCTGAATTTCTTTTCCTATGCTTATATTACGATAACGCACAAGAAATTGGCAACTGGAAACATATGGAATTCGTTGGAGCATAAAACTGATTCAGAATGACTAAATATCCCAGGCAAGCAGAGGAATACCTCATATGATCCCCACTGAATGCCTTCTTTTATAAAGAACCAAGGATCTTATAAGTTATTCCTCTCACACGTGGCCTCTGCTCCAGATTCATTTTGCTTCCTGCCTATATGGGCACAAATGGATTTAAGAGGCTATGTCTATGACTCTGGTCTTGAAGACTTACCTCTAGCAACTGGGTGTCTCCATTTGTAGCCCCATCACCACTCCTATTGCTATCTTCATAACCTCATAAGATAAAAACAAAACATGGAGCCTTAAAAAAGTTAGAGTTTGTATGGAGAACTAGAGCTTGGCAAAATAAGACTGTAAATGAGAGGAATTGTTAGAGATTGGGTTGGAAAAGGGCCCACACTATGGACAACTTATAAGCCAAGCTAAGATATTTCTACTTATGCTTAAGATGATGAGAAGCCATTAAGGTATTATAAACACAAAGATGACATGATCATCTTTTTGTTTTATAAAGGCCACTGCTATTTCAGTGCCAAGGTAAGGCTGGAGACAGGAGGACTAGTTAAGGAGCTATTCCAGTACTATAGAAGGAAAAATTCACTCCTATCCACCAGTAAATATGTCAAGTCATAATTGGAATTATACAGTATATAGTCTTTTCAGTTTGACATCTTTCACTTAGAAATATGCATCTTAATTTCTTCTATGTCATGTCCTGCCTTGAGAGCTTATTATTTCTATCTATTGCTGAATATTCCATTGTGTGGGTATACTACAGTTTATCCAGTCACCAGCTGAAGAACATCTTGGATGCTTCCAATTTGGGGCAATTATGTTTTGGCCATAAATATTCACATGAAGGTATTTAGGTAGACATAAGTTATCAGATAGTTTGGGTAAATATTTAGGAGCACAATTGCTGGATTACAGTAAGACTACATTTAGCTTTATAAGAAACTGCCAAACTGTTTTCCAAAGTGGCTGTACCATTTTGCATTCCCATCAGAAATGAACGACAGTTTCTGTTGCTCTGTATCCTTGTCAGCATTTAGTATTGTCTATTTTGTTTTGATTTTTTTTTGTCATCCTATTAAGCGGGCATTGTTATCTCACTGTTGTTTTCTTACAATTCTCTAGTGACAAATAAGGTTGGAAATAATCTTTCATGTAATTGTTTGCTATCCATATATCTTCTTTGGTGAGGTGTCTGTTCAGATCTTTTATTTCTTTGAAAAAAATAGACTTTATTTTTTAGAGCAGTTTTAGGTGTTCTGCCTTGCCATCCCTCCCTCTCTCCTAACTCCTGGTTACCACTAATCTTTTTATTGTCTCCATAGTTTTGCCTTTTCCCAGAATGTCATATAGTATGAGAGTTCCTGTTGCTCCACATCATTGCCAGCATTTGGTGTTTTCTGTGAGATTTTGGCCATTCTAATAGGTGTGAATGGTTTATCATTGTTGTTTTCATTTTCAAATCTGTAATGACATATGATGTGTAATATCTTTTTATATACTTATTTGGCTTCTGTGTTTTGTCTTTGGTGAGGTATCTTCAGATATTCTGACTATTTTTTAATTGTTTTTTTTATTTTTGAGTTTTAAGAGTTCTTTGTATATTC
Source organism: Mesoplodon mirus (assembly GCF_964341445.2). Classification (NCBI taxonomy): domain Eukaryota; kingdom Metazoa; phylum Chordata; class Mammalia; order Artiodactyla; family Ziphiidae; genus Mesoplodon; species Mesoplodon mirus. Next base: position 91,212,114 of record NC_138987.1, on the reverse strand, counting down.
TGGATAGCAGTCCTTTATCAAAATATCCTTTGCAAATATTTTCGCTCAGGCTGTGCCTTGTCTTCTCATTCTCTTGACAATGTCCTTCACAGAGCAGAAGTTTTTAATTTAGAAGTTTTTAATGATTTTCATCAATCATTTCTTTCATGGATTGCACCTTTGGTATTGTATCTAAAAAGTCATTGCTATACCAAAGGTCACCTAGATTTTCTCCTATGATATATTCTAGGAGTTTTATAGTTTTGCATTTTATATTTAGGTCTATGATCCATTTTGACTTAATTTTTGTGAAGGGTATAAGCTCTGTATATAGATTTTTTTTTTCATGTGGACATTCAGTTGTTTCAGTACCATTTGTTGAAAGACTATCTTTGCTCCATTGTATTGTCTTTGCTTCTTTGTCAAAGATAGTTGGCATTATTTGTGTGAGTTTATTTCTGGTCTTTATTGTGTTCCATTGATCTATTTGTCTACACTTCACCAATGCCACACTGTCTTGATTACTGTAGCTTATAGTAAATCTTGAAGTCAGGTAGTATCAGCTCAACTTTGTTCTTCTCTTTCAGTATTGTGTTGGCTATTCTGGGTCCTTTCCCTCTCCATATAAACTTTAGGATTAGTTTGTCTATGTTCACAAAATAACTTGCAAGGACTTTGATTGGGATTGTAGTGAATCTTTAGGTCAAGTTGGGGAATGTTGTCATCTTGACAATATTGAGTCTTCCTATATATAAACATGGAATTTATTTAGTTCTTGGATTTTTAAAATCAGAGTTTGGTAGTTTTCCTCATATACATCTTATACATATTTTATTAAATTTCTACCTAATCATTTCATTTTTGGGGTGCTAATAAAAATGATATTATGGAGGCTTCCCTGGTGGCACAGTGGTTGAGAGTCTGCCTGCCGATGCAGGGGACACGGGTTCGTGCCCCAGTCCGGGAAGATCCCACATGCCCAGAGCAGTTAGGCCCGTGAGCCATGGCTGCTGAGCCTGCGTGTCCGGAGCCTGTGCTCCGCAACGGGAGAGGCCACAATAGTGAGAGGCCCGCGTACCACCAAAAAAAAGATATTATGGGCTTCCCTGGTGGTGCAGCAGTTAAGAATCTGCCTGCCAATGCAGGGGACACGGGTTCAAGCCCTAGTCCTGGAAGATCCCACATGCCACGGAGCAACTAAGCCTGTGCACCACAACTACTGAGCCTGCGCTCTAGAGCCTACAAGCCACAACTACTGAAGCCCGCACTCCTAGAGCCCGTGCTCCACAACAAGAGAAGCCACCGCAATGAGAAGCCCTCACACCACCATGAAGAGTAGCCCCCACTCACTGCAATTAGAGAAAGCCCATGCGCAGCAACAAAGATCCAACTCAGCCAAAAATAAATAAATTTAAAAAAATGATATTATGTTTTCAGTTTCAAATTCCACTTGTTCATTGCTGGTATAAAGGAAGACAATTGACTTTTTTTAAATTTAATTTTATTTATTTATTTTTATGCAGCAGGTTCCTATTATCTATTATATATATATATTAGTGTATACATGTCAATCCCAATTTCCCAATTCACTCCCCCCCACCACCCATTTTCCACTCCTTTGTGTCCATACGTTTGTTCTCTACATCTGTGTCTCTATTTCTGGGAAGACAATTGACTTCTGTGTTTTAATCTCATGCTGCAACCTTGCTATAATCATTTATTATATACAGGAGGTTTCTTTCTTTTTGTCTCTTCTTTTGGACTTCCTACATATATGTGATGGCATTATTTCCTTCTTTCCAATCTGTATACCTTTTATTTTCTTTCCTCGTCTTATTGCATTAGCTAGAATATCCAATACAATGTTGAAAAGGAGTGGTGAAAAGGTCATCCTTTCCTTGTTTCTGATCTTAGCAAGAAAATGTCTAGTGTCACACCATTAATTATAATGTTAGCTGTTGGGGTGTTTTTTTTGGTAGATATTCTTTATTAAGTTATTCCTCTCTATTCCTAGGTTGCTGAGAGTTTTCATCATGAATGAGTGCTGAATTTTGTCAAGTGCTTTTTCTGCACCTATTATTGTGATCATGTGATTTTTTTTCTCTTGCCTGTTTATGTGATAGTTCCATTAGCTTATGTCTAGGTAAGCTAACCTTGGCTATAATTTTCTGTATTCACCTGTCTCTCTTGAGATTTCAGGATATGGTATATTGCTCAGCAACTTCAATTTTTTTGATTGGACCAAAAAAAGTAATGGATTTTGTTTTGTTCAGCTTTTTTGTTGCTGTTGTAAGGATAAGAGTGATGATTTAGAAGCTCTTTACATTTCAGGGTTGAAATTGGAAGGTTGTTTAGATATTTTACAGTATAAGTAGGTTTCAGAGCTTCTTTATCTCACTGTTATTTCTGCCTTTTCAGTATTCTCTCACTCTTCTTTCAGCTCAGCCATATGTGATATATATTCTAGTATTTTTCATGTGTGCAATGCAAAATGGATTTCACTGACCTACATTGGCATCATAGGACTTAGAAACAGAGTTCAATTAACAAGTATTTAATATTTCACCATTAGTTTTATTTAGTTTTTTCTAACTCTTTCAAGTTACTCATGTTCACCTAACTTTAGACATATACACATATATATGATTACATACTCTTAATTATCCTCTACTAAGAAATGTGTTAAATTTTTTCATATACTCATAAACCTACATGGATTATCTTTTAGTCTTAATAATTCCAGTCATTGTTTTCTTCAAATGAGCAAGTTATACTTCAGCTTCACTTTGCTAGTCTTATTTTCTTTTCAACGCAAATGACACAAAGATATTCTCTCTTTTTTTTTTTTTTTTTTTTGGCTACTGGCATCTCTGCCTTTATTTTTTCTCTTTCTGTTTTCCCTTTCTTCTTCTCCTCCTCCCCTCCACTCCTCTTTCCTCTTCTTCTCCTTCAACTCCTTCTCCTCCTCCTCCTCTTTCTTCTTCTTTTTCTTCTCCTTCTTCTTCTTCTTCTTCTTCTTCTTCTTCTTCTTCTTCTTCTTCTTCTTCTTCTCCTTCTTCTTCTTCTTCTCCCCCCTCTCTTTTCCTTCTTCTCCTTCTCCTCCTCCCCCTCTTCTCCATCTCCTTCTTCTTTTTATCTTCTTCTTCTTCTTTCTCTGCCTTCTTCTCTTTCTTCTTTTTTTTTTAATTTTATTTTATTTTTTTGCTTTATAACAAATTTAATCAGTTATACATATACATATGTTTCCATATCCCCTCCCTTTTGCGTCTCCCTCCCACCCTCCCTATCCCACCCCTCCAGGCGGTCACAAAGTACCGAGCTGATCTCCCTGTGCTATGCGGCTGCTTCCCACTAGCTATCTACCTCACGTTTGGTAGTGTATATATGTCCATGCCGCTCTTTCACTTTGTCACAGCTTACCCTTCCCCCTCCCCATATCCTCAAGTCCATTCTTTAGTAGGTCTGTGTCTTTATTCCTGTCTTACCCCTATGTTCTTCATGACATTTTTTTTCTTAAATTCCATATATATGTGTTAGCATACAGTATTTGTCTTTCTCTTTCTGACTTACTTCACTCTGTATGACAGACTCTAGGTCTATCCACCTCATTACAAATAGCTCAATTTCATTTCTTTTTATGGCTGAGTAATATTCCATTGTATATATGTGCCACATCTTCTTTATCCATTCATCCGATGATGGACACTTAGGTTGTTTCCATCTCCGGGCTATTGTAAATAGGGCTGCTATGAACATTTTGGTACGTGTCTCTTTTTGAATTATGCTTTTCTCAGGGTATATGCCCAGTAGTGGGATTGCTGGGTCATATGGTAGTTCTATTTGTAGTTTTTTAAGGAACCTCCATACCGTTCTCCATAGCGGCTGTACCAATTCACATTCCCACCAGCAGTGCAAGAGTGTTCCCTTTTTTCCACACCCTCTCCAGCATTTATTGTTTCTAGATTTTTTGATGATGGCCATTCTGACTGGTGTGAGATGATATCTCATTGTAGTTTTGATTTGCATTTCTCTAATGAGTAAAGATGTTGAGCATCCTTTCATGTGTTTGTTGGCAGTCTGTATATCTTCTGTGGAGAAATGTCTATTTAGGTCTTCTGCCCATTTTTGGATTGGGTTGTTTGTTTTTTTGCTATTGAGCTGCATGAGCTGCTTATAAATTTTGGAGATTAATCCTTTGTCAGTTGCTTCATTTGCAAATATTTTCTCCCATTCTGAGGGTTGTCTTTTGGTCTTGTTTATAGTTTCCTTTGCTGTGCAAAAGCTTTTAAGTTTCATTAGGTCCCATGTGTTTATTTTTGTCTTTATTTCCATTTCTCTAGGAGGTGGGTCAAAAAGGATCTTGCTGTGATTTATGTCATAGAGTGTTCTGCCTATGTTTTCCTCTAAGAGTTTGATAGTGTCTGGCCTTACATTTAGGTCTTTAATCCATTTTGAGCTTATTTTTGTGTATGGTGTTAGGGAGTGATCTAATCTCATATTTTTACATGTCCCTATCCAGTTTTCCCAGCACCACTTATTGAAGAGACTGTCCTTTCTCCACTGTACATTCCTGCCTCCTTTATCAAAGATAAGGTGACCATATGTCCATGGGTTTAACTCTGGGCTTTCTATCCTGTTCCATTGATCTATCTTTCTGTTTTTGTGCCAGTACCATACTGTCTTGATTACTGTAGCTTTGTAGTATAGTCTGAAGTCAGGGAGCCTGATTCCTCCAGCTCCATTTTTCGTTCTCAAGATTGCTTTGGCTATTCGGGGTCTTTTGTGTTTCCATACAAATTGTGAAATTTTTTGTTCTAGTTCTGTGAAAAATGCCAGTGGTAGTTTGATAGGGATTGCATTGAACCTGTAGATTGCTTTGGGTAGTAGAGTCATTTTCACAATGTTGATTCTTCCAATCCAAGAACATGGTACATCTCTCCATCTATTTGTATCATCTTTAATTTCTTTCATCAGTGTCTTATAATTTTCTGCATACAGGTCTTTTGTCTCCTTAGGTAGGTTTATTCCTAGATATTTTATTCTTTTTGTTGCAATGGTAAATGGGAGTGTTTCCTTGATTTCACTTTCAGATTTTTCATTATCAGTATATAGGAATGCCAGAGATTTCTGTGCATTAATTTTGTATCCTGCAACTTTACCAAATTCATTGATTAACTCTAGTAGTTTTCTGGTAGCATCTTTAGGATTCTCTATGTATAGTATCATGTCATCTGCAAACAGTGACAGCTTTACTTCTTCTTTTCCAATTTGGATTCCTTTTATTTCCTTTTCTTCTCTGATTGCTGTGGCTAAAACTTCCAAAACTAGGTTGAATAAGAGTGGTGAAAGTGGGCAACCTTGTCTAGTTCCTGATCTTAGTGGAAATGGTTTCAGTTTTTCACCATTGAGGACGATGCTGGCTGTGGGTTTGTCATATATGGCCTTTATTATGTTGAGGAAAGTTCCCTCTATGCCTACTTTCTGCAGGGTTTTTATCATAAATGGGTGTTGAATTTTGTCGAAAGCTTTCTCTGCATCTATTGAGATGATCATATGGTTTTTCTCCTTCAATTTGTTAATATGGTGTATCACGTTGATTGATTTGCGTATATTGAAGAATCCTTGCATTCCTGGAATAAACCCCACTTGATCATGGTGTATGATCCTTTTAATGTGCTGTTGGATTCTGTTT